>NW_027186304.1:7056882-7280314 GCF_028583685.1 Petaurus breviceps papuanus | reverse complement strand
GGGGGAAAAGAGGGAGGGAGGGAGAGAAAAGGAGGTGAAAAGAGGGGGAGAAAAAGGATGATAAATAAAAAGAAGTTAAATTTCAATATATTTTGGGATTCTAAAATATTTTCCATCCAAATCTTTAATTTTATATTAATGATCAGTCTTAAATATGTCTTATACACACAAGATTATTTCAGGGGAGACAGATGAGTTGGGAGAGGGAAGACAATCATATTTATATGATTACGCATGAGAAATCTTATCTGCTAGAATTTCAAGCCTTGGCTAAGGCATTGCTCAAATATTTTAATGAGATATAAGGGTGAAATTCCGTTCTTTCAAAATCAGGATCAGCATATCTCAGAATTAGAAGAGACCTAAGAGACCATCCAGTCCAATACATACTTGACCATGCCTTCCAACATATGTCATGCAAGGGATCATTTTGCTTTGCTTAATGACCTCCAGTGAACAGAGAGTCCTATTCCATGTTTGAAAATCTCTAAATGTTAGGAAGTTTTACTTTACCTCAAGACTAATTTTTCTTTTCACCTCCCAGCCGTTGTTACTAGTTTTGTCTTCTAGAACAAAGCAGAAAAATTGTAATCCATCTTTGATATATGATAACTCTTCTAATACTTTGATAGCTATCATATCTCCCTTAAGGCCTTTGAGTGAACTTTGCAGTCATGATAAATATCCCGATATAAACCACGCATCTATTAAATGTCAACTATAGACAAGGAGCCTGGAGATGTAAACAGTCCTTACCCTCAAAGAGTTCACATTCTACTGCTATATGAAAAGAGATAAGTATCTGCATGATCATTAAAGAAGGAAACAAACAGAGGCAGCTAGGTGGCGCAGTGAGCAAAGCGCTGCCCCAGAGTCAGGAGGACCCAAGTTCAGCTCCAGCCTCAGACACTTAACACCCGCACAAAAAAACTAGCTGTGTGACCTTGAGCAAGTTACTTAACCCCAACTGCCCTCCAAAAAGCAAAAAAAAATAAAAGGAAACAAACACTAACAATTATGGAAATCAGAAAAAAGAAGTGACATTTGAGATGATCCTTGTAGGAAAGTATTGATTTTAATAGAAGGAAATGAGGAGAGGGTTGCTAATATCTTCCTTCTTGAAATACATTGCATTTACTTATCAGTGCACATGTTCTTTTCTCTCAATAGAAAATAAGCTTTCTTAGGACAGAAACTGTTTCCTTTCTCCCTTCCTAACCCCAACACTTATTCCAGTGTCTTGCACAGTGCAGGCTCCTAAGCAAACTCTTATTAAATGAATGGATGAATACTTTCCGGGTGAAAGGTATACTATAGAATACTGAGTTCAAGGAAAAGGAAGTAGATAAATTTGGTTGGAATTTTGTGTACATGAAAGTATATTAGTGACAGCATTCTTGGAATGACAGAATGGAAATAGGTAGTTCATATTGGAGATAACCTTCAGCAAGTATCTAGCCCAATCCTATCAGATATTTGGGAAGTAAATTAAATGATGTATTTATATTCTTCTTAATTATTAAACTATTTTTATCCTTTCTGTCCATCCAGTTTACAAAGTACATTATTTTCTCCTACACTTTTGAAAATAGGTAAATGAATTATCTGACTCTCTTTTAAGTCATGTCAAAACATACTAAATAAATCATCCTTTCTAAATACAGATGAATCTGACTGATAGAAATGTATCCATAAACCCTAAGCAATCATCCATCTTCCACAAGCAATGTCATTTAATTGTGAAAACTCACTCGCCTTTCTATGTGTTGTTTATTTTTGTTTTTCACTAATGGGGAGGGAGGGGATAGGGCAGAGCAGTAAATGAATAAGACCTTTCAATAAACCTTGGCTATTGGTTGAAAGGTTAAACTTATATTCTGTTTCCCCAAAATATGGGGAAGTCCCATATTTATCACATAGTAAGAGCTATAAAAATATAAACTATTATTATTGCTATTAATATATAAATGATAGAGAGATAAGTAAATAGAAAAATATATACTATCATAAGGTGCATTTGTTGAGGGTTTTTTGCCTCCTAAAATAAAATAGGTAATTTTGGGATGCCTTCTGCAATCTGGTGTTATTCTACCTTGTCCAGTCTAATTTCACTCTGCTTCCTACCACGTTCTTCATGCCCTAAATAAATGTGACTATAGATTATTTCCTGTACTTACCATGTTTGTGCTTTTCTACTACTCTGTCTTTGCTCACATTATCCCCTACTATAATATGTAAAATATATATATATATATGTATATGTATATACGCATGATCATTAAAGAGGAAATAAAGAATGCTAGCATTAGGGGAATCAAGAAAAGAGGTAGCATTTGAGTTGATCCTTAAAGGGAACTAGTAATTTTAAGAGATGGAAGTGAGTAAAGTGTCGTTAATATCTTCCTTCTTGAATGTCTACAATTTTTCTCTTTTCTTATCTGAATTTATTGATATCCTTGCCTGACCTTCAAAGACCTGCTAAAATGTCATTTCCTTCTTGAAGTTTTACCTTATCACCTAGTGGGGGGGGGAATGAATGTTTTCCTCCTCAAACTTTGAATAAAACTTTGTAGCACATTCATACATTTTTCATGTTCTATTTTATGCAAGTTATTATGTATATTGTATCCTGTCTACCGTATTATAAAATCCATGAAAACAATTTTTAATTTCTGTATGGCTTCAATACCTTTTCTGGTACTCTTCACATTAACTGTTTATAGGTATGTTTAATTTGAATGTGAATTCCTCAAAAGTGTAACTTTAATTTAATGGAAGCTTTCATATTAATGGGAGCTCACCAGGTGAAAGTGTTATTCCAACCCCCATCTTATTCACTCATTCCTTCATTCTTTCTTTCCCTCTCACTCCTTCCTTCCTTCTTTCCTTCCACATTTGTCAAGCACCAATTTTGCTGATGCACTGATCTAATGGGAATACAAAGATGGAGAGTTAAGATATAGTTCCTGCCCCCTTCAGGTTGCCTAGGTTAAATGAATACCAAGATAGAGTAGAATAGTTTGGCAGACGAGAAAGTGAGAGTCTATTCCAAGCACAAGGGGTGGTATGAAAAAAAGACGTAAGGGCAGGAGTGGGAGAACGAAGCAGAACCAAGAGCAAATTAGTTGGATTTCAAATGAAGAAGTAGACAGTGCTGTGGGGGATGAACATGGGAATGATTTGGTTTAAGAAAACATAAAAGCTTATGTGAGTCTTTTGAATTTAATGATGGAGAACTCAGGGATGATTTGGGAGAGCAAGGTGAGGGGGTCAACAGCAAAAGATAAAGATGAGCTTTGGAAGTATGAAGTGCTTTTCTGATGGCACCTGGCCACCATGGACGTTTTTTGATTTTGTTGGAGATGGACAGTACTCAGGAGGAGGCATTGAGTAGCCTGGCATTGGCTGGGGCGGAGGGGGTGGTAATGGAAAACCTAGTTGCTAGCACTCAGAAGAAGACTGAGTGAATCCTGTGTCTTTGAAAACAGTTGCTATCATTAGCGTGCCCAATACATGTGATCTCAGCCTGCAGGAATACCAGGCTATTTGTTCTTCATGCCAGATTCAACAAAGCAAGCTGGTGTGTGAAGCTAGTTTTATTCCCATGCAAAGAATAAAGAATCTTAATTTTATAAGAATGAATAAAGGTTCATTTAATTATATGGGGAAATGTTTCCATTTTTAACTATATATATATATATATACATATATATGTATGTATGTACATATTTATGTATACCAATCAGTGTTTATTAAGTACTTGCCACTATTCCAGGCACTTTGTACCCTCTGACATTATATGTTTATCTATTTAGTTATCTCTCTATCATCTATCCATTAATAGCAATAATAATAGTTTGTATTTTTATAGCACTTACTAGCACTGTGCTAAGCACTTCCCAATTATTATTTTATTTGATCCTCACAAGAACCCTGGAAATGAGATGCTATTATTATATACATTTGACAGATGAGGAAACTGAGACAAACAAGGTTAAGTGACTTGCCCAGGGCTGTCTACCTAGTAAGTGTCCAAGGAGGTATTTAAACTCAGGTCTTCCTGACTCCTGGACTGGCACTCTATCCACTATGCCATGCATTATCTATCTTCTGTCTATATCTATCTCATCTATTTTTCTATCTTTATATATGCATATATTCATAGATAGACATTGTTAAATAAACGAACAAATCAGATGGGGTTAGAATAATATCCCTTTCAAGATTAAATAGTATATAAGTGTGTGTGTACATACACACACACACATGCGCACACACACACACACAGTAGCACCATGGTGTGAATACTTGGAACATAGTAGGTGTTTAGCAAATACTTGATTGACTGCATATTAAAAATCCACATAAATATGCACAGATATAATTAAAAAATTACTTTCCTATTGAGCTGAATGAATCATTATCAGTCTTACAAAAATAATATTTTTAGTGGTATCTATAAAGACAGTTTCACAAAGTGCATGTTTGCATATGCAGATATATACACATATATGTATCTGTATATACATATGTAATATGTGTTGTTCAGTCCTGTCAGTTGTATCTGACTCTTCATGACCCCATTTGGGGTTATCTTGGCAATTATACTGGAACAGTTTGCCATTTTCTTCTCTAGTTCATTTTACAGATGGAGAAACTGAGGCAAACAGGGTTAAGTGACTTGCCCAGGGTCAAATACCTAGTGTCTAAGGCCAAATTTGAACTCAGAAAGATGACTCTAAGCCTAGAACTCTACCCATTGTACCACCTAGCTACTCACATATATTTAATAGACATTTACATCTATATGTGGTATTGTTTCATAAGAGGTGAGTAAATGCTGAATTTGGGGAAGACCTGAGTTCTAGCCCAGCTTCAGACACTACATGCATGACCATGGACAAGTCATACACCTTTCTCAGCCTCCGTTTCTTCATTTCCAAAATTGGTGTAAGTAATAATACCTACCTCATTAATTATGTCATAAGGACAAAATGAGAAAATATATAGAGAGTGGTTTGCAAACTTAAAAAAAATATGTAGAAGTAAGCTAGTATTATTATTTTTATACAGGTTCAGCCAGCTTTGAAATTATGTAGACCTGGACTCTAATCCTGCCACTGGACTAAATATGTTGGCATAGTTGGTACTCTCCCTGCCTCTGTGGGAGATCATCCCTCCCCTGGATCAGACTCCTAGGAGAGTCTGAGAGCCCTCCCTAGAGTCACCTGGGAGGGAGGGCCTGCAAATGATGGTATATGAAGCATGAGAGTAGCATGGAACTCCTCAGCACCTTCTTCCCTGGAAAGGGTCATCTGAGAAGTCTTGTGTCTGGAGATGCGTGTTAGGATCCATGCTTGGATCTTTGGGTGTGGAAATTGCCTTTATGAATGCCGAAGAAGAAGAAAACAAATAAGTGTTTGTATAGCACCTAATATGTGCTAGGAATTGTGGTAAGCATTTTTTACAAATATTATCTCATTCAATCCTTACAACAAACCTGCAAGGTAGGTGCTATTATTATCCCTAATTTATACATAAGGAAACTGAGGCAAACAGAACTTAAGTGACTTGCCCAGCTGTTGACTAACATAATCCAACCTATGCAATATCTAGAACAAATGTCATTCTGATGGGTGGAAGATTTTCTCTGTGAAAATAAAATAGTGGATTTTTTCATAAAATAGTATTTCCTTAAATCTTTTAATAATTAAAAACCTCTTACAGATCTTCTCACAAGAAATTGAATTCCTAGGAAGGATGCAAAAGAAAAATAGGAAGTATCATCAACTGGATCAATTTTAGCCTGGAGAAGAGACACGGGTGAGGATATAATGACTGCCTTCAGCTCTCTGAAGGTAGAAGAAGGATTAGATTTATTCTGTTTGATTTTAGAGAAGAAAACTAGGAGCGACATATGGAAGTTAGAGGCAGTTCGATTTTGGCTCATCAGTAGGAAGAACTTCGTGATAAATTCAGCTCTCAGAGAAGAGAATAGGCTGCTTTCTGAGGCAAAGTCCCCATCTCAGAAGGAGTGCAAGAGGCATTGGGATGATCACTTGGCAGGAATCCTGTCATAAGGGTCTGGCAAAAATGTGTGCTACACGACCTCCCAGATCTCCTTTGATTCAATTATATGATCCTAAGTATGCAACCGTCGCTTGGGTATTTTGCAATAACCTCTTTCTGCAGCTCCTCTTTTGTGGTTCTTTAGCTTTGCAAAATTAATGTATGTAAAATTGAAGAATCACAGGCCCCTCATCATTTTGTCATTTCCATTGTTTGCACCTCACTTACCATGATTCAGAGTACAATTCATGCTCCCATCTAATCTTGGTGCCTGAGCTGTGCACATGATGAAAAATGTTATACTAGTTAAATAAATGTGCCTGCCTCGTTTTGTTCACTAAGTGTATGCCAACAGCTGGAGACAGTAATACCCCAAACCCTCCTACCCAGCTACAGTCTCTGCTGAATCATAATCAAGTCTTACAGATAATGTGTCTCTGAAAACCCAGGAAACAGATCTCCTATAATGTGCTTTAAATGAGGCACTCCAGATGGGAAACCAGCTAAGTAATATATGGAAAATCCACATTATTCAAAGGCAAGTCTAACATAGCATGTGGGCCCTTTTTAAAATTTATATATAACAACTTTGCTCCCTTTATGGAACAATTTGACAAATGCTGTGTATGTAAATTAGCTCGTCACTTAAAGTCATGTTGGTTGCAGAGACTTTCCATTATTATTTTCAGAGCTTTTAAACAGGTCTTTGCAGGGCTTTCAAAAAGTGGTCTGTGCAATTGTGTAACTCCCACCTGGGCATATTTAATTTCTTTAGTTTCCAAATCTATTTACCAGAAGCACAAGCCCATTTATTTCAGATTTTCTATCCCCTGATGACAATGTTGGTCCCATTTCTTTTGGCAGTAACACTGTCAGGCAAAGCCCACCTGTAACTACTAAGTGATGCTAGTTTGTAGAGTTTCCATTTTTAAAAACCTGTTAAGTACCTCCTACCCAAAGTTATTTTTCTCTTAAGCAAACTATTTCAATTATTTTCCATATAAAATATTTTCTTTAACTTTAGGCCAGTATAATTTCTGAAATTTTATGCCTTTTATCCCTGACTCTGAAGGTTGCACTTACACTCTTATAGATCTATAATCATATCAAAAGAGCCACTTCCTTTCACAATGCTAATAACCTATTTGTGCCATCTCATTTTGTATGATTTTTGTTCATATCTTCCCATAATCAATAAGCATTTACCAGTTCTGTGTTAAACACCAAAGATACAAAGAAAGAAAAAAAATGAACAGTCCCTACTCTCAAGGAGCTCACAGTCTAATGTGAGAGGCAGAAAGTAGGTGGCACTGTGGATAGAGTGCCAGGCCTGGAGTCAGGGAGACATCCTCCCAAATTCAAATCTGACTTCAGACACTTACTAGCTATGTGACCCTGAGCAAGTCACTTTATTCTGTTTGCCTCAGTTCCTCATCAGTAAAATGAGCTGCAGAAGGAAATGGAAAACCATTCCAGTATCTTTGTCAGGAAAATCCCAGGTGGGGTCACAAAGAGTCAGACACAACTGAACAACAAAAACAATATATTATATAGAGTATAAATTAGAGTTAATAAATAGAGGAAAGGCTCTGGTATTAAGGGGAATTAGGCTTCTCATATAAGATGCTATTTTAGCTGGACTTGAAAGAGACCACAGGAATAAAATCTGCCATAGTGTTTGGTGCCCTGCAACTCATCTGTAACATATAATCCAATAGTTTGCTGGTCCACTGAGAGGTTAAGTGATTAGCTTATGTTCAGAAAACTAATATGTACCAGAAGTAGAATGTAAAGTCAGTACTTTCCAACTCAAAGGCCAGTCTTCTGTCTACTATACCTTGATATGTCTCTAAACTAAAGATATTTTGTGAAATCAGCTTAAATTCCCAAGACAGAGATTCCCTTTTCCTCCAAAAGTAGCATTTTAGAAAGATTTGTATGTGTTCTTTTTGTCCTGTTTTAAGAATTGCTGTGTAGAAACTTATAAAATGTTCCTTGGTAAAAAAAAAATACAATTTAAGGCATTTAGCTCAGAAACAGAATTTGAATTGCACTGAATAGAACCATCAAAATGCAGTCAGGGACTTTTTATGGAGAAACATAGATGCCATATACAACTGTCCAGGGCATTGCAAACAGCCTATATTATGAAATGTAATTTATTAGATGACAAAGTTCCTGAAAGAATCACTCTCAATAAATGCAGTAAGATAAGATGAAATTCATGTAAATTCTATAGCAAATGCACATTCCCCCTTCTGCCACCATGCCAACTCCAGGCCAGCAGGAAAGAAATAATACATTTTTTTTCCTTTGATACTTCAGCAAATGAGCCTTTGGCCTATATGGTAATCATTTCCACAGGCAAAAGTTACACATTTTTTAAAGACCATAAATGTTACCAAAATATGTTGCAGCAAATAGCCATTCTAGCAGTAAATGGGGTTTTTTTTAGAGGGAATATCAAAGCTCTATTTCCTTATATCCTTATTTTTTCCTTGTTGCAGAAATCAAAGTTTTGTTAATTCCCCCATTTCTGAGTTTCAACATAGCTTCCTCTATGTCCTCTCCCTTTGCAAAAATTATACTTGGTCAGATATTTCATAAAAAAATAATGCCTTTATCAATTTATTAATATAGGAAAGACCCAAGTACTAGTAAGAAATTCCAACAATTCTGTGATGACCATTTTGTTGAATTCTCATTATATGGCTTAATATTAATGGAAATGTGTCACCAGAGAAAGAAATCATCCTAAGGCATTTCCCTTTGTCATGTAAAATGACAATGAGACCATATGACAAATGCCAAACACAACGAAGGAACTTGAACAGTTAGTCTGATGGGACAGGTGTGGTGTATTTGTTTTAATCTGATGGCGGCACATTATAATTGAATATTCAGCAGATCCTCTGTGACTTTGTCTTTACCAGCTTGAGTTTGAGGTAAATAATAGCAATGAGAATGTAATTCTTACAAGGTCCTTTAAACCTTGCCTCGGCTTCTCTGACTCGTGAATAAGTATCTGACACATTTTTCATGTTTGCAAGAAAAATAACCTGACTCTAAAGGGAGCGCAGTATTCAAAGCCTTATCCCCTGGCAAAGGAGAATAAGTTATTCTAGCCAGAAACATGGAAATTCAAAGCACCTTAGCCCTGGCTCTTTAACAAGATTCTCATTCCACTCTCAAGGATCCACAAAACTAAGCCTTTGAAGCCTTGTTAAAAAGCTGGAGGGCGAAGGTTTCATAGTGATGAGGAAGACTCTTTGTCGGTACAGTCTTTTAGCAAGTGGCAGGTTCTAAACTCTTATTGTGGCATGTGTCACAGTATTTCACTTGGAATACAATTGGATCAGAACTAGGGGCAGAAGTAAAAAAGGATTAAATCACTGTTAAGGGTCTTAAGTGGGAGTTGAGGAGAAGGTATCACACTAGATATTTTAGAAACTTTTTATGATGGGGAAAATCTTAGTCATCTTTGTTATGCATTTATCTTTCAGTAGGTAAAGAAGACAAATAATGAGAGAGATTATTTATAGAATGTCAGCGATGATCGGGACATAGATGTGCTATAGATATGGGCAGCTAGGTGGCTCAGTAATTTAACTCTGCCTCAGTTTCCTCATCTATAAAATGGGCTAAAGAAGGAAAAGGCAAACCACTCCAGTATCTTTGCCAAGAAAACCCCAAATGGGATCGCCAAAGGTCAGATGTGACTTAACATAATAACTACTACAAATATGTGCAAAATGACTTCAGGAATCTCTTAATTTGACCAATGAGAGCACCATGGATCTTTGTATTCATTAAATAACAAATGGTCATTTTGGTTGTAGTGCAACTTTATATCATCATAGTTCTCGCTAACAGTCTCAGCTCTCAAGAGGGCTAATTCAGGGAGGAACTTTTGAACTCTACTGTAATCTTTTGACTCTTCAGCTTTATTAAAGAACAAGGGAGCCATGCAGTCAAAAGATAGGATTCCAGATACTTATTTTTATGATAGTTTTGTTTTTGTTTTTTTGCTTTTAATTAAAAGTGAGGTGTTGCAACCATTTTAGGCAGAGCTATAAAGGAGAGAATGTTCCTCAAAAAAAAAAAAAAACAGACTATAAGAAGAAATGTATTGTTTGGAAACTGCATTTTTTTTTGTTTCCAAGTAGATCATTTCCTGGATACCTTGACATAAAATTGTGTCATTGGCACTATCTATGGTATGAATTTCTCTCTGGCCACATAATTTATTTGAATGTGGTATTATTTGTAGCAGGAAGACTGTCTTTGCTGTTATTGACAAATGTTCATTCTCAATGTGAGTTGGGGAACTTGTCCACAACCACAAAAGTATCCTGGTAAATCAATGATCTATTGTACATGTTCTAGAAATCTTCAAATAATTGGCTATATTTGAAAATAGACACACACACATATATATTCATACATAAACACACAACAATTGTATCATTAATGAATTAAGATTGGTGTGGTAGGAAAAGCTTAAAATAAATTAGAATGTCCTAGTATGCTACAAGCACCTTCTATCTAATTCTAATATAAGCACTATCAAACATTTTGAACCAATAATCTATGTAGATATTATTCTAATCTTCCCATTCTGCTAGGAGAAATCTTCACATACTTGGAGTAGACATCACATAAACATATGTATATGTGAGAATATATACATATCTGTAAGTATGTATAAATATGTATGCATATGTAATATATGTATATATGAGTAATGGTGATGGTGAAAACATAAATTTGTTTAATTTATAAAATGAAATTGTTTGGTTATTGGTCTCGAAATTTTGTAGATTTCCATTTTGTCAAAAAGTAAGAATGATATTTTCATCAAAATGATTATCTTAAGATGAAATATATTGCAATGATCATTTGTTTTATTTTGACATTAAGTTGTACTAAAGCCATAATCAGTTAAAATCATGTTTTTCTCATAATAAATATTCATTAAAAATCCACTAATTTTTGCCATATTTTTAGTATACTATCTATATTTTTCAGGTAGCATTAAATTATTAGGGAGAAATACCCAGAAAGGGTGGCAATTCTATGCTTTTTGCTTAATAAATTATGAAAATACTTTTAATTGCTGTGGAAATTATTAGCATGTTACAAATCTGGTTAAGGAGAATAACATAGAAAGAATAGAAATCACAAAGTATGGGTGTCTCTTTTTTATTGATGTCTAAAGAGATTAAAATACTGTCTATGTGAAAATTGAATGTTTCATAGACATTTCTAGGATACCACATAGTTCCTTGGATGAAACTAGTCAAGAATCTAACTCCAGGTACAAGCTGGGGGGTAAGGGAAATTATAACACTTAACATAGTACATTAAGTTATGCAAAGTGCTTTACATATACTATCTCACTCAATTCTAAAAAGAACCTTTGAGGTAAGTGCAATTATTATCTATATTGTACAGATGAGGATACTGGTGCTGACAGAGGTCAAACAAAACACCTAGGGTTACACAGAAAAAGTGAACTCAGGTCTTCCTGATTCTGATTCCAAAGCTATCCATTATACCATCTAGCTGCCTACTAACAGAGAATTAGCTAGATTTTCTAGGATAGTACATTAATTCACGGATCTAGGATTTTTCCAGTGAAGGCAATTCCCCCATTGAGACAAATTGCATAGGGTCAAAGGAAAATAGATTTAGAATTGGAAGTTTTCTTTTAAAAAAAATAGTCCAATCCCCTCATTTTTTTTGGCTTTTTGGAGGGCAATTGGGGTTAAGTGACTTGCCCAAAGTCACATGGCTAGTAAGTATGTCAAATGTCTGAGGTCAGATATGAACTCAGGTCCTCCTCACTCCAGGGCTGGTACTCTATTCACTGTGCCACCTAGTCGCCCAAAACCCCATCATTTCACAGATAAGAAAAAGTGGGACTGGAGGACTTAAGTGCCAATCTGACCTTAACCACTTAACAATATATGTGACCTTGGGTAAGTCATTTAAATTCTGTCTGCCTTGTTTTTTCATCTATAAAATGATGGTCATAATAGAAAGTACCTTCCAAGACTTTTGGAAGGATAACATGAAATATTTCTAAAGCACTTTGCACTATATAAATTCTAGCTACTCTTAGGATTAGATATTAAATGACTTGTTTAAAGTAACACTGAAAATTCCAGGATGCAATAATCCTTTCCCTATAATAGCTCTCTGTAAATTTCCTCTTAAGATCTTCATTTCCCACCCAGCTGCACACTGAACTTTGTCATCATGCCCAAAGAATGTCTTCATCCTTTAAGATCACATCAGCCCTAAAATGTATACCTGTCATGACCCTTTGCTTCTGGCCCCTTCCTTCCCTCTAACTGGAAAGCAGAGACCTCTCTTCCCAGAGCCTCCATTTGAGTATGGAGCCTCGCTCAGTAATCTCTTTATCTCCCACCTGGCTGCTTTGCTCTGACATTCTCCATCATGCATCTGTTCTATGAACCTTCTTACTCCCATTCTTCTGCTCGTCTCACCCCTCCCCCACGCTTCCTTTTGTATATTGTCTTCACCAATCAGATTATGAGATCCTCGAGAGCAGACTGCCTTTTGCCTTTCATTGTGTCTTAGGCACTTAGCACAGGGCTTGGCTGTTGTGTAGACAATTCTTATGTGACTCTTTCACACTAATGTGCCATAAATGGTGTGTGACCCCAAAGCTGGACATGACTCCCAGATCCCCTTGCGTTTTTCTTTTTGCCTGTTCCATGATCTTACTGCTACTTCATCCAAGGAGACATGCACTACTGCCCACTATACTCCTCTGAGGGTCTGTGATAAGCCTCCCTAGTAGTCAACAAGGTGAAGGACACCCTGACAGAAGGTCAGCAAAATGGGCACAGAACAGAGACACAGCCCTCAGATCCCATTAGGAAATGTCTTCCTGACCAACACAGAAAACAGCCACTGGTAGCCTACATTCTACCTAGCCTGTTACCTCTGAAAAAAGAAAGTATTGTTTCATCCTGCACAATATTTCCCTATGTTAACTCAGAGGGATATCTACCTAATTTTGTGGAAACGTGTTCTTAGTTTGTTCCTTTCAATGGTACTGCCTTTTAGACATTTCAAACTGTATTTCCTATCTTAAATTCAACATGTCCAAACCTGCTTAGATCTGGGTCACTGTCTTGGGTGGTGGTCCTGGGGTATGTGGCCAGTATGCTAGAGCTTGTGGTGACTGTAGAGAGAGGGCCCTCCTTAGACTTCTGAAAACATTTGCAAAAACCCTAGGAATTTGGCACACAGCCCTCTCCACACTGAAAGTAGAGTCCTACCGCAGCAAAGAGCTGAAAAGTCAAGTAACTGGCTGGCAAGATGAGCAAGCACAGGAAGCACAATCAGAGCACGGAATCCTTTTTGGGGACAAAAAGTATCAAAACATGGAACCAGAAGAAGTCAACAAAGTCGAAATTCCTCAATCAAAAGCTTCCAAGAAAAATATGAAATGGTAACAGGCCATGGAGGAGCTCAAGAAGGATTCTGAAAATCAAGTAAGAGAAATGGAGATTAATTGGGGAAAGAAATGAGAATGATGCAAGAAATAAAAAGTGAGAGATCCAAAAAATACTGAAGAAAATAACACCTTAAAAAATAGACTAACTCATATAGCAAAAGAGGCCCAAAAAGTCAATGAGGAGAAGAAGGCCTTAAAAAACCAAATTGCCCACATGGAAAAGGAATTTCGAAAACTCATTGAAGAGAATAATTCCTTCAAAATTAGATTGGAGCAAATGGAAGCTAATAACTTTATAAGAAATCAAGATACTATAAAACAGATCCAAACAAATGAAAAAAAATAGAAGATAATATGAAATATCTCATTGGAAAAACCACTGACCTGAAAAATAGATCCAGGAGAAATAATTTAAAAATCATTGGACTACCTCAAAGCTATAATCAAAAAAAGAACCTAGAAATCATCCTTCAAGAAATTCTCAAGAAAATTGCCCTGATATTCTAGAACCAGAGGGCAAAATAGAAACTGAAAGAATTCACAATCACCTCTTGAAAAAGATCCCAAAAAGACAATTCCTAGGAATATTATAGCCAATTCCAGAGTTCCCAGGTCAAGGAGAAAATATTACAAGCTGTCAGGAAGAAAAAATTTGATTATTGTGGAAACACAATCAGGCTAACACAAGATCTGGCAGCTTCTACACTAAGGGATCAAAGTCAAAGGGCTTGGAATATGATATTCTGGAGGTCAAAGGAACTAGAATTAAAACCAAGAATCACCTACCTAGCAAAACTGAGTATAATCCTTCAGGGGAAAATATGGTCATTCAATGAAATAGAGGATTTTCAAGTGTTCTTGAAAAAATCAGAGCTGAAGAAAAAATTTGACTTTCAACTACAAGAAGCAAGAACAGCATGAGAAGGTAAATGGAAAAAAAGAAATCATACGGAACTTATTAAAGTTGAACTATCTACATTCCTACATGGAAAAAAGAATTGTAACTCATGAGACTTTTCTCAGTATGAAGATAGTTGAAGGGAATATATGTGTGTGTGTATGTGTCTGTGTGTGTGTATATATATATATATATATATGTGTGTGTGTGTGTGTGTATATGTGTGTGTTGTATACATACATATATATGTATATATAGGAAAGTGTATGTGTGCATACATGAGTTTATGTATCTGTGTGTATTTTGTATACATAGACAGAGGACCCAGGATCCGTTGAATAGGAAGGAATGTTATCTAAAAAATAAAATTAAAAGGTGAGAGAGAAATATATTGGGAGGAGAAAGGGAGAGATAGAATAGGGTAAATTATCTCATATAAAAGAGGCAAGAGAAAACTATTACAATGGAGGGGAAGAGCAGGAAGGTGAAAGGGAATGGGTCAACCTTACTCTCATTGAATTTGGCTTAAGGAGGGAATAACATACACGCTCACTTGGGTTTTATTACCCTACAGGAAAATGGGGGGGGGATAAGAGGGAGGATGATAGAAGGGAGGGCAGATTGGGGGAGAGGATAGTTAGAAGCACACACTTTTGAAAAGGGACAGAGTCAAAGTAGAAAATAGAGTAAGTGGGGGGGTATAGGATGGAGGGAAATATAGTCAGTCTTTCACAATGTATCTACTATGGAAGCACTTTGAATAACTACACATGTACAACCTATATTGAATTGCTTATCATCCTGGTGGTGGTGGGTGAGGAAGGAAGAAGTTAAAGAATCTGGAAATAAAAGTTTCAAAATCAAATGTTTAAAAAAATTTTTGACATGCATCTGGGAAATAAGATATTCAGGCTGGGGTGTTGAAATCCATCTTGCCCTACTAGAAAGTTAGAAGGACAATGGGGGAGGATATAAGAGAGAACAGATTGGGGGAAGGGGTATTCAGTATGCTTTCTATCTTGGGGTGGGAGGTAGGGAAAAGATGTAGAAAATTTGTAACTCAAAATCTTGTGGAAATGAATGTTGAAAACTAAAAATTAAGTTAACAGGAGGAGTGGTAAAAAAATAATAATAAGTTGACATAGTGTTATCTCATGTGAACCTCAGAAAAGAACACAAAGTAGGTAAGGCAGGTATTACTGCCCTTGTTTTACAGATAACGAAACTGCCAGGAGGTTATTTGACCAAGGTCATGTGGCTAATGTAAAAGCTGGAGCCTGAATCCGGTTTTTCACCCTGCGTACTCAGAACTCTTTCACTGAACCATGAAAGCACCACAGTATCAAAGGAACATATTCTATTCTGCTAAACAAAAATGAAATGTGGTGCTACTTTTTTTTATTTTATTATAGCAGTAAAATGTTGATAAATTTCTACAAGGTCACCAAAATTAAATGAAAAATCTATCCATCATCTTCTTATATTGGGTTTCATTTTATGCCCTTCAAAAATATGCATACAGTGCCAATGTAATTGGATTGAAGCAATTCATAATTTCTTCCTGAACACACACGTGCTCAGATGTGCCAACATGGCTTCCCCCACACTACAGATGCCTGTGTTTCTGTAACAAGATAAATGATGCATGCATTTATATATTTTTATGTACCACATAAGGGATTCTAATGGGAGATTCATCAGCTTTATTGTTTCTTCATCAGACCAATAATATCAAACTAGGCTGCAGGTGGAGCGTGCCCTTCTGTTTCTACTTATCACTACAAATCTCTGAGTAGAAGAATGTTTGTGTGCAGAGCATGAATTCCAGAACCTGTTTAAATGAACACTACAGCATGAACTTTAAATTGAAGAGCATAATCTCATTTTGCACACTATATAATTAGAGTTCATTCAATGTCCATTTGATGGGATGGAGAATGACAGACTTTGGCTGCTTGTTTTTCCCATTACTGCTGTCATATGATGTGGGTATGACTCAGCAAGAACTCCAATATCCCAGTGTTTTTATTTGTGAAATGACAGTCCTATAAACAGTAATGTTTTGATCTCTTTGCTATATTAAGAGAGAGGATGGCCGGCATTGTTCTAGGAATTGAAAATACATTTCATTATATATTCTTGAGTATCTTGTTCACCAAATCTAGAATTTAATTCTATGAAGTGGCTTGCGAATTGTATATTATAATTTAATGGAAGCACTTTTAGATAAATAGAAAGGAAAATTTGGGGTTTGTGGGTCTTGTTTTGATCACCCAATTTACCTTCTCCCCTGTCACCCATCTTTAAGCCCTCTTTCAGAACTGTCTGAAAGCGGTCTCTTTCCTGTGTTTATATCATACATAGGCTAGTAACACAAAATGGTAAAGTCTATACAGCCAAGACAAATAGAAGGCTTCCCATGAGCTATTTTGTCTGTTATTTCATAGCATTTAGGCACAGAAATGTTTTATTTTCCTCTCATTGTACAAACTGTTCTGTAACTTCTTTTCACTGTGCACATCTTTCATATATTAGGACAATTTGTTGCCACTTTCCTTCACTGTATCACCTTCCGGCTTCTTAGTTGTACTCTAGAGCTCTGTTGTGGGCCATGTTCCCTCTCTTCACATTTTCTCTTGGACAAATCTTTGACTCCCTGAGGTTCAAGTCTCCTTCTTATGCAAATGATAACCAAACCTAAAAACATCCCTAAACTCTCTCCTGAATTCTAATCCCACATCGACAATTCCCTGCTACATATCTTCTTAATATCCCATGGTCACATCAAACTTACAATATCCAAATGTCATTTATCTTTATTATTCAACCTAGCTTTCCTTTATACTTCCCTAATTCTATTCAGAATGACACTATGTTGCTGTTAACCCAGCTTTGTAACTTTGACTCTTCCTTCTCCCTTACACCCTATAGCCAATTATCATTCCCATTGATTCTGCTTCCACATCACTCCTCATCTCCATCTCCATCTCTCGGCTTTGATTCAGGCCCTTATTTCATCTAACATGACTTTAAAAATGCTATCTCTGCTGCCAAGTTCATTCTTCTTTAATCAATTCTCCACACAGTTGCCAAAATGATTTTCCTAAATCATAGGTCAGACCATGCCACTCTCTGCTTTAAAAAAAATCCTTGATTCTTCATTGCCTCCAGGAGAAAATACAGACTTTTTTTTTTGCTTTGTGGAGGGGCAATTGGTGTTGTGACTTGTCCAAAGTCACATAGCTAGTAAGTGTTAAATGTCTAAGGCTGGATTTGAACTTAGGACTCCTGACTCCAGGGCAAGTGCTGTATTCACTGGGCCACCTACCCACCCTGAAAATACAGACTTCTTAACCTGACATTTAAGGCCCCTCTCAATCTGACTACCTTTACATATACTACATTCCAGACAAATGGGGCTACTAGCTGCTACCTATACTTAACACTCCAAGTCATCTTGACTCATGTCTTACCACTAGACTCTAGTGACTCTGGAGGAGAGACTGAGGCTGATAGTTCTCCTTCACTTGAATCCAATTCACTTATAAACCAAGACATCACCCTCCTGGTGTCATTGGTCTTTGAGAATTAAGGATGAACAAAAACACTCAAAACTCCATCTCTAAAGGAATATATCTATGTAGAATATGTCTATATAACTATATATAATATATATATATAATATAACTATGTCGTTCTACTTTTCAGAAAGCTCTAGTGGCTATCGTTTCTTAGGATGGGTTGTAATTCCCTTTGTTTAGCTTTTAAAACCCTTAACCAGGAAGCCCCATGCTACCTTTAGAATCATGTTGTATATTAATCTCTTTCTTACTCTCTATAATTTATCAAAACTGGCCTCCTTCCTCATTCTCTTATTTTATGTTTTTTAATTAACAAGCATTTATTTTCTGCCCACTACATCCTTTAAATTGAAAAAGATAAAACATTTTTTAACAAATAAAAAGAGTCAAAACAAAACAAATTGCTTCTTTGGAAATTTAAAAAAAAGTCTTATTCTGCAACTTGAGTCCCTCATCTCACTGTCATAAAACACTCCAACTGCTATCTTTGTGCCTTTGAATTGACTGTCCTTCATGCTTGCAAAACACTCCCACCTTACTTCTGCCTCTTAGAATTCCTCATTTCCTTCAAATACTTCTCAAGGGACAACTTCTGCATTATATCCTTGCTGATGCTCTTAACTGCTGGTGCCCTCCTTCCCAATAAATTTTACCTTGTACTTATTTTATAAAATTGTTTCTATATTCTTATTTGTGCACGTCTCCCCAGTTAGAACACAAGTACAATGAATCTAGTAACTTTCCATTTGCTAACTTTTCAAATATTTGAAGAAAGATGTTATACCCCTACCCAAAAGGTTTTTATTTTTTACCTTATCCCAGTCCTTTCTCCAAAGTTCACATGGTACAATCCTTAGTCTTGTCTCCTTCCTGGTTGTCCTCCAGTGGACACAATCTAGCTTGTCAATATCTTTCTCAAAATATTAAACCAGAGCACCTTGAGAGTTGTGGATATTTTATTTTGGTATTTATAATCCCAGAATTCAGCAGAATAAATGGCATGTAGACACTAAAGTCTTGTTAATTGACTGATTGTTTTCCAACTTCCACCTTTGTTCATCTTTACAATCTGTCCTCTCCTTCCCCATTGAGCAATGCACATATCTCTACATTCACTATACTTATCTTCCTTCAAAGCTCAGCTCAGGTAACACCTCTTCCTCTCTGAAGCCTTCCTTGATATTTGCAGTTCTCAGTGCTCTCTCTTTCCCCAATTTTCTTTATATTATATTTATTTCTGTGTATATTATATACCTCCAAAAGAAGATAAATTCCTCAAAGACACCAAAAAATGATTTCATTTTTATATACCCAGAACCTCTCATAATGGCATATAATAGTAGGGTCTTAAGAAATGTCATTGTAATGGAATCCATTATAGGGTATCATTTTAAAATTATATCATTCATTAAAATTTTTTCCTTTTTGAAAACCACATGTATGTTCTATTCTGATCTTTTATTTTTAATCAAAAGAGTGTTAATATGGACATGACTTTACTTTTGATGATAGATTTCTCCAAAGTTGTACTGCCATGCCTATACTTATTAAATAATTATTATATGCTATCTTATATACACTATAGGTTATTTTTTATTTTCTCATTTCTGATAGCTGTTGTCATAAAAAATAGGCAATGAATGATAAAAATGCTAAATTGATAAAATGATAAATTAAAAAAACCAAATATCCATGGCAGTTTCCTTTTGATGAGGAGGAATTTCAGGAGGATTTCTTAATCTCCAAGGTCAATATGATTCAATAAAACCACTTAGAAGCCAAAAAAATCTAAACATATTCATAGAGGCATAACAGTATAGAATAAGAGGAATGACTGCCATGATGTCCTTCATTTCTAGATTATTGTGAATAGCTCTGGTTTAACATTTTAAGAAAGATATTGACAAGCTAGATTATGTCCAGTAGAGGCCAACCAGGAAGGGGACAAGACTAAGAATTGTGCCATATGAACTTTGGAGAAAGGACTTAGGGATGAGTTAAAAAATAACCTTGTGGGTAGGGACACAACATCTTTCTTCAAATATTTGAAGAGTTAGCAAATTGAAAGGTGACTATATTCATTGTCTTGGGTTCATAGGTTACTACTGTGAACAATGAATATAACAATAAATAGCTGCAGCCATTTCAGCTTGATATTTGGAACAATTTGCTAAGAATTAGATCTATCCAAAAGTGACCAGACTGTTTTGGGAGGGATCAAGTGCTCCATCACTAAAGTTCTTTAGTAGAGGCTAGATGATTCCTTTGGAGGGGATGCAACAAAGGATATTGTTGTTGAAAGTACAGGCAGCCTCTCAGGTGACTTCTATATCTAGGTTTCTATGAATCTGTAATCTCCTGTATATAAAGTATCATGTACAAGTGATTTTTCTTCTCTCTTTCATCCCTTAACTACTAAATAGACATGAGTAAAAACACCGTCATATTAGGAGTGAGACCTTTTTTATTGGAGCATTTTCCAATTAATCTGCATAGCAAATTCTATAGTCAAACTAATAATTGGAAGAGAGTATGGCTTAAATTACATAAGTCACTTATTTAGATTTTGAAGTTCATCTATGATTTTGTTTTTGATTAATTGTGTAAAATTACCAACTAAACTATATTTACCTTTAGGCCAATATTAGAATTAATTTCCATTCCCTAAACACATACTGATTTGATGGTCTAGCTTAATAGGGACAACTGTAAATCCCATATCCTTGGCAGATAATTAAGAACTGACTATTAGAAATACACTAGAAAGAGCACAAATCTATTTTGTAAAGAGGAAATATTCTCTTTCCTAAACTTGTCACCCTTTAGAACTCCACATAACTCCTACTATATTCCTCCCATTGCTTAAATATTCATGTGCTTGTGTTTCAAAAGCATTGCCACAATCATAATAAAATATCTTTGGAGGATTTGGAGAACCAGGACTTATAAATTGTCTGCCTGCCTTGATTCCTCCCTGAATAACTCTGAATCTGTATTCCAATCAGCAAAATCATATACCTACTATGTGCTGGGCACTGGAGATACAACTACCAAGAATTAAATAATTTGTTCTTACAAGGAATGTACTTTCTAATGAGAAAGATAAATACATATATGTGTATGTGTATATACAAAAATATAAAGTGAACAAATGGAAATATGTATAAAATAGATAAATCAGAGACAAAATAGGTAGAAAGGATTTGGCAAACCTTAATATAGGTAGGTGAAATAGGTGTATACATATGTATGTATATCTTCCTCCCTACTGGCTTATTACCTACTGCCTATAAATATGCCCATGCCTCCCCTATCCTGAAAAACACTCTCACGTGATCCTCCCATCTCTGCTAACTGCTCTTCTAGTTCTCTTCTGCCCTTTGTAGCTAAACTCCTCAAAAAAGTCATCTACAATAATTGCCTCCACTTTTTGTCCTCTTACTCTCTTCTTTACCCATTACAATCTGGCTCCTGACCTTGTCATTCCTCCAAAACTACTCACTCCAAAATTATTCATCATCTCTTAGTTGATAAATCCAGTGACCTTTTCTCAGGCTTCATTGTCCTTGACCTCTTTCCAGCCTCTGACACTGCTGATCGCTCAGTCCTCCTTGATACGCTCTTTTCTCTAGGTTTTCAGGATAATACTCTCTTGGTTTTCTTCCTGCTTATATTACTGCTCCTTCTCTGTCTCCTTTGCTGCATCCTCATCCAGAACACAAACTCTAACTATAGATGTCCCTCAGGGTTCTGCCTAGGCTCTTTTCTCCCTCTGTACTACTTCACTTGTTGATCTCATTAGCTCCCCTGGATTTAACGACCATCTGTACACTGATGATGCTCAAATCTGCCTTTCCTGCCCATTCTATCTACTGGCCTCTAATCTTACATCTCTAACTACTTTTCAGAATCTCTGACTGAATGTCTTATAGACATCTTAAACTAAATATGACCAAAACAGAGCTAATTGTCATTTCCCCTAAATCCTCCTCATTTCTTACCTTCCATATTACTATAGAGGGCAACACATACTCTCACACAACATAGGAGTCATCTTAGATTCTTCATAATCTCTCTCTATATATCTAGCACACACATGCACATACACATGCACACACATGTGCACACACACACACACTCACCCATATCCTTATTGCTAACGCCTGGTTATTTCACCTTTGCAACATCTCTTGAATGTGTTCCCTTCTCTCCTTTGACACTTCCACCAGCCTAGCACAAACCCACAACATTTTATGCCTTGCTACAGTAGCCTAGTGGCGGGTCTGCCTGCCTCAAGTCTCTCACAACTCCAATTCGTCTCCCATTTAGCCACTAAGATGATTTTCCTAAACCTCAAGTCCAATCTTGTCACCTCCATCCCCAACTCAGTAAACCCCAGTGACTTTTATTGCCTCCAGGAACAAATAAAAAATGTTCTCTTTGGCATTCAAAGCTTTTCATATCCCAGCCCCCTTTTCCAGTCTTCCCATACCTTACTCCCCACAACATATTCTTTGATCCAGTGACCCTGGCCACCTGGCTGTTTTACAAACAAGACATTTCATGTCTCAACTCTAAGGCATTTTCTCTGGTTGTCCTCAATGCTCACCTCCCTGACTTCCTTTAAATCTCAACTAAAATCCCACCTTCTCCAGGACTCCTTCCCTCACTTCTCTTAATTCCAGTGTTTTCTCTTTCTAATTACTTCCCATTTATCATGTTTGTAGCTTGATTTTTATGTATTTGTTTGCCTGTTGTCTTCCCCATTAGATCATGAACTCCTTGAGGACACGGACGGTCTTTTACCTCTTTTTGTATCCCCAGGATTAACACATTGTCTAGCACATACTAGGAGATTAATAAATTCTTGTTGAATTGAACTGAATGTTACCTATCTAGCCAAAGTATAGGTAGATAGAGATAATCATATATGTGTGTGTGTCTATGTATCTGTACATGTATGTGTACGTGTATATATGTATGGGTATGTGTGTGTGTGTGTGTGTGTGTGTGTGTGTGTGTGTGTGTGTGTAGGGACAGCAAGGTGACTCAATGGATAGAGCTCTAGGGCTGGAATCTGGAGTTAAGAAGCTCTGTTCAAATCTGGCCTCAGGCACTTACTAACTGTGTGACTCTAGACAAGTAAATTAACCCCTATTTGCCTCATTTCCTCACCTATAAAATAGGAATACACTAGAGAAAGAAATGTCAAACCACTCCAGTATCTTTCCCAAGAAAAGCCCATGGACAACATCCATGAGGTCATATGGAGTTCAACATAACTGAATGACTGAACAACAACAAAATATATATGCATAAATTAAACCCATGGGAGCTGATAATGTTACCAAGATCAAGGGCATAAAGTATGAAGAGAAAAAGGCCTAGGACAGAACCTTAGGAAATATCTATAGTGACGGAATGGTACACATGATGAACAAGCAAAGATATTGATAACCAGCAGTCAGAGAAGAAGGAAGCAGCGCCAAATGCAGAATAAAGATTGGGAAGGATAGGGATGGAGGAAAGATCATAAAATTTGACAATTAAGCAAATAAATCTAAAGATATTCTGATTTTTTTTTTCAAATAGAATGGGACAACTACAGATGGGAATGTCACACTTTGGACATGAAGAATCTAAGTATCATACAGATCATATATGACAAAAGCTATTATCTTGAACCAATGCACAAACACTACAAAGGAAATTTCTTCATTTTGTTTAGTTTATTGGCTGTTCTTGTGATCAAAATGTCACATGCTGATTATTGTGTGAATGATCATATATGAAAGAAGATTTTAATTTTATGCTAATATTGGAACTGATTTAAAGCTGGTAGATGATTAGTTTATAAGAAACTAAAGCAATTATACATATCTTGCCAGGGTCTAACTGACTAATAAGACAAAGAGATTGTGCCACTTGAATAAGACTAAGAGATCAATTATCTGATTTGAATTTCTGATAAATTTGTGTGAGGAGAGAATTGAGACAAACAGACCCACCAGTTAGCAAAAGACATGAGTGAATAAAGTTTCCAGCATCTAGGAACTCTGCTAGATAGACTATATTTTCTTAGAGGATGTAGTGAACTAGGTTCAATAGAACCATTTTCCTTAATAAGCACTATGATTTTGGAAATTGTTTCTGTTTAAAGAATTGCTCACATAGGAACAGAATGATGGTAATAGTGGAGGAATAGGCTACAGTTTTTTTTTTAATAGGATATGAAAATTTTAAGGGACTAGAAGTTCAGTATGAACAATTATTCTACAAAAGGAAAAAATGTAAATGGGTGGAGCCAAGATGGTAGATAAAAGGCAGCTACTCACCTGAGCTCTCCCCAAAACCACTCTGAACACCTTTAAATAATGCCATAAAACAATTTATGGAGCAGCAGAACCCCTTAAAGGATGGGGTCAAATAATTTTCCAGTCAAAGAAAACTTAGAAGGTCAACAGGAAAGGTCTTTTACACCTGAGTGGGAGTGGAACACAGTCCAGTGCAGGCCATACCAGCACAGACACAGACCCATCACCAGCAAAGACCAGCACCAACAAATAAGGAGGAGGTTTTAGGAGTCATTGAATCATCAGTAGCAGCATCTGCTTTCAGAGTTCTCACAACACAAATGGTAAGGGAGTTGAACAACTGAATCAGATGGAGATTACAAGGGTCTCTTTGCTAGCACTGAGGCAAGACTGTTGCTTCACTCCTATGTGAATCCAGATCACAGTACTGTGTGGCAGGCCCAAGGTGAAGCATTAGCACACTAGAGCTTGTCAGAGAGAGTCCCTTTTTCATAGTTCCAGGGCAGAAAAGAGTGCTTATGTTCACTCACACACCAGAGCATAAGCCAGGAGAGTACTAAACACCTCTCCTTAGATCATGCCACCTTGAAAGAACTGAAAACTTACAGGTTTCTAAAGTTTCCCTGCAAACAGCTGCACAAAAAGCTTGAGACAGTGTTCCCTCCACCCTGGAAGCAGAGCCCCACTTTAACAAAGAGTTAAAGTCAAGAAAAAAGGCTGGGAAAATAGTCAAACAACAGAAAAAAATCTTACCATAGAAAGATAATATGGTAACAAGGAAGATCAAAACACAAACTCAGAAGATAACTAAGTCAAAGGTTCCACATCCAAAGCCTCCAAGAAAAATATGAATTGATCTCATGCCATGGAAGAGAAAATCAAGTAAGAGAAATAAAGGAAATTATGCAAGTGATGCAAGAAAATGATGAAAAAGTCAACAGTTTGGTAAAGGAGACACAAAAAATGCTGAAGAAAATAACACCTTAAAAAACAGACTAGGCCAAATTGTAAAAGAGGCATAAAAAAAAAACAAAGAGAAGAGTGCCTTATAAAGAAATAATGGCCAAATGGAAAAAGAGGTACAAAAATTCACTGAAGAAAAAAACTCTTTTAAAAATAGAATTAACCAAATGGGAAAGGAGATAAAAAGGCTCACTGAAGAAAATAATTCCTTAAAATTAGAATGGAGCAAAAGGAAACTAATGACTTTATGAGAAATCAATAAATAATAAAGCAAAGTCAAAAGAATGAAAAAATAGAATGTAATGTGAAATATCTCAGTGGAAAAACAACTGACTTGGAAAATAGATCCAGAAGATATGATTTTTAAATTATTGGACTACTTGAAAGCCACGAGCAAAAAAAAGAGCCTAGACATCATCTTTCAAGAAATAATCGAGGAAAACTGCCCTGATAGTCTAGAACAGGAAAGTAAAATAGAAATCGAAAGAATCCACTGATCACTTTTTTTGGGGTCTTTATTAATGTGTTTACTTTTAGTTTACAAGATTCATTACCACAATTCTTTGAATTTCAAATTTTCTCTCCCTCCCCCCACCCCACCCCCATGGCAGCATACAATCAAGTAAAGGATCTGCAAATACTTTCACATGAGGCATTAGTCAGGTTACAAAGAAGGATTGTAACAGATGGAATGAAGAATGGGAAAGAGGAAACAAAACCAAACAAGAAAAAGAAAAAGGGCAGGTAGTTGGCTTCAATCTGGGTTCAATCTCAGTTCTTTCTCTGGATGTAAACATCTCTCTCCATCATCAGTCTTTTTGAGTTAACTTATGACTCTGGATTGCTGAGAAGAGTCCAGCTTACCAAAGTTGGTCGTCACACATATATTCTGTCTGTAATTGTGCACAAAGTCCTCCTGGCTCTGCTCTTCTCACTCAGCATCGGTTCGTATAAGCCTCTCCAGGTAAATAGGAAGTCCATCTGCTCCTCATTTCTTATTGCACAATAGTATTCTATAACATGCATATACCACAACTTGTTCAGCCATTCCACAATGGATGTGCACCCCCTTAATTTCCAATTCTTTGTTACCACAAAAAGAGCTGCTCTAAATATTTTGGTATAAATGGGTTTTTTTCCCACTTCTATGATCTCTTTGGGGATACAACCCTAGCAGTGGTATTGCTGCGTCAAAGGGTATGAGATTATTTGTAGCCCTTTGGGCATAATTCCAGATTGCTTTCCAGAATGGTTGGATCAGTTCACAACTCCGCCAGCAAAGCATTAGTGTTCCAATTTGTCCACATCCTCTGTAGCATTTGTCATTTTCCTGTTTTGTCATCTTAGCCAGTCTGACTGGTGAGATGTGGTACCTCAGAGTTGTTTTGATTTGCATTTCTCTAATCAATAGTGATTTAGAGCATTTTTTCATATGCTTAGAATTAACTTTAATTTCTTCCTCTGTAAACTGCCTCTTCATATCCTTTGAGCATTTATCAATTGGGGAATGACTTGTATTCTTATGGATTTGACTCAGTTCTCTGTATATTTTAGAAATGGGTCCTTTATCAGTGACATAGGTTGTAAAAATTCTTTCCCAATTTTCCACATCCCTCTTAATCCTGGTTACATTGGCTTTGTTTGTACAAAAGCTTTTCAATTTAATGTAATCAGAATGATCCATATTGTATTTTATAATGCCCTCTAATTCTTGTTTGGTCATAAAGTCTTCCCCTCTCCACAAATCTGACAGGAAAACTATCTTTGCTTTCCCAGATTGCTTAAAGTATCAGCCTTTATACCTAGATCATGCCCCCATTTAGACTTGATTTTGGTCTATGGTGTTAGATAGTGGTCTGTGCCCAGTTTCTGCCATACTATATTCCAGTTTTCCCAGCAGTTTTTGTCAAATAGTGAGTTCTTATCCCAAAAACTAGGGTCTTGGGGTTTATCAAACAGTAGATTACTATAGTCATTGACTGCTGAGTCTTGTGTACCCAATCTATTCCATTGATCCACTACTCTATTCCTCAGCCAGTACCAAGTAGTTTTGAGCACTGCTGCTTTATGGTACAGATTAAAATCTGGTATAGCTAGCCCACCATCCCTATCATTTCTTTTCATTAATTCCCTTGATATTCTTGACGTTTTGTTCTTCCAAAAGAATTTTGTTACTATTTTTTCTAGCTCTATAAGGTAGTTTTTGGTAAACTGATTGGTATGGCACTAAATATATAATTTAATTTAGGTAAAATTGTCATTTTTGTTATATTAGCTCGACCCAGCCACGAGCAATTGATGTCTTTCCAATTAGTTAAATTTGACTTTATATGTGTGAAAAGAGTTTTGTAGTTGTGTTCATATAGGTCTTGGGTTTGTTTTGGCAGGTAGATGCTGTAATGGAAATGCAAATTTGGAAGATCTTCCCTGCCCCTAGGCTAAAGTGCACCTGAAGCCTGGGGTGGGAGGCTTGTTTTTCAGTAAATACTTCTTTATTGGCCAGTGAGTCAATAAGGTTGTTACATTTTCTGAGCCAGGAGAAGGCTATATAAGCCCTGATGTGTAGCTTTGTTTTGGGACTCACTTTGAGAAGTGTTCTGTGATTTGATCTGAATTCTGGGAAGCCGTTATTGAGAGTCCCCCGGCTTTGAAAAACCAAGATGTGGAAACCCAGATGTTGACTGGGTATGGATGTAATGGTTGGACAGTTTGGAAAGCTGTCTACTTGATCTGTTAATGTCTTGATAATTCTGTCTGTATATTTTGAAGTTTGGGGTGCTGACCTTTTTCCCCTGAACAAGGTAAACGATATATGTCTGACTGATTAAAGTAAGCTTGTTAACCCATTTTGAGTTGCTTTCCTTTAACAAAGCAGATCCAAGAACCTGTATGGGCGGCAAACCCTGAGGACGTGCTTGAGGTGCTTGCTGCTACAGATGCCCAAATATTTTATAATGTCTACAGTAACTTTAAATGCGTTTTCTCTTTCTATCTCTTGCTGTTGAATTACACTAGAAATATACAGGAATGCCGAGGATTTATGTGGGTTTATTTTATATCCTGCAACTTTGCAAATTTATTTATTGTCTCACGTTTTTCACTTGATTCTCTAGGATTCTCTAAGTATATCATCATATCATATGCAAAGAGTGATAGTTTACTCTCTTCTTTGCCTAATTTGATTCCTTTGATTTTTTTTTCTTCTCTAATTGATACTGCTAACATTTCTAGTACCAGATTGAATAAGAGGGGTGATAGTGGACATCCTTGTTTCACCCCTGATCTTATTGGAAATGCTTCTACCTTATCTCCATTACATATAATATTTGCTGATGGCTTTAAATAGATGCTACCTATTATTTTAAGAAAGGTTCCATTTATTCCTATTCTTTCTAATGTTTTTAATAGGAATGGATGTTGAATTTTGTCAACAGCCTTTTCTACATCTGTTGAGATAATCATGTAGTTTTTGCTACTTTTGTTGTTGATATGATCAATTAGATGGTTTTCCTAATATTAAGCAATCCTTGCATTCCTGGAATAAATCCTACCTAATCAAAGTGTATTATTCTTGTGATAAATTGCTATAGTCTTTTTGCTAATATTTTATTTAAAGCTTTTGCATCTATATTCATGAGGGAGATTGCTCTATAATTTTCCTTCTCTGTTTTATCTCTTCCTGATTTAGGTATCAGTACCATATTTGTGTCATAAAAAAGAATTTGGTAGGACTCCTTCTTCACTAATTTTCCCAAATAGTTTGTAGAGTATTGGAATCAATTATTCTTGAAATGTTTGATAGAAATCACTTGTAAATCCATCTGGACCTGGAGATTTTTTCCTAGGGAATTTACTGATGACTTCTTCAATTTCTTTTTCTGAGATGGGGTTATTTAAGTAATTTACTTCCTCTTCAGTTAATTTGGGCAATCTATATTTTTGTAAATATTCATCCATTTCACTAAGATTGTCGAATTTATGTGCATAAAACTGGGTGAAATAATTCCTAATTATTGTTTTAAATTCCTCTTCATTGGTGGTAGATTCACCATTTTCATTTCTGATATTCATAATTTGGTTTTCTTCTTTCTTTTTTTTTATCATATTGACTAGGGGTCTATCAATTTTATTGGTTTTCTCATGAAACCAGCTCTTAGTTTTATTTATTAATTCAATAGTTTTCTTAATTTCAATTTTATTAATCTCTCCTTTGGTTTTCAGTATTTCTAATTTAGTATTTAATTGGGCATTTCCAATTTTTTTCTAGCTTTTTCAATTGCATGCCCAATTCATTTACCTCTCTTTTCTCTAATTTATTCATGTATGCACTCAGGGATATAAAACTTCCCCTAAGAAGTGCCTTTGCTGCATCCCACAAATTTTGGTATGTTGTCTCATTATTGTCATTCTCTTGAATGAAGTTACTGATTGTTTCTATGATTTCTTGTTTGACCCACTCATTCTTTAGGATTAAATTGTTTAGGTTCCAATTAGTTTTTAGTCTGTCATTCCATGGCCCTTTATTGCATATTATTTTGATTGCATCATGATCTGAGAATGATGCATTTGTTATTTCTGCCTTTCTGCACTGAATTATAAGGTTTTTATCTCCTAGTTCATGGTCAATTTTTGTATATGTGCCATGTACCGCTGAGAAGAAGGTATATTCCTTTAACCCCCATTCAATTTTCTCCAGAGATCTATCATACCTAGTCTCTCTAAAATGCTATTCATCTCCTTAACTTTTTTCTTGTTTATTTTGAGTTTGGATTTATCAAGCTCAGAGAAGGGGAGATTAAGTTCTCCCACTAGTATAGTTTTGCTATCTATTTCTTCCTCTAATTCCCTTACCTTCTCCTCTAGGAATTTGGATGCTATACCATCTGGTGCATATATGTTAAGTAATGATATTGCTTCATTCTCGATGGTGCCTTTTAGCAGGATATAGTTTCCTTCCTTATCTCTTTTAATTAGATCAATTTTTGCTTTTGCTTTATCTGAGATAAGAATTGCCATCCCTGCTTTTTTTTACCTTAGCTGAGGCATGATATATTTTTCTCCAGCCTTTTATCTTTACCCTGTGTGTACCCCTCTGTTCCAGATGTGGTTTTTGTAAACAGCATATTGTAGGATTATGATTTTTAATCCATTCTGCTATCCACCTCCGTTTTATGGGAGAGTTCATTCTATTCACATTCACAGCTATGATTATTATCTGTTTCTTTCCCTCCATCCTATTCCCTCTCCTGTTAATGCTTATATTTTTTCTCCCCTTCTCCCTTCCCCTCCTTAATAGTTTTCCTTTTGACCACCACCTCCCTCAGTATTCCCTTATCAGTCCCCCCTCCCTTTACTTCCCCTTCCCCCTTACTTCTTCCCTACCTACTAACCACCCTCCCCTTTAGTAGCCCTTTCCTCCTCCTATTGCCTGTAGGATATTTTTATACTTAATGAAATGTTATTTCTTCTTCGCACCAAGAGTGACAGGAACAAATCTCATGCAAAGTTCCTCTCCTCCCCTCTTTCCCTCTAATATGATACGTTTTGTGTCTCTTCTCCTTAGAGTCCTATGCTTAACTGGTTGTTATTCCCTCCTTGCACCAGAACCAATGAGGGAAAAGCTCATATAGTACTCATCTCCCTCCCTTCTTTTCCTCTGCTCTTTTCTTTTTATGCCTCTTTGTGTGGCATAATTTACCTTTTTCCACTTCATTCATTCCTCTTCTTCCATTCAAGTCCCTTTGTAGCCCTTAATAAGATTTTTTTTAATCGTCATTTTGTGTAATTTATACTCATACCTTCTACTTGTCTATAAACAGTTTGCTCTTATTAAATAACAGGGTGTGTGTGTGTGTGTGTGTGTGTGTGTGTGTGTGTTCCTTGTTTACCTTTCTATGTCACTCTTGCATCTAGTAATTGGAGGTTGAATTTTCCATTGAGCTCTGGCTTTTTCATGAGGAAGGTCTGGAAATCTGTTATATTGTTGAATGACCATCTCTTTGCCTGGAAGAATATGCTTAGTCTCACTGGGTAGGTGCTCCTTGTTTGTAACCCAAGCTCTTTTGCCTTCCAGGAAATTGTATTCCACTGTCTCCAATCTTTCAGTGTAGAGGCTGCCAAATCCTGTGCTATCCTCACTGTGGTTCCTCAATATTTGAATTATTTCTTTCTGACTACTTGAAGTATTTTCTCTTTCACCTGGTAGTTCTTGAGTTTGGCCACAACATTTCGAGGACTTTTCAATTTGGGATCTCTTTCAGCAGGTGTCTGGTGGATTCTCTCGATTTCTATTTTACCCTCAGATTCTAGTATCTCAAGACACTTTTCCTTAATGAGCTCTTGGAGAATGTTGTCCAGGCTCATTTTTTCATCATGATTTTCTGGTAGGCCTATGATTCTCAGGTTATCTCATCTGTTTTCCAGGTCAGTTATTTTTCCATTGAGATATTTTACCTCTTTTTCTAATTTTTCATTCTTGTTTTGTTTGACTAATTCTTGGCTCCTCATAGAGTTATTTGTTTCTATTTGGTTGATTCTGGTTTTTAGCAAATCATTTTCCTTCGTTAGTTTTTGGAGCTCATTTTCCATATCATACACTTTTCTTTTTAAGGAGCTATTTTCTTCATTATAATGTTTTTCCAATTCTGCAATTTTGATTTTAAAAGAATTATTCATTTTGTCTTCTATCTCTCTCATTTGGTTTTCAAAGTTCCTTTTGAGCTCATCTAGGGGAGGTTTCTGTACTTGGGACCCATTCCCTGTTGAGGTTTCAGCTGTGGATGTGGAGTCCACATTGTCTCCCCCTGAGTTTGGTTCCTCCCTGTGAGGATAGTAGGACTCCAGAGTCTTTGTAGTTTGCTTTCTACCCATTTTGAGGAAGGGCCCTAGCCACGCCCTTCCTCTAGGGTTCCCAAGCCTTTACTGTTGAGGGTTTTGCCCTCAGGAAATAGTTACTATGTTTTTGGGGGGGAGAGGAAAGTCCTGATAGGGGCTTTTTTTTTTAATTTCTGGGCTATGAAATGGTAGTCTCAGGAGTATTTGCTGTCCTGGACAGGGGCCCTGCATTTGTTTCTTACCTTGCTCTTTCCAGTCCCAGCCCTTTGGTGAAAGGCCTGATAGTGGCCCTTGTGGTTGGTGGGACAAATTGCCCCACCTCGTTTTTCAGGCCTCCTCCTGGCCTGTCTTGTGCCATGACTTCCCAGCCTGCCCCTGCCCACTGGTCACTTCTTGATAGAGATCAAAAATGAAAATTCCCAGGAATAGTATGGCCAAATTCTAGAGTTCCCAGGGAAGGGAGAAAATATTGCAAGCAGCCAGAAAGAAATCATTTAAATATTATTGAGCCACAGTCAGGATAACACAAAATTTAGCAGCTTCTACATTAACAGATTAGAGAGTTTGGAATATAATATTCTGGAGGGAAAAGGAGCTAGAATTTTAGCCATGAATCACCTACCCAGAAAAACTAAGGATCATCCTTCATGGGAAAACATGGATATTTAATGAAATAGAGGACTTTCAAACATTTATGATGAAATTTTTGAAATGAGTGAACAGAAAATTTGACTTTCAGATACAAGACTCAAGAGAGGAATAAAAAAGGTTAACAGGAAAGGGAAAACATAAGGGACTTAATAAGATTAAAATGTTGACATTCCTACATGGCAAGATGATATATGTATCTCATAATAACTTTCTCATGATTAGGGCAGTTAGAAGGAGTATATATAGGCAAAAGGTACAGGTCTGAGTTGGCTATAAGGAATGATATCTAAAAAATATAATTAAGGAGTGAGAGAGGAATGTACTGATAGAAAGACAATGGGAGAGGTAGAATGGGGTGAAATATCTGACCTAACAGAGGAAAGAGAAAGCTTTTACAGTTGAGGGAAAGGGAGGGGTCCGTGAGGTGGAGGGAGCAACCTTACCTTCATCAAAATTGGCTCACAGTGGGAATAACATGCACACTCAATTGGGTATAGAAATTTATCTTAGCCTGCATAAAAGTAGGAAGGGAATGAGATAAGAGAATAGGTGATGATGTAAGGGGGGCAGATTGGGGGAGGATGAAGTCAGTAGCAAAGTACTTTTGAGGAGAAAGAGTGTGAAAAGAGAGAAAGAATGGAATAAATGGGAGAAATAGGATGAAGGGAAATACTTCAGCAATAATAACTGTGAAAAAAATTCTGAAGCAAATTTCTCCAATAAAGGTCTCATTTCTCATACATATAGAGAACTGAATCAAATTAATAAAAAATTAGTCATTCCTCAATTGAAAAATGATCAAAATATATGAATAATTTTCAGATGCAGTAATCAAAACTATCTATAGCCACATGAAAAACTGCTCTAACTCACTATTGATTGGAGAAATGCAAATTAAAACCATTCCGAGTTATTACCTATTAGATTGTCTAATAGGACAGAAAAGGAAAATGACAAATGTTGGAGAGGATGTGGGGAAAATAAAACATTAATACACTGTTGGTGGAGTTATGAACTGATTCAACCATTCTGTAGAGCAAATTGGAACTATGCCCAAAAAGGCTATTTAAAAATGCATACCCTTTGAGCTAGCAATGCAACTACTAGGTTTGCATCTCGAAAAATATTTTTAAAAAGGGAAAGAACCTATATGAATTAAAATATTTATAGCAGCCTCTTTCTGCCAATTCTTTTGGCAAAGAATTGGAAATTGAGGGGTGTAAAGCCAAGCACTAGCAGCTTTCCAGAGGATGACTGCTGTGAACAGCTTTTCAAGGTTCTGATTGCACAGTATAGTAAACACTCTATTCAGTAACAAATCAGAGCAAAACATTCACAGAAAATCAAAACACAGTATTCACAACAGCTTACCACTAAAATGGCCACAGTTTTCACCACAGTGGTTACAAAGTTTTGAACAAAGAACAATGATTTAGTAACTCAGTCATTCAATCATCTCAATCATTCAATCATCCTTAAGGAGGTTTTCCTCCTTAAGGGTCACAAAATACAATAGTCAAAGTTCTCCACTCATGGGGCACAGTATTCAGTCATTATTCACTATTCAATCAAAAGAAAATACACAAACCCTTCACCCTAGGTCAGTAGTAAATTACAATTTCTCAGTCAATACACAGTGTCCCAGTAAAGTGGGTTTGACTTGGGGTGGTCTCTCAGATTCCCTGGGTCCCCTTCCATGGTCCCAGGTCCTTCCTGGATTTACCAACCTATCACCTGGGTTCAAAGGCAGACAACTCCTAGGTCCTTGTCCAGCTCTCCACACCCTTCCTGTTCCACATTTAAGCTCACAGCATCCAGTACACCTTAAATCCTTAATAGTCTCTGTCCCTGGGAAGTGTTGAGGCTTATCAAAGCCACAAACAGGTTCATGCAAAGTACCAGCATCACAGTCATCCTTCCTCAGTCTATGACAGCTCCAGCTGGTCCTTGGATGTCTTCAGAAGCTCCCAGAAGCTCTGGATTGCCCTCAGACTCAGCAGCTCCTCAGCAGAAGCTCCAGCTGATTTCCAGAATCAAAATCATTTTGCCCAGGTACCCAAAATCAAAATCATTCTCTCTAGCCTGAGGGGCCTTTCCTCTTCAGCCTCCCTGGGTCAGCAGCTTCTGTCTCCATGAAATTTGCGCCAAGAAGATCTGTCTGACCCAGCCACACGGCATTAACTCCTTCCTGTTTCAGCCAACCCCTTCCTGTTACATCAGCAACAGGGGTTCATATGTTCTGTTCCTTTAATGGAGGTTTGATTAATTACTAAGTGCTAAGTACCTCTCAACTTAGCAATACAAAAGGAACTTCAAATTTCATTACTATTCCAAGGGGATGCCCATCGATTGGGGAATGACTGACCAAATTGTGGTACATGATTATAATGAAATACTATTGTGCTATAAAAAATGATGGGCAGAATGCTTTCAGAAAAACCTGGAGAGACTTACATGAGCTGATGCAAAAAGAAATGTACTGTGCACAAAGTAACAGTAATGTTGTTAAGATGATTAGCTGTGAATGACATATATTCTCAGCAATACAATGATCCAAGACAACTCTGAAGGACCTATGATGAAAAATGCTGTCCATCCCCAGAGAAAGATCTGATGGTGTCTGAATACAGATAGAATCACACTTTTTTTACTTAATTTTTCTTGAGGTTTTTTTTTTTAATCTGTTTTCTTTCACATCATGACTAATATGGAAATATTTTGCATTTGCATTTGCACATGTATAAACTATATCAAATTTCTTGCCTTCTCAATGAAGTTAGGGGGTAGGGAGGGAGGAAGGGAGAGAATTTGTAATTCAAAGTTTTAAAAAATAAAGTTAAAATTTGTTTTTTCATGTAACTGGAGGAAAATAAAATGCTAAATAAATTCAAAAAATGTATGCAAACTTAGGCTGCATTAATAATAATGTTTTAGTGCCTAGAACAAGGGAAACGATAGACTTATTTACTCGGGTTCATATCACATCAGGAATACTTCATTTGTTTCTATGTATCACATTTTAGCAAGGATATTTAAAATTGAAACATTTCAAACAAGAAAATTTATATAGCACCTACTTTGTGCCAGAGACTGTGCTAATTTATAAATATTCTCTCTTTTGATCCTCACAATAAACCTGTGCTATTAGTAATAGGTGCTTTTATCCTCATTTTACAATTGAAGAAACTGAGGCAAGCAAAGATTAAGTGACTTACCCAAGGTCACTCAGTAAATGTCTGAAGCCAAAATTTACCTTAAATCTTCCTGCCTCCAGATCCAGGTCCTCTGTCCATTGCACCATTTAACTTGTGCAGGAACTGAAGACAATAAGACCCAAGAATCAGCTAAAAGTTTTGATGTTTTCCTGGAGAAAAGAAGTATGGGGTGGGGCATAAAAGTTGCTTTCAAATTTCTAAGGAGCTGCCCTTTGGGAAAGAAATTGGGTTTGTTTCTGTTCTCCAAAGAACAGACCTAAGAGCAATGAGAGAAAGTTGAAGAGAGGAGAATTTTGGCTCAATAAAAGTAATAACTACCTAACAGTCACAGCCATCCAAAAATAGAATGGAACTTCTTAGAGAACAGTGGAGCCCTCATCACTAAAGTGCTTTCAATAGGAAGACCAAATGATAGTATCTTGAAGAAGGATTTCCTCTTTAGGTATGGATTGTTCTAGATGAACTCTAAAGTCCTTTGCAGTTCAGAGATTCTATGATTCTGAAATCATGTGATTCTCTGTTAAAGAAAAAGCAGAGTAGAAAAGACAAAAATGAGTTCCTTAACAGTGGAATTTTTGAAATAGGAAACACTATCTTAAATTTGGGAAAATGACATACATTTGAAAGTTGATCATACAGCATGATACAGCAAATAAAACAATGGATTTGTAGTTGAACATGTGTTATCCTGGGCAATTAACCTTTAAAAGTCTTGAAGGATTTGTTTTCCCCTTCTGTAAAATGGAGAAATAAATACTTGCACTGCCTATCATAAAAATCAAAAGGCTTAGGGGAGAAAATGATTTAAAATACATAAAATAACATGTATGGGGCTATGGTCAGGAAGACCTTGAGGTCAAATACAGCCTCAGATACTTACTAGCTATATGTCCCTGGGCAAGTCACTTAACCTTTATTTGTCTCAGTTTCCTCGACTGTAAAATGAGGCTAATAATAGCACCTACATCCAAGGTTATTGTGAAGATAAAATGAGATATTTGTAAAGCACTTAGCACACTGCCTGGCACATAGTACATGCTATACCTTGCTGTTTATTTTTAATATTATCATTATATTGAAATGCACTTATCAAAAAAAAAATTTTTCAATGTGAGTTCATAGACTGATAGGTTATAAACCCCTACTTTAAGGTTAGCACTTTAAGAGATGCTTAAATTTTAGTTACCATTCAGAAGCATTCATAAATTCATAGACTGTCAGAGCTGGAAGGAACCACAGGAATAATATTCTACAAAATCTTTATTTTACAGATGGAGAGACTGAAACACAGAAGTAAAATAGGTTGCCCGAGGACAAATTGTTAGCAAGAAATAGAGCTACTCAGCCTCTTGGATTAAAGGGCTATTACCCATTCCATGATACCACACCTCCTTGACTATACCCACATTATTAAATAAGCTAAAGATATTAATATCAAGTAGATTGTTTGTTTTTTCTCATCTTTGTGACTTTCTGCAATTCACTTTTTTAAAAAATATACTCTAGAAGATTCATGAATTTGATGACAATACTAGAGGAAGATTTTACTAAATAACATAACATTCTTGGTTTTTTCTTCCAAATACAAGAGCCATTTCTGTCCTGATGTCCTAAGAGAAGTTATAAAAACATACTGTAAAAGTAGAAAAGGCTCCTAGAGCAACTTGGAAAAGCTGGTCCTAGAAAACATCCAAGCATAATGTTTTTGCATTTCATTACACGAAGATTCCAGAACAAAAGACCTTAGAATTGTTTTTCCTTTGTTTCACTCATGGCATCAATTTCATCTTGAAAGTATGTATGCAATGCTAATAAAGAACATATACGCCTTTAAAAAGTTTTAATGTACTAAAGAAATGTCCAAACTTCACACTAGAAACACTCCTGAGTTTGATTTACTAAGCACTTAAATAGGCTTCCATATTACTATGCTGGAAGTCTCACAAAGCAACCCAAGTGCACAATAATATTTCAGACAGATGAATTTATATGTGCTTACCAGCAGTGTTATAGAATGGTGTCCATAATTTCTCTTCAGAATCTAGATTATCAAAAATAAATTTTGTTGACCTTAAAAGACATGCCGTGATACCTGTATTGCTTTGTGAAATGACCTGAATTGATAATTTATTAAATTATGAGAGGGGATTAGGCACACCCAGTTCTTTGAGTACGTGCCAGGAATTCCCACAATGGCAGTTGGAAAGGGGGCTACAATCACAGTCTAATTAAACATACACAGTAGAGGAGCAAAAGGCACATATAGGCTTCAAAGAGCAGCAAAAGGGGTACAAAGGCAGGATGGAGTGGGAATAGGAGATGAAATGAGGGTGAAGGTGAAGGAAGACAGGAAGAATGAAGAATAGAATGGGTAGGGAGAAAGGCACAGATAATCACTCAAAATACCATAGATACGAATTGGGAGCACTGGGCAAGGTGAACCCAATGGAGACGACAGAGTGCTTGGATGGGGGCAGGAGTTTAAGGTCTCATTTTTATAGAACTTTGGGGGGAAAGTAGACTAACTCTTATCTGTACTTCCTTGGGTTAGTTTATTAACCTATACAAATTATTTCAGAGTTGTCAGTAAAACTTTATAGCATGTTGTAATATAAATGGGATATAAGATCTTCCCTGCCCATTAATAGACCTCACATGGAGCCTATTACGGGAAGCTTGCTTGGGGGGGGGGGAGGGGTTGCTTATAGGAAGGCTTTCACACCTTTTGTTAATTTCTGATTAGGCACTGAGTCAAGAAGGTTGTGATGCCCTCTGGCTCTAAAAAGGGTATATATACTCTGAGGTTACTATTTGGCTTTGGAGTTCACTCATTGGAAGAGTGTTCTTGTGATTTGACCAGATAAGACTCTGGGTAGCCATTAATGAATCTTCCCCCCATCCCAGTTTTGAAAAATCCAATGTTGGTGGTTCTTTCCCTGGCAACTATTTATGTATTGCCTTGGTCAGACAGTTGGATCTGTCTGTTGGTTTGTGCTAATTTCTCAGACAATTAGAAGCCCTTTCTCTCTTGGTTTTTCTTTCTCAGCTTGTATTTTCTCTGAAGTTCAGGGTGCTGATATTTCCCCTGAACTAATGAATGTGATTAAAAAAGATTTTTGACCCCTTAAACAGCTATCTTTCCTGTAAAGCAGATCTAAGAACCTGTGCTAGCAGCCACCCTGGGTATGCCAGTGCGGTTGCCTCTACACAAGTCCACATCTGAAAATTTTCAACACTTTTTGGTGTTCTGCAGATGTCTGGAAATTATCTGAGATTTATACATCATAGGATCCAGAACCCCAACACCAGTACCCAGCTGGCTTCTGCTGATTCAGCACATATTGCCAGGATGTCAAGTTTGGTTACTAGGTAATAAATTTTATAAACTATGCCCCTTTGATCTTTTGGATTGATTGTAACTTCCAAGTTCTCCTTTTCAGTCTTATTTCCCTCTATTGCCCCTTTGTGCTGGCTATTTATTTGCTTCACTAACTAGATGGGGGTAGGAGGGATTAAGGAGGACCAGAAGAATACAAAGTTTTAACACAACCATAACACTGCATCCATCATTTCATGAGAATCTTGGCACAGCAGTAGCCACTGAGGAATATGAAATTCTGAAAAGTCTTTAGGATGAGTAAAACACAACATCAGACCATGTTTTCTTGGAGAAAAAAATAGAATGGAGGTATTTTATGGAACCAAAGAAAGAAGGACATCAAGGTCACAGGTCAGGCAACCAGGTTATAAAGTCCATGTTGGTCATCTGGATGACTATTTTCTCTTCTAAACCAGTTTCCACTAGCTTTTTCAAATGTGACTGTATATGTAGTCATCTTTTACTCCTCTTTGATGTATAGTTGGCAGCTGGTGATTCGGGGCACTTAGTAACCCACCTACAATACTTCCTACATTCTATAGTCACATTTCCCTAGGTAAATTCAACACTTCTATTGTTTTGCCCTTTATATCAACTCCTTCTGGCATCATGATCCTACTTCATACGCACCATTCTGGATTCACATAATTTAGTTGTGGCAGGAGAGGGTTGACAGGATGGGTAATGACAACCTTGGCCTTTAGCTAGAAAGTGCCTGATCTCAGTTTAATGCATTAACTTCTCTCTGAGGACTGTTTGCTTGACCTCATTCTCACTCTGCTCACATTATTTGTCTTTTAGAAATTGACATCAGAAGAAAGGAGATTGAAATAGATTAGAAATAACTGCGACCTTAAATTGTTCACACTCTGAGAATGTGCTTGATAAACTCAGCAGCAGACATTATAAATGTGGCAATACCTCAAACAACTAAAACTCTGTTGAAATCTTTTTTGCACATTAAGCTCATCGGGATCATACAAAAGTCTGGAAGGTGTCTGAGGAACACTTTCCAATCTTTATTCCAAGGATAGCGATGATGATGATGGTTAAGATGAAGATGATGATGATGCTAGAACCATTTCTCAACTCAGTTCATTCTAATTGCTAGCTTTTCCCTACAATATGAACACAGGAGACCAAAATGATGGAAGGAAAGAGCATTCCAATCTACAGAGTAAATAGATCAAGTGCCCAAGATATACAATTAGGTCACTACCTTTAATTCTGAACCTGTTAATTCTGTCCTGTAACAATCTCATTATTATTAGCAATAGTTTCATCATAAAATACTAAAAAATGGAGGGACCTAGAAAGTTCTTTGATTATTTTATGGTCATATTTTCTCTTTCTGTAGCTAAGGAAACTGAAGCTAAAAAGGGGTAGGAGGGTATGTAATTCAGCTAAAAGTTTCAGAGATAATTAATAACAGAGTAGGTACTAGAACCTAGCACTCCTGACTCCAACCCCAGAGTTCTTTTGATGATTCTCTACAAACTCTATCACCTATAGACTTTCTAAAGGTGTATTTCTTTTTATTATTTTGCATGTTAAAACACCAAATATTAACTTGGAGTGATCTAGATAAACTGTTCATATTGAAACCACTAACTTTCTTTGTCAGGTACAGATATGTACAATTACTGTGGTGGGTAAAATTCCACACAATATGCTGGACTCCATCCCTGATGCTGCCATGGAAGAAGAAGGTTTGGAAGAAGGATGGTTAGCTGCAATATAATGCCCAAATATAGACAGGAGAGGTTTAAGGAAAGAGGGATCATTTCTACCTGAGAGGACCAGGAAAGGTTTCATAGAGAAGGTGCCACCTGAGCTGAGTTTTGAAGGGAAAAGTTTTAATAGTCAGAATTGTTTGGCAAAATTCCTCCCAAGTTTAATATTGACAATCACATTCAGACAGGGTAAAGCAAGATGAGATCAGATTAAAGTAAGTAATGTAGTTTGGTTGGTAAAGGGAGGCATGTGAAATAAGTTTGAATATACTTCCTCAAAGGTACTGGACTCTTGCAATGAAACCCTCTTTGTTGTAAATATCTATTTGCTTAAAGCTATTTTGGAACTAATTTATAGAGGGTCTTGAATATCAAACCAGGGAGTATTCATTTCACAATCAGGAGAGACCCCAGAAAGTTTTGAATAGGGAAGTGACTTGATTAGATGTGCATTAGGAAACCTACTTTAGAAGCAATATGAAGGCTACATTGGAATAGGGAGAGAGTGGAAGCAGATCAGTTACAAATTACTTGTCAGAAAGAGAATTACAAATCAACTCAACCATATGGTACAATGGAAAAGAGAACTGAGATTATACCCAAAAGACCTGAAAAGTCCTGGTTCAGCTACTCACACTGGTATGACCTTCACGTAAGGAATTCCACCCTTTAACCACAGTTTTCCCATTTTTATAATGAAAGCATTGGAATGTAAGACTTTCTCTTTTAAACTTATTTGTTCTGCCTAGGTCTTGGTCCTTGAGGTGCTGATTAGGTGGTGTGAAAGCTAGTCTTTAATAATGGAAATCCCAAATGGGGAGAGGCTAAAAGCACTCAGACAAACTTTGGGGACTCATAAATCAGTATCAAGAAGAGAGGATAACTCTTCAGATTTGACCAACCATTTATTCCTGTATTGACTTTAGTGCATCCCCATGAGTAGAGACCTAGAGAGTTTCACCTACATATCTTTGCTTCACATTTGTTTACCTACTTTCACTTCAGTGTTTGCTTACATTTGGTGACAGGTTTTTGTTCTTTTTTGTTATTTTTCTCATTAGTCCAGTCTCTCCAAATCTAGGAGTTGCATTCAGGACCAGTCTGCATCAGTTCTAAGACAGGATCTTTCTAATTCTATGACTATTACTCAATATTTTGTGTAGTGAAACTATGTACTTAGGATACCCAATCCAAAAGACACTTGAGGTTTCCAATGTTACCTTCACCTGAATTCATCCCAAACATTCACATAGGAAGTACTCCTCCAATAAACTAGAGGGATTGAGTCAACTTAATAACACTTCCAAGTTAATATGATTGGCAATTGAAGGGCATCTGTTAAATAAATGTCTACATGGCAGAGAAGTATACATACAGATATATGTATATACACACATATAAATAAATATACACATATATGATGTGTATAATCTGAATATTCCTTAAAGCAGAAAAAAAACAGCAGTGACTTATAAACAATCAACCTGAATTTTCTCAGGAGCTTATAATGATTGGTGGGATTAGACCAAAATGAATGACCATTCTTCATCAGCTAGAGAGAAAAGGAAGTCCCTAGCATCCTATCTTTTATTTTACTCTGAATTTCTTTCTCAGGTGAAAGATGGGGAACTTTTGTTCTGTCCTACAGAATCATATTTCACTTCAAAAAAGCTAGAAATTAAACAATTTTTTTTGACATTTGATCTCTGATTCCTTTAAATAAAGTCACAAATTTTACTTAGCTTTACTTTCCAGAGTTGACAGTCTTCACATTTGAAAATTGATAGGGCTAAAGTAAAGAATCTACTGCTGCTGCTTCGTGAGTGTTCCAGAGAGAGTGTCATCTGAAAGGCAAGGCTATATTGCTCTAAAGGTAGACATACTCTTTAGAATACCTAAGGAACTACAGGTTTTGGTGTTTAAAAGCAATATTAAAGCGAAGCCATTTCTCTAAATATTTGCCATACTTACTTTATTCCTTATGGTAAAAATATAAGCACTCAGACTGGAATAATCGAAAGGTTTTTTAGTAGACTAGGGATTTCTCTTGGGTTAGGGAAGAGATGCAAGTTAATGTCAAAGAGAAAATAAATGAAGTGAGTAATTCAGCAATGGTGCTTCATCATCCTGCTCCCAGAGCTGGTTGGGTTCCAGGATACCCTCAATAGTCCTGATACAGATTTTATTTTTAATAAAACCAGTCTGGGCAGCCCAGACTACCTTCAGACCAAGAAATATTTCTTCTTATTTCCTAAGCCTTGTCAAATTGAGACACATACCCTTTGATATGATACAGAAACAGGGAAAAGGGAACAGTGTTTTGTTTCTTTGAACATTGACCATCCTTCATTCTCCAATCTGGGTGGCTATACAGCACTTATTTTCAGAAGGGCCTTACTATTACAATCATTCATTCAACAACTATTTATTGAGTTCTTTTTCTGTGTAAGGCATAGCATTAGGAGCTATAAGGAATATTAAGAGGAAAAAGATACCTCTGCCATTGAGAAGCTTAAAATAAAAGAAATGTCATAAAAACACAAAAAGGCAGCAAAAGATAAATGTCATGCACATGGTACAAAGTGTTATCAGAATTCAAAGAAGGAAATAGTCCTATTCCATGATTCTGTGCTTCCTGGTTGAAATGACTATACCCCAGATAAAAGGAACTGTCAACTCCATTGAATCTGAATTGCGGGCCTGATATTTCTGATGCCCCCTAGTCAGAGGTGCCTCTCACAAAGACTATGGGAGCCAAGAGAAAGCAGCCCCCATCTTGAGAAGACTTCCCTTCTGATCCATGACCTCACCAGGACGGAGAGGAGGAGAGCCATGAAGGACTGGGACATTCTGAGGGTTAAACCACACCTTCTATACCCCACCTCTTTCTCATGCCTTTCCAGAAATGGAGAATAATATAATGGAAAAGAAGGGGGGAGTGCTAGCCTGGAAGGATTCCAATAAACACTCACTTGTGTGACCTCAAAAAAGAGGAATTTTTAGTTTACCTATTTAGTATGTGTTATAGGCCATCTTTCTATATCTATGGCTATAGGGACAGCTAGATGGCCCAGTGATCAGGGTCTAGAGTCAGGAAGACTAAAATTCAAATGCAGTTTCAGACATTTACTTGCTGTTTGACCTTCAGCATATCACATAATTCTTGATTGCCTTAGTTTTCTTATCTGCAAAATGGGGATAAAAGCATCTAGCTCCCAGGATTATTGTAAGGACAAAATGAGATAGCTATGGAGATGGAGAAAGAGACAGAGATAGAAATCTACCTTAAAGTTCTAGTGACGTTGACCCTATAGGGAACTTGATAATAAAATGAGTTTCATGGTTGTGAATGGAGAGAACATTATCGGTTTTTAAATAAGACTGGAGAATCCTTCCCTAGAGATCTTTAAAAAGAGTGTAGCTTCTCATTTGAGATGACATTAAGTGACATCTGAAAGGGAGGGAAAAGAATTAAATGATCCCTTGAGAACCTTCTCAACTTTATATTGTCATGATATCCCTTTCAAGGACAAATTTGTAGGAGCAATGGGAAAAAACAAGTCTAGTTCCATTTCAGAGAAGCATAAAATAAGATAGAGTAGTTTATACCAGAGAGAGTGAAAAGAATCATGAACTCTTGCTTTTTCTGCCCCAGGCAAAGACCACAGGATTCATTTCACCACTCTGAACCCTAATCTTTCCATCTCTAAAATTGGCATTGGATTGATATGAAAAAATCATCTTGTTTATAATTTTCATTCATATTAAGTAACTATTAACAGTAAATCAGTGACTTAAAACAAATTCCTGACTTTTTGTAATTTCTTGTTCCTTCACACCAAAATATTGATCCAGTTGTAAATTACAAATTATTATTATTAAATTAATTATTAATTATTATTAAATTAATGTCAAATAAGATAATGTTGGAAGGTTTTGTCACTTATCAGAAATTTTGCTCTCTAGTTTCTATCAATAAATACGAACCTTTATTTTATTCTTTAGCTGAGGATGTCATAAATTATGAATAGTAGATAGTTGTGTGACTCAGCTCGATAATTTAAAAATAAATAGCCTTTCATAACCAATCATATTAGTATCTGAGAAACTTTCTCTCCCAGGTATTTAGAAAATTACTCATCTGGCAGTGGTCTGTATAAATAACACTAATCTATTTTATCCTTTAATTCTCTTGCGCATACTAATTGCCCTGAATCTGGGAGGTTGCCATTACCTTTTGGAGTTTTAAAAAATTCCATAAGAAGCCAAACTTGAAATGCTTGTATTTGTGACATAAATGTTTTTCATTTCAGTGAATGAAATGTAAATTTCCCTATTCCTTTTTAATCTATTGAAAACTAGTAGGTTATAGATATGGTGGTGTCATAACTAAGCTTTCTTAGGAAGACTAATGTACATTTTTATGTATGAAGTGAAAATGATTTAATTTGAAGCTTAAATTGGGCCATTGCTTTTGGGAATGACCAATTTTCAGGATATTGCTCTCCTAGATAATGTCTATTTAAAAAGGTAGGAATGTGTTCTAGAAGGTGTGTTTATTTGTTGCTAATAAGGTAGCAAAAAATATGCAGCAGAAACCTGAAATTAATGGTCCTTTTTATCTTAACTCCAAGGTAACTTACCTCCAAGGCATGGGGAAAGTTCCGACACAACTATTATTGTTTTTATTTGTTCATTCTAAATTCACTGAAGACTGATGGAGATTCTAGTGGCACCTTAGAAATAAGACTGTCTGAACACTGACAAGCTAACATTCACTTACTTGGATACTTTGACTTGAATTTTCATTTTTTCTTGTTAATTCCAGGTTACTTCCTTGATTAAATATCAATAAAAAGAATAGCATGATTTTTAAATTTCATATTATAAACATGTCCTTCACTCTGAAAAAATGCTAAAATTTCTATACCTTTTAGTGTCATAAAATCATAGCCCATTAGAGCTATTTTAGACTTGTCCATCATGAAATGAAATGTACAAAGTCCTTATTCACATTTAAAATCTCTCATTTTAAAAAAATCACATTTCTAAGGAAAAGGAGCATTCTCAATTTAATATAAGGCCCATGAATTAATTCATTAGACAAATTAATTGTGAACTAGATTATCTGGTATAAATCAGAGACTTGGAGAACCACTGCTTTTCTCTCTTCCTTTGTTTTTCTCTAATGAGCACTCCATAGGTTTTAGACATTTGACTAGGTACTATTCTCTCCAATCACACCAGTGGACTACAGGCCATTTTCGTTTTAGACCATATTATCATGTCCTTGGCTAAGTTTGTTTGTCTGTTTGCTTCTACCCTTAGAATACACTTTAAAAGGGTTTCTGATCCAGAAGTGTCCTCTTACAGTTCAATTCCCCTTACAGCATTCATTCGCCATTTATGAAGCTCCTCCTACATAGGATGTTCTAAGTGCTCAAGGAGATTCTGTGATAAGCAAGATACAGTTTCTGTATTCAAGAAGCTTACAATCTAAGACAAGTAATAGAGTATATGCAAAAGCATATTGTAACTGCGTGATATCTATGCAATCAGTGTATAGAATGGCATAGGAACATGTGATTTGCTGGGGGCACAGCCCAATGTATAAGAAAAAACACTAGTGCTAGGAATTGGAGTATTGGGATTGATGCCAACTCAGACACTTTCTTCCTGTATGACCTTGAGAAATAATTTTACAGAATCACAGAATTTCATAATTGGAAGGATTCCCCAGGGGGTGTCAAGTTCATACCTTTAAAAGAATCCCCTCTACAACTTGTGCAGTAAGTGCTCATATGCATCCTGCTGTCCAATGAAACACCGCCACCTCCAGGTAACCCATTCCACTTTGGGATGAAGGAGGAGGAGGAAGATGAAGAGGAAGAGAAGGACCAGAACAAGAAAGAGGAGGAGATGAACTTCTTGATAATAACTCATAAATTTTTCACCTCATCATTAATAACATGCTTCTGTTTGCTCACACTAAACATGAATGGGTCCATTGTTCTGCTATTTTAAAATTGTTCCTGAGATCATGGGGATTCATTATTCAAAGCCAGATAGTATTACTGTAATTCAGAGATGTGGTTTGTCTTAATAAGCAGCGTTGAATCACTGAAAATGAATAACTTTCTAAATGGGATGAGGAAGATTTAGAACTTGGACGGACCTTCACTCCACAAACTTTTATTAAATGCCCACTGTGTTACAGGAAATACAGATAATCTAACTCAAACTTTTCCATTATACATATTAGGAAACAATGGCTCAGAGTAATGGAGTTCTCTATGAGAATGTTTAAAGGAGCTAATGGTGTTTAGACTTAAAGAACAGAAGACTTAGGGACATGATACGTGTCTTTAATATTTGAAGGACTGTCCAATGGAAAGGGAGTTAGATTTGTTCTGGTTGGTCCAAGGTGGAGGCAAAGTGATAAATTTAAGCTTGGTATAACTAGGTGGTTTGCCATTTCCTTCTCCATTGCAAAGGGTAAGAGAAGCAAAAGAACTAACAAAAACTAGAATAGAGCAAAAAAAAAGAGTAATATAAATTGCTGCAAAACATCCAAGGATGTCTTGAACCTGATGCATGCCTCACAATCATAATATATGCCCCATGTGTAATGTAATAATATATACCACTTACCTTTTCACCACACTGGGGAATGGCCCCAATCCATATCTGAAGTACCAGCATGATACCAGGCTCCCAAGTGTAATGGTAACGTAATTTGAATTTGAAGATCCCTGTGTGTTGGCAAAGGTAGCAGGTACTTAGCACTTAGTAATTGATCAAACTTCTGTTGGGGAAACAGAAGGTATGAACTCCTGCCTTCTGTTGCTAATGTAACAGGAAGGGGTTGGCTGAAACAGGAAGCTAATGCTGTGTGTATATAAGAAAAGCCCCAGAGAGGGAAAGGGAGATTTTCTTGGAGCAGGCTCCATGGAGGCTGAAGGGAGCTTAGGATGCTGAAGAGAAAAGCCCCTCCCAGTTTTGAGAGAATGATTTTGATTTTGAAAATCTGGATGGAATGATTTTGATTCTGGCAGCCAGCTGAAACTTCTGATGATTCTGAGGGTCAGCTGAAGTTGCTGAGGATTTCTAACAGCCAGACAGAGCTGAGGGCCAGCCAGAGCTGCTGAGGCATTGCAGCGGATTTCTGAGGGTCAGCCAGATCTGCCAAAGACTGAGAAAGCACGATGGTGTTGCTGGTACTTTGTGTGAACCTGTTTGTGGCTTTGTTAAGCCTTGTCTTCCCAGGAACAGAGACTGTGAAGGACTTGAGATGGACTAGACTCTGTGAGCTCCAATTTCGATCAGGAACTGCACAGAGAGCTGGACAAGGACCTGAGAGCTGTCTGCCTTTGAACCCAGGTGGCAGTTTGATGATGAACCCAAGTAGGATCTGGGTCCATAGAAGGGGATCTAGGGAATCTGAGAAATCATCCTAAGTCAAGCTGAAAGACTTTACTTGGATACTGTGTACTGACTGAGAAATTGTAAATTTACTAGTGACCTAGGGGTAGAGGGTTTGTGTATTTTCTAATGAATGAATACTGAATAATGAAGGATGATTGATTGACTAAATGATTGTACTTAGATTGATGACTGAATAAGTAATTGATTTATAACCTAGTATGCCCCATGAGTGGAAAACTTTGACTAAGGTATTTTGTGATTGAATTAAGGATTTTGTGAATGCTTGAGGTACTAAATGATTGTTCTTTGTTCAAAACTTTGTGACCACTGTAGTGGAAACTATGTAGCCATTTTCTGTGACAAGTTGTTGTGAATGCTATATTTTAATTATCTGTGATAAGTTGTAATATTTTGAATGCTGTACTTTGATTTACCGTGAATATTTTGCTTTGATTTGTTATGGAATAGAGTGTTCACTATACTGTGTAATCAGAACCTTAAAAGCTGGAATTCTTCTGGAAATTCTTCTGGAATTCATCTGGAAAGCATTCTTCTGGAAAGCTGCTCATGTATGGCATTACCCCAAGCCACTCCAAGAATTCATGTTTCCTTTGAGTCAAGTTCAGGGAATACTGTGCTACTGTGGGAAAATCTGTGTCCCAAGGCAATCTCAATAGTTGTATGCTCTTCTCTGTACTTAAAAAAGTGAACAAGTACCCTCAAATCCCACAGATCTCCCTGTAATCACCTTGCAGTGATTATTGGAGAATTAACATACAACTATCCAATGTTCTGAGGCAAGTGGAAAAGGAAAGAAGATGAGCAGCAGCCATTAACCTGGACCCCAAGAAGCCCATTGTAGCACTATTAGGAACCTCCGAGTTCCTCTATAGCTCAGGGCCACACAGCGGCCATGGTTCTGGGGACTCTCCTTTCAAACTGGAAATGCCCTGGATACAAGGGCCGTTGCTAAGAAAAATGAATATTCCTCAATCAAGCAGCCCTGATGATATCTTCTGTCATGACTCCTATGGAGAATGCTATAACTTTGAAATTATTCCTTTATGATTATAGTCAGAGTATGAAAACACAAGGATTTAGACATTACCTGGGCTGGAGAGATAGGTCGTCAGAGTTTGGGGATGGGGGGGAGGGCAGGTGAAGGGGAGAGGATGGCAGAGGAGAGCAATGAGGCCTAATTGTATAGTGGGAAGAATACTGACTCTAGAGTCAGACTATCTAGGTTTAGTCCTACCTTTAACACTATGTATATCACCTGGACAAGCAGCTTACCACATCCCCGAGCCACAGTTTCTTCAAACTAAACAAAGAGTGGTGGGGAGGGAGTGTGGAGTAGATGGACTTTGATATCCCTTTAAATTCCCTCTAGAGATAGATCCTTATCCTGTAATGAATATGTGTATGTGAAACCTTAATGATCTTCTCCCAGAAGTAGCCCATGAATAGGGTCAGATGTTTTCCACAAAAATGTCCAATATTACACAGCAAATAGCAATTAAGGGGTAGGTGGATATTGGAACATCAGAATAATGTTGAGCATATGATCTATCAAAATAATGTGTTTAACAGGCAACTTAATATGGCTTGTCCTAACTGATCATTTGAAACATTGTTGAAAGTTGTTGGCACAGAAACAGGGTACAATTCTGTAATTAGAAAGTGTAAATTGTAATCATAATGGCCCTAAAGACACCCATGTCAGTAAGAGAAACACCACCCATTGATGAAAGCAGCATTCTTGATCAGAGAATGCATATAACATTTGTTCCTTTCCTACATCACAACCAATCGTTAAGTGACATAAAGAATGAGTTCACTTATGTTATTTTCCTTTTCACAGTTTATTGAGAAATGGAAATATTTTTTGCTATAAAGAAAAAAAAATAGGAAACAAATATGCTTTAGCATATTGCATTGGATTTAAGCTACAATCACAATTCTATGTAAAATACTCTCCTAAAAGTAATTTGCACAAGAAAGACACACAAGTGAGATTAACCAGTGATGGTTTGTGAGTAAAAATGGTCAAAATAAAGTGAGTGGGGAAACAGGAAGTGGGCTAGTCACACAATGAGGATGAAGGTCAACAAAGTAGACCACTACAGTAATAATATATTTACAAACCCTGATACATTAAAAGCAATTAATGTCAATTTGGATGAGCCCTTTATGGAGTATGGATTAGAAGTGAGTAAGAATGATACAGGTTGAGACAGTACATAGGGACTGAGATCTGAATCAGTGTAATGAATTATACCACACTAATGAAACCACAGATTCATTAAAGTACCACAAAACACAATATCATATATCTAGACCTGAAATGGATCTTAGAGGTTACCTAGGTTGATTCTTATTTTGTAGAGGAGGTAACTTGTGTCCAGAGAGGTTAAATAAATTACTTTTACCCAATGTCATGAAAGTAACAAATAACTGAAAAATTCAAGATTTGAACTCAGGTACTTTGAACTCTAAATCTCCGCTTTAACTTCATTCTCTCATTTGATTCTCCCAACAACTCTGTGGATATATGCCATTATTATTCCTATTTCATAGATAAGGAAACTGTGGCACAGAGAGTTTAATTCACCCAAGTTCACATAACTCATACATGTATGAGACAGAATTCAAATGTGAGTCTTCTAGATTCTAAATACATCATAACACCCACTATACCATAGAGCTGCCAATTTTATGAAAAAATGTTTGCTACCACCAGATGCAGATCACTTCTTTACTCTGAGGTCCAATTTTGCCTCTAAAATTGATAGCTGTTATAATGGTCATAGTAATAGTCATAGTCATAGTAGCAGTAACAACTATAAAGTCAATCATGAGCAGCTCTACTGAAGACTGCTTCTGTGAATAACTTTAAGGTTCTAATCTTATAGTATAGTGAACTCTCTATTCAGCAAGAAACAAAAGCAAAACATTCAAGAAACTAAAGTATGATGTTCACAACAGCATAACATAACTCATTACTGAGGTAACCACATAGTCTCAAACAAAATATGTCATTCAGTAAGCCACAATCTTCTCAATCAATACACAGTATCCAAGTAAAATCCTCTTTCATCTTGACTCAAGGCTGGCTTCCAATCACCTTTAAATCAATCATCCTTAAGAGGTAGCAGAAAGTACGAACACCATCTACCCCTAGGTCACAGTAAGTCACAATCTCATTAGTCAATACAGAATAACCGAGTAAAGTCCTCTTTTGTCTTGACTTTAGGCTGGCTTCCAAACCCCTGAGCTCCTCTTCCATGGGATGACCACTTTCAGCTCTTGCCTGGATTCACTAGACTCTTGCCTAGATTCACATATAGACAGCTCTCTGCTCCAGTTCTGTATCTCAGTTTATGAGGACTGTTCCACTCCAAGCCCTTCACAATTTCTATTTCTAGGAAGACAAAGCTTAACAGAGCTACAACATTTATACACATTAAGCTTAACAGAGCTACAGTAATATTTATACACATTGCCAGGACTATTATATCAATTCACTTTCTGTCTGATTACTCCCAGTTCTACTCGAGCTTTTCTCTAATCTGTTCCTTCTTTTTCCACCCTTCCTGTTCTGCTCTTTTGGAAACTTCCTCCTACTGTGGGCTCCATATGATTACATTAGGCTTATTAAGGGCAGGGAAGGTCTTCAAATTCCCTTAGGTCTATTAAGGGCAACACAATGTATACTGCTTTCAACAAAGACTCTTGATACAATCAAAGGAGAGTGTCAAAGGCACCTGAATAGCTGAAATGAGCAGCAAGTACTACTCTGCTTGCCATTATAACAACTTACAGTAATATAGCAATTTAAGTTTCACAAAGCATTTTTCTCATGTAAAGCACTGTACTTATTTAATTGGATTCTTTAAATAGACTATTTAAGGGGAAGAAAAATAACTTCAATTTTTTTTGGTTCCTCACAGTAAAATGTCATCTACAGTATTTTAAATAGAATCACATAATAACATAATATTATTTGGGGAGATAGGTTGTAATTTAAAGAGGTCGTCTACTCCACCACCATCATTTTAGAAAAAGGAAATTGAGGCCCAGAGAGTGTGATAGTAATGGCAATTACAGAAAGGTTCCCAGACCCCTGCAACAACAGCACTGTCCTTCACCAGTGGACAGTATTCACTCTCTGTCTGCAGGACAGTCTCAGGGCTTCTTAACCAAAAGCCAGGTTCCAGGACTTCTTCAACAACAGGACTGTCTTTCACCAGTGGACAAATCTGGCAAAAGAACATCAAAATAGACAGACAAAGTACCAGCAAAACAGCCATGTCTCCTCAGTCCTTGGCAGCTCAGGGGGCAGGTCTCAAAAGTCCAGGGCAATTCAAAGCGGCCACCAGCAATTCTCTCAGTCTCTCTCTCTCCACGAGGTGCTGCTTCCAAAAAAGTTCTTCTGCCTCTCTCTTATCTCTCCAATTCTACATCACCAGCTCCTCCCAGTTCAGGACTTTCTTTTTACATCAACAAGTCCATCCCACAGGTGGGATTAACAAACTCTGGGTTTTAACACAATCAGTTTGAAAACCAAGCCAATACAGGGGAATCTTTAATTGCCATTACTATCACAGAGAGATAAAATGATTTGCCTAAGTTTATAATTTGAAGATAGGAGGCTCAAGCCCAGGTCTTCTGTTTTAAGAGTGGGATTTTAAAGTAGTCAAATTAATAAAGATTTATTAATTCTTTACTATTTGCCAAATATTTTGTCAACATGTTCAGTTATCTGCACTCCTTGAGGTCTGGGACTATCTTTCTTTCGGTTTGTATTTATATCCCCCGTGCTTATCACAGTACCTGACAAATAATAAGCACTATTTATATATGGAAGTTCCACTAAAACTCACCAATTGAAGAGAGTATCACAGGAGTAGAAGGAGGCAGAAGCATCCTAGGCATGTTAGCAGAGTCCAGGAAAGTAGTTGCTTTGGCAAATAATGTTAATGTGGACAGTTAAATATTTCAATATATAGTTGAACCACATTAATTTTAGTCCCTCTTCTTCCCAAAAAGGGGCAAAGGAATGTGTTTTTTTTTCAAATTCTATGAAATATCTTAAATATAAATTAAGAAATTATTAATTACAGGAATTAAATTTGATTTTATTATTGTATACTGCTAAATACTGAATAGTTGGAAGCAAGAGGGGCCTCCTTAAAGATTTTCCAAAATCCCTTAAGAATATATGGCTAAAAATGAGCTAGTGGCTGAAGTTTAATTAACTGACTACATTAAATCCTAAATTTTAACTTTTTTCAAAAACTAACTATTCCCAACCAAATGTATTTCAACTAGCAAGTATTTAACAGTATTCTTAAGGAAATGTTTTCTGGACAAAGTTTGACTGTTTTTGTTTTGAAAAAAACAAAATTCTCTCCCAATGTTGGACCATGAAGCTGATTAGAAGCATAGAGCATATGATATTGGCAAAGTCACTTTATTAACTTCATAGATCATCAACCCCATTCTTTTTTCTTTTCCTAGCAATCGGGGTTAAGTAACTTGCTCAAGGTTACACGGCCAGTTATTTCTGCTGCGTATCTGAGCCCGGGATTTGATCTCCAGGTCATCCCAACACTGGAGCCGGGCTCTTACTCGCTGAGCCACCTGGCTGCCCCTAAGCAATTGGGGTTAAGTAACTTGCTCAAGATTATGCAGCCAGGTGTTTCTGGGTGGGTGCTAAGTGTCTGAGCCTGGGATTTGATCCCAGATCATTCCGACACTGGAGCCGGTGCTCTTACTCGCTGTGCTACCTGGCCGCCCCTCCACTCCATTCTTTGTTGTTAATTGTGGCTGTATTTGAAAAGAAGAGGGAATCAGAACTTTTTGCCAATTACTTTTGATTTCCCTCATGTTTGTGGTTACACTAGGGTACTAAAATCAGTGTATTCAGACTATGCATAAGTATATGTGACAGTGCCTTTATTTAACATTACCTGTAGTCTGACAGAGATACTCAACAAGTAGAACTATCCATTTCCCCAAAGTGGAACCAAGCATGAAAGCTTCTCTAGGCTGTTAATAATGACTGCCAGACAATGGATACTTTCTCTACAGGATTATACTTAAGTGCTATAATCCTTCAATGCCATTGTAAACTCACAATTAGTTTCTCAAAAAAAAAATCTCTTTTTTCAAAATCAGTTAACATTCAGTCCCTTGGACCTTATAGTTAACATGTATTGAGATTCAGTGGTCTATGCATTTTATCATTTAGGTAAATGAGCTTTTGGACAATAATCATTAATGATGGAAAATATACAGTTAGACTTGATTTATAGCACAAATCAGTGTGCTCCCTTCCATGGTAAGGTGAATTTGGCCATTAGGCTCATTTAGTAGGTAAAATCTATATCAATTTTTGTACTCAGTCACTTGGAAATCAAAAGAACATGCAAACACCATATGTGCATATTTGTACCAGTTATTGCTATGACAGACTACCCAGTAGATGTTTGGGGTATTTACCCAGGACCTTTAAGATTAGAACATACAGATGCATTTAGACCCCTAGGAAGAAAAATAAAGAGGAAGACAAAGCGACTTAGAAATCCTTCTGCGTAGTAAAAATGTTACTTTTCTTTCTTATCTGCTATAGATGTCATATTTTGATCCAATCCAAAGTGGCAGAGGTGCAGAAAAAGGTCAAAGGTTACTGCTACGAGATGACGTCCCAAGGGGAGCTATTTTAAGTAAAGGTCAGATAAATGCCAGTACAGGAAAGATCTGAAAGCCAGATGGAATTTCAAAATGTTGAAGGAACTCAGCCTTAACTATGTTGATTTAGAGGAAAATAATGAGTGAAAGTTGTCATTTTTTTTCCTTAAGGCTATTAACTGGAGGTATTCACTAGAAGACACAGAAAGAACATTTTAATCTTCATAAGTTTGTGTTTAAGGACTTGAATACTAGGGCCATTGGGAAGTGGCAACTATTAACAACTGTAGAGTATTCTTTACGGAAAGCTCATCTGTTCCTGAACCCAACCATTGGAAGATTCTCTATGTACTTGGCTTTTGGTCTCTTTATTCGTCTTGAGAAGGCAAGCTTAATGTGAGGTCTTTTGTTAAAGGGATATGAAATATACTGTAAACCATGCTGGATTAGGAGTCAAAGATCACTTGCCTAGTTTGATAACAATTAACTGTGCAAACTTAAACAAATTACTTAGCCTCTCTGTTCCTCAGTTTCCTCTTCTATAAAAATAAGGAAAAAATTTTCATTTCATACATCATCATGTTACGAGAAAAGTGCTTAGCAAACCTTATTTGTTATAAAAATACATGCTATTGTTAATTAACTTTAGTCTGGTACCAGCTTTGTTTCTTATTCCTCCTTTAAAATGTATTTATACACTGGATGTACATGTCGGCACCTCCTACTGAATGACTAAAATCTCTTTTACCCTCATTAATTTATAAAAGTATAATTTACTCTTTGGTGACAAATTAGTCAACTACGTTTTGAATTCGTAACTGTCTATTATATGCTATTATAACAAATTTACTTTGAAATTTATGCTTTTTTTATTCTAATTCTCTTTTTTATGTTGTGTTACTTTGTTTTGGTTTTTAGAAGAAATCAGGGTTAAATGACTTGCCCGGGGTCACAAAGATAGTAAGTGTCTGGGGTCAGATTTGAACTCAGGTCCTCCTCCTGACTCCAGGGTCAATGCTGTATCCACTGTACCATCTAGCTGCTACATGTTGTATTGTTACAGTTAATTTTTTTTTACTTATTCCCTTTTGAAGTAGACAAAATTTTTTGTTTATTTACTCTTCTGAATTATTTTTCTTTTATATACATGCCTTTTCTCTATTGAGGGACAAGGTAGAATAGTGGGCTGATAGATGGCTTTGTAAGTCCTAGGTTCCAATCTTACTGTGGCACATAAAGGCTATGTAACCTTGGTCAAATCCCTTTACTGTGTATATTGCCATGAAATAGGTTGCTGGCAGTGGCAATATAAAGGAAGATTAGTCAACATGGTTTGGTGGGAAGAAAATTAGGAATCGGGATATCTGAGTTCTAGTCCTGTTTCTGCTACTAACTAGCTCTGTAACCTTAGGATGGTTACATCACCATTTTCTTTGTCTTCATTTGTAAAAGTTAAAATGTGATAATTAGACACAATCATTATTATGGTTGTTTCTGGTTCTAACACTATATAATTCTGATTATAATCTAGGCAAAGCCATAACTAAAGCTATCTGTTGTTCAGTAAGTTTCCAGTTGTGTCCAACTCTTTGTGACCCCATTTGGGGTTTTCTTGGCAAAAATGCTGGAGTGGTTTGTAGTTTGTCATTTCCTTCTCCAAATTATTTTACAGATGAAGAAACTGAGGTAAACAGTGTCAAGTGACTTGACCAGAGTCACATAGCTAGTAAATGTCTGAGGCCAGATGTGAACTGATGAAGATGAGTCTTTCTAATTCCAAACCCAGTATGCTATCTACTGTGCCAGCTAGCTGACCCTACTAAAATTATAGAATCTGTGTGTGTGTATATACACCAGAACAAAGTTCATTAACAATAGCATATGTGTGTGTGTGTGTGTGTGTGTGTGTGTGTGTGTGTGTGTGTGTGTATATATATATATATATATATATATATATGTGGATGTGTGTGGTTGTGGGTGTTTATACATATATACACATATATATGTGTGTGTATAGAGAGAGAGATATATAGATATAAATATATATATACATATATATAATTTTTATAAACATAGTCACAGGGTGGGTAGCCACTCTTCTGTTGCCCCCATGGAATGGACAGTGACATAGAATTTCCTTTTCAACTGACAAGCTTGCTTGGACTAGATTGATTACAATATAGTTAACACTGACATTAAAGGAAGAAGAAACCAGTGAGTAATGGTATTTTTGCTTAGCCCTAAATCCACTTTGAATAGAGAATGACTGGATTAAGTTTCTGTATAATTTTCCAAATATTTGAGTATTTATAATATAGCATGAAAGCTCTCCTTTGCAAAATTTAATTCCTCCATATTTCCATTGCTATTAATTGAAGTCTAGGTAGCTAGGAAGTTAAGTGGCCATATTTTAAAATAATTTTATATATATTTATTTTTTCAACATTTTCTATCTCAGTTATTGTGAATGTGGTCTTATGATTATTACATAAAAATAAAAGATGCAAATGTATCAATTCCATACATTTCTTGCTGGAGGAAAATAGAATCAAACATTTTTAACTTAGAAAAATTAAAAAGCAAATATTGTTCTCTGACTAGATTATCAGCTTAATACATAGGATAATAAATGCATAAAACCATTTTCCCCATTTCAGCTTCCCAAAGCATCACCTTTCAAAAGCACAGAGGAGAAAATATCTTCATTGCAGTTTCACTTAGCAGTAAAGCTGCTGTCACCCAAACCTGTAAAAAAAATTTCAAAAGGTTTCCACTACACAGTTATACAACCCTTAGGCTCAAAACAAGGATAAAAGAATAAGGCTACACTATTCTTACAGAGGCATTAGTGTCATGCTGTGTTAATGATAATAGCTTATATTTAGAGAGGGCTTTATATGCAGAAAGCACTTTGCAAACATTATTTCATTATCTCCTCTTTACAGCCTGTTGACATAATTCAATTCAACAAGTATTTATTAAACGCGTACAAAATGAAGAGAACTGAACTAGGGGCCGAGGGTGAAAAAAAAATTTGAAAATAGTCCCTGCCCTCAGGGAACTTACATTAGGGACAGATGGCAGTATGGTAGATTACATACTAGTGTTCTACTCAGGAACACTTCTCTAGTCAAATCCAAGTTCAGAAGCTCAATGACTGTGTGACCCTCCTCAAGTCACCTAACTTCTGTCAGCTTCAATTTTCTCATTTATAAAATTTTGATACTACCTATAGCACTTTACCTTGAGTACAATTTGAAAATGTAACTGAGGATTATATCTTGTGTTGCAAAATCCAAATGTCTCTCTAATGATCCTGAAAAGCATACTCAGATAACGTTAAGGTTGATTGTATAGTTTTCAAAGATGAAAGAATTATGTCCTTCAAGTTTAATGTCAGAGAAACATATTATCAAAACATATTATTAAAAATCTAAATCTATTTTAATTGATAATAAGAGAGTACAAACCTTCTCCTAGCCCAAAAAACTGAGGAGTGTAGGGTAGGAAATAGAGGGCTAACCTCAAAATCTTGAATCCCCGCTTCTGACATGTATTAATTGTATGACCATGGTCAAGTCACTAATCCTTTTAATATCAGAAGCAATTCTCTAAGACAGTAAGTTACTGGGGAGTCACTTGTCATCACTGGTTGAGTGTTTACATAAGGAATTCCCTATACCAATAAAATAAAAGGCCCCAACTAAGCAAATAACATAATTTGAAATGAAAAATGTTATAAATTTGAGTACAAAAAATTTCAAAACAAGTAGAGGCATTATTGATTTCTAGTGATAAAATTATCCTCTCTATGCAAATAACTTGCAGATTTATACCTCCCCCCCCCACTCTGGTATTTATACTAATAGTCTTCCAACTAAATAACCAATAAACTCTCCATCAGACATATTAAACTAGATGTCTTTTTAGGAATCTTAAGCTTATCCTGTTCCAAATAAAACTAGTTATCTTTCCTTTCAAACCTGCCCCTGTTCTGAAATTCCATTTCTATTAATGGCATGATTATCCTTCCAGTAACCCAAGGGTAGACACTCAGAATATGACACCCAATCATAGTGTAATTCTCAGCTCTTCACTCTCATATTCACATATCCAGTGAGCTGCCAAGTCTTGTCAACTCTTTCTCCACAACATTACTTGTATATAAAACTCCTTATTTCTTCCAATATGGCTATCATTCCTATTCAGGCCATCATCACCTCTTACCTGGACTATTGAAATAACCTTCAAAGTGGTCTCCCTGTTATAAGTTTGTCTCCACTCTAATTCATATGACAGTCAAAGGCATTTTTTACAACACAGATATGAACGTATTGTCATTCCTCTCCCTCAATAAATTCCAGTGGCTCAAAATTACAACTAAGATCAAAGAATAATAGATCTAAAGTTGGAAGAGACCTAAAATTGTATCTAGTCTCATAAAATCTCCCCCTTTTACAAATTAACAAGTTGAATCCAAGGGATGTTAAGTGATTTGCCCAAGGCCACAGAGTGAACTACAAAGATGGAATATGATGAGTTTTTCTTCTATTTGGCATTGAAAGTTCTTTACAGCATGCTCTCATCCCACCTTTCTAGTCCTATTATACATTGCATCCTTCCATAAATTCTCTAGTTCAGCCTGGCGTTTTTAGTATTTCACAAATGGCTCTTCATCTCCTGTCTCCATCTGTGCTGGCTGTCCCCATGCCTGGAATTTATTCCTTCATTTCTGCCTCCTGGAATCTCTTCTTTCCTTCAGGACTCAATTCCAGCACCCCTTTCTGGATAAGACTTTTCATTGTCTCCTTCCCCCAAGCTACTAAAGTTAGCTTGTATCTGTTCTTTTTGTGTTTTACATGTACCCTGCTACACGGATATATATGCATGAGGCAGCTATATGGCACAGTGAATGGAGTGCTAGACTGAACATAAATCCTGCCTGTGATGCCTACTAGTCATGTGGACCTAGGCAAGTTGCTTAAGCACATAGTTTAGAGGAACTGGAACATAATTGGTACTTAATAAATGCTTGCTGATTGATTAGAAAGATAGAAAAAATGAGAAATATGAGTGCTTATAAAGTATAAGAAATATCTAGAAATGTTTACAGCAGCAACTAAGGAAAGATTGAGGAACAATGCCAAACACAATAAGAAACAGATAGTACTGCATCTGAAAAAAGCACTTTCTTAATTAATTCTGATAACTGTGAAACTGGGAAGTAAGAAAGTTCCATGGGGTTCCCACAGCCTTCCATGGAAAGAACATTTACACTGGTGCTACCTCTGGAAATGTGCCAAGGAGATTCAGACCTCAGCAGGAGAGATAAAGACAGGAAAAGAGATACCAGTGGCCGGTCATGGCCGTGATATCTCAGAGAGGATGGCTCTGATGAATACTTTGTTAGGTCATTAAAAGAGATTAGATTAAATAAGGTAATAGAATTCCCAAAACCCATTGACTTTATTGCATTGTTAAAAGGACTCAGCCTTTGGCCAAAAAGGAAAAAAATAAAAAGGGGGCAAGAGGTGGAACTGATATCTTCTGTCTGATTCATGACCCAGAAGTCTCTAGCTTCCTGGAATTCTTAATTAAAACTCTACATCTCTCAGTAATAACTTTCAAATGGTAAAATTTCTGCAGAGTTTTAGCACAAATGTTTAGGTGATAAGGAAGTTCAGAAAAGACACTGACAGCTTCAATAATTTTCAGAAAATACTAAGTAAGGATTTCAAGAGATGTTGTGGCCTGTTAGTGTAAGCTTAAGACTGTGTAATGAAGAATCATGAATTCTAATCTTAGCTATGATGCTGACTCATTATGACTATACAGTAGCAAAATTCAGCACTTCACCTAAAGTGGGAATAATAATATATTATTTAAAATATAAGGTTATGGGGCTGGAGATCGAATCCCAGGCTCGGACACTTAGCACCCACCCAGAAACACCTGGCCATGTAACCTTGAGCAAGTTACTTAACCCCAACTGCTTAGGGGCGGCCAGGTGGCTCAGCGAGTAAGAGCACCGGCTCCAGTGTTGGGACGACCTGGAGATCAAATCCCGGGCTCAGATACTCAACACCACACCCAGAAATAACTGGCAGTGTAACCTTGAGCAAGTTACTTAACCCCGATTGCTTAAAAATAAAAAATTTTTTTTAAAAATAAAATAAAATATAAGGTTATGAAGATAAATTAGTTGATTAATTAAAATACTTAGCATATAATTGCTATAAGGTATTATTATTACCTTGTTACAGGTATTATATAATTGATTTTAAGATATTTTTATTTATTTAAATGTGTTCAAAAGCCAAAAAAACTTTGAAATTTTAGCAGAGCTGAAAGAGAAATTTATTAATGGCTACAAATACAATAAATACAAATACATAAAGGAAATGATTGTAGGGTAAATTAAAGATATTTCTTCATACTGCTGACCTTTAATAGAAAGTTTAAAAATCACACATTTATTTAATAAATTCTACCATTAGTTCCCAAACTCAGTTCAAGCCAATAGTATCTGAGGTGATACTATCACTCAGTCACATAGAATTAACATTAATTTATCCAAAGTAACATGAATTCATTTTTTCTACTTTTTCTCAGTCATTTATTGAGAGAAAAATAAAAGACAAATCTATTGGTGATTTTGTTTCCCAGATGTCTACTATCCTACAGCATATTGACATTGTGATGTATTAATTCTAAAAACCATTATTATGTCTTAAGATATCTAAATATATCTTTATATAGATGTGCTTCCTCAACTGAATCAGATTGTAAGATGGTAGGCAAGCTATTAGAAATAGTAGTAACAATATTTCCTAGGCAATCATTTATTTCTCAGACTAAGCTTTATATCTTAGCATAGTTCATGCTTTATCATTATACACATATCTTTTCATATCTGCTGTGACTGAAGCATCACTAATCTCTAGTTGAAGTCTTACTAGCTTCTAGCTTAACTCTCTTAATTAAACTTTGATTTTTTTGTAACAATGGCTGTAGAAATCTTGGGATACCTGGAAACAGCTCATGAGGACTATGGTATTAATGCAAGTACAAAGATAGTAGTATGAATAACTGTAAATTCTACAGTAAATAAAGCTAAGCAGGATAAGTCTGTGCATACATCAAGCCTCTAATGTTGCTTCTTTATCAACTTCAACATATTACCCATTGTGGAGCTGCTAAGTAATACAGTGGGCAGAGTGCTATCCCTGAAGTCACGAAGATCTGAATTCAAATCCTGCCTCAGATACTGACCAGCTCTCTCACCTTGGCCAAGTCATTTTCTTTTTGTTTCCATAAGTTTCCTTATCTATAAAATGGGGATAATAATAACACCTACATCATATCATAAAGCACTTCCTACAATACCTGACATGTATATGTGTGCTATGTAATGGTTAATTATCATTGTGACTCCTAGGTCTACCCTCAAGGACCAAGCAGAACAATTAAAATATTCTGTCTATGGTCTTATACCTGAACTTTCATTCTCCACAACCTATCTTCATTGACAGTGACTCAGAATTCATCAATCTCTTTTAGCTACAAATCTATGATTCTGAAATGCTGTGATTATCTTTAGTATCATAGAGAATTTTAAGAATCATAGATAAGAGGTGTGGCTAGCTGGTGCAGTGAATAGAGCACTGGCCCTGGAGTCAGGAGGACCTGAGTTCAAATCCAACCTCAAACACTTAGCACAAAAACTAGCCATGTGACCTTGGGCAAGTCACAACCCCAATTGCCCTCTGAAAAAAGGGAAAAAAAAGAATTATAGATAAGAGGATCATAGATTTAGAACTGAGGGAGATCTTGAGTAGATATATCCAGTCTAATTCTCTCATCTTGCAAACAAAGAAAATGAGGTTGAGTGAGGCTAGGTGATTTTCTCATAATGATATGGCTAAGTCCATGTTGTACCTCAAGCTCAAAAGACCAGGTTTGAAATCCCACTTCAGATAGTTCTCAGTTATATGATTATGAACAAAACATTTGATCTTTCAGTTCCTCAGTTTCTTCATATGTAAATTAGGGATGATAATACTGCTGCTATCTACTTCCCAGAGTTCTTCTAAGGAAAGCACTTCACAAATGATAAAGCACAAAATAAATGTGAGCTATCTATTATTAGTTGCTTATTATAATTCACTCATTTATTTCCAATTTCTATGGTTATCCATTTTTATTCTACCTTTCAAAAATCAAAGATTATTTGTCTTGGAAAAGAAAATAGAAGCAAAACAAAATTTAAGTAGTTGAGTCTTCTCACTCTTATGTCACGTCTATCTTCCCTAAGTAACTGGATGATTCCTTCTTTGGTACTCTTCTAGCTCCCAACATATATTTAAAAATAAACCATCTTGGTCGTTCACATCCATTTGCCAACTTTAGTGCATTCTGAGATTTAGTGCTACTGATACTGCCTTTACCAGATCACACCACTCTTTTGTATTCCTCCTAATTTACCTATTCTTGCATCATTCTTCTGTGTGTGTGAGAGAGAGAGAGAGAAAGAGACAGAGAGAGAGAAGAGAGAGACAGAGAGAGAGAGAAGAGAGAGAGGATCTGAATTGATTGGCATGATCTCTATGTAAACATATTAACAACCCAGCTATTCCCTTCTTATTAGAATAATTTCTATTTGTGTTTCCAGAATTTCATTCTTGAGAGCTCTGGGACAAAATTCCTATGTGGAATATTCCACAATTGGATCCTACCCATCCCTTCTCAAAACTATGATATCTGCTCTCCCAAAACCTAGTTTGCATGTCAGATTATGCTTGTATTTCCCATTTTTTCTTGATCTTGAATGTTGAGATAGACTAATCATTTAACCCTGGAATTCCAGTCATCTCTACTACACAAAAAGCTCCCCTTGTTGATCTGCCACCTTTTGAAGGATAAAATTGTAAGTCACCTGACAAATTTTTTTACGTGTTCTATTTTAGGAAAAGATAACCCCAGCAAATGTCTGGATAGCTGAAGTTTACCATCATTGCTGCATTGTTGTTTTTCTGTGTCAGATTTCTCTGTTTCTTGAAACCCTCTTCCAATTCCTTCTCTCCAGTGTCAGCATACTCTGGCAAAAATATCACTTCTTATTCTTTCTACATTGATATTCACCCAAATGCTCTCTTTTTTGTTATACTTATTTCAATCAATAAAAATCTGCCTTCTTACTCTACCCTCACACCCCACCTGTAATGCCATGCACAGAAGCTTTCCAGAAGAACTGCTACTGTGAACAGCTTTTTTTTAAGGTTCTGATTACTCAGTATAGTGATCACTCTATTCCATAACAAAAGCAAAACATCCATGGAAAATCAAGGTACAGCATAATTCAAAATACAGCATTCAACCATATTTCAACTTATCACAGAAAATCACAATATAATATTCACAACATAGTCTCAAAGTAAAATAGTCACTCTTAAGTTAATTCAATCAGTCACTTATCAGTAGTATCAAAGTACACAAAGTTTTTCAAAGTCTTGATTAATTCAATTAGTCACTAATCAGTAATCTCAAAGTCTTCCACTCTTGGGGCAAAGTCACTAATCAGTAGTCACAAAGTCTTCCACTCTTGGGGCAAAGTCTTGATTAACTCAATCAGTCACTTATTCAGTAAAGTCTTACTAAGTATCATACACAAAACCCTCCACCCCTTAGATCACTAGTAAACTATAATTCCATAATTACTCAGTAAGCAAGGAGATGTCTTTTCTTCATCTTGACTTGGGGCCTTTTCTCAGATTCCCTGGATCCCCTTCCATGGTCCCCAATTCTACCTGGGTTCAATGGCAGACAGCTCCCAATTCCTTAACCAGCTCTCTGGGGAGGTCCTGCTCCACACTGGTGTTCACAGGGTTTGGTCCATGTCAGCTCCTTCACCATTTCTGCTCCAAGGAATTCAAGGCTCAACCAAGCTACAAAGCCTTATCATCCTGGGCTCCTGGCTCCTGGGCTCCAGGGCTACCAGCATCCTGGCTCTGGCCTCCTGGGTCCTGGCTCCAGCTCCTGGCTCTGGCCTCCTGGCTCCTGGCTCTAGGCTCCTGGGCTCCTGTTCAGAAGAAGCTCCACCACCACAAGTTCTCAGGACTCAGTTCTTCATTCTTCTGTAGCTGTTCTGCCACCATATCTCAGTCTCAAAGAAATTCTGACTGTGCCTCTCTAGGGCTTTTCTTATATACACAATATTACCTACTTCACTTCCTTCAGCCAACTGTTATGTCAGTTAACAGGAGATAGGAGTTCATACCTTCTGTTCCCCCAATCAGAGGCTTGATCAGTTACTAAGTGTTAAGTACCTGCCACCTTTGCCAATGAAAAGGGATCTTCAAATTCAAAATTACATTACCATTACAGCACCCCAGCCAATTGAGAGCAAAGAAAAACACAACCCATGACATACAATCAAGCAAAACAAATTTACACATCAGCTATGTTGGAGAATGTGTGTGTGTATGTGTATACATACATATATAATTCTACATATTGAAGCCTTTACTTCTCTATCAAGAGGTGAATAGCATATTATAAGTATTAGTTCTCTGGAATTGTGGTTAGTCATTATGGCAACCAAAGTTTGTAATTCTTTCAAAGTCATTTGCTTTTTGTGATATTGTTGTAATTGTATAAATTGCTCTCTTGGTTTTATTCACTTCACTCTGTGTCAGTTCATTTGTCTTCCCAGGTTTCTCCAAAATCATTCCTTCCTTATTTCTAAAGCACAATAGTATTGTCACATTTATCTACCAAACTTATTCAGTTATTTCCCAATTTATCAGTACTCCCTCATATTCCCATTTTTTGCTACCTCAAAAAGTGTAATAAATATTTTAGTACATCATCAAAGTTTATTTTGCTTAGGACTAATCTGCTTCTTAATCTACCCTCCCTCAAATTCCCACCTATTGAGCAAAATGCATTTCAGTACCCAGGTATACACCTGCATTCTTTCTTCCTTTGACCAGTTCAGATGAGAGTGCGGCTGAAAAGTATTGGTTGCTCCCCCTCTCCCTCCTACTTTGTATAGTTTTGTACTTGTGCACCCTGATTACATCAGATAATTTTCCCTAACCTTCCTTTCGCTCCCCAACTCTAGGGTATTCCGTTTCTCTCTCTTTAGATCGAGACAAAACAGAACCATTCTCAGGTGCTCTGTCTAATTAGATTCCCTCTTTGAACCCTGATGATGAAAAGGTTCAGAGAAGATAACATGTATCAACTGCCCATATGTGAATGGAAGCAATATAGCCTTTCTCATTTGTTTTTTTCTTATGTTTCTTTTCTTTTTATGTTTCTCAGTGCCTTTATTTAAACTTCAAAATTTCTATACAGCTCTTTTCACCAGGAATACTCAGGAGTCCTCTCTTTCCTTAAAAGTCAATTTCCCTCATACCATTATATTCAGTTCAACTGAATAAGTTATTCTTGGCCATAAATGTATATTCTTTGACATCTAAAATATTGTATTCCAAGCTTTTTGCTTTTTATAGTGGTGGCTGCTAAATCATGTGTGATTCTGACTGTGACTCTTTGGTACTTGAATTCTTTCTTTTTGTCTCTTTACAGGATTTATTTTTTGCCCCAGAAGTTCTGCATTTTCATTTTGAAGTTGTTTTCTTTAAATAGTACTTTATTTTTCCCATAATTTCTAATCAAGAAAATTTGTAGCATGCATTTTTACAAGATTTTGAATTCCAAATATTTCTCCCTTCCTTCCTCCCCTCCTCTCTTCTGAAAACAGTAAGCAATTTGATATAGTTTATACACATGCCATCATATAAAGTGTATTTCCATATTCATAATAGTTGTGGAAGAAGAAACAGATCAAAAGCATTAAAAAATATGAGAAAGAATGAAGTTAAAAAATATATTTTGATCTGCACTTGGAGTTCATCAGCTCTTTATCCAGATATGGATAGCATTTTCCTTTGTGTGTCCTTTGTACTTATCTTGAATTGTGTTTCTGAGAAAAGTTGAGTTAATCATCACATAATGCTATGTATAGTGTTTTACTGGTTCTGTTCATTTCACTTTACATCAGTTCATACAAGCCTTTCCAGGTTTTCCTTTCCTCTGTGTGTGTCTCTGTGTTTCAAATGGGTTTCTTGTCAGAAACATATTGTAGGATACTGGGTTTTGATCCACTCTGCTACCCTCTTCTATTTTATGGGAGATTTCATCCCATTCACATTCACGGTTATGATTACTACCTGCGTATTTTCCTGCATCCTGCTGTTCCTCCTGTTTGTCTTCTCTTTCCTCTCAACTTTTCCCATATCCCCACTGTTCTTCTTCCCCATACCACCTCCCCTGATTTGCCCTCCCTTCTCTCAGCACCCCCTCCCTTTATTTAATCTCTTCCTCTCCTACTTCCCTGTCAGGTAAGATAAATTTCTAAATTCACCTGATCGTGCATATTATTTCCTCTTTGAGAAATACCGATGAGAACAAGGTTCAAGCAGTGGCCATTGTCATCCCCCCCCATCTTCCTCTCCCCTGTAACAGGTCTTTCTCACCTTTTCATATCAGATAATTTACCCTGTTCTACCTCTCCCTTCCTTCTCCACCCTTTTTCCTTCTCTTTCTCATCCCTTATTTATGTCATTCCCTCAAATACACCTTACACCCATACCCTCTATTTTATTCCTTCTCTTTGTACTGATAGTGATATAATTTTTAAGAGTCACAAATATCATCTTCCTGTGTAGAGATGTAAACAGCGAAGCTCCATTGAATCCCTTCTGTTTTGTGTTCCCTTTTTACCTGTTTATACTTCTCTTGGGTCTTGATATTGGACATCAAATTTTTTGTTTAGTTCTGTTCTTCTCCTTATGAAGGCTTGAAATATTTCTATTTTGTTGAATGAACATTTTTCCCTTGATGTATTATGCTTATTTTTGCCAGGTAAGTGATTCTTGGTTGTCCCAGTTCCTTTGTCCTCCAGAATATCATGTTCCATGACCTCAGGTCCTTTAGTATTGCAGCTACTAAGTCCTATGTGATCCTAATTGTGATATTTGAATTTTTTTTCTTTCTGGCCACTTGCAGTATTTTTTCCTTGACTTGATAGTTTTGAAATTTGGCCTGAATGTTCCTTGAGGTTTTTGTTTTGGGGTAGTTTTCATTATGTGATAGGTAGATTCCTTCAATGCCTATTCTGCTTTCTGATTCCAGGACATCAAGGCAGTTTTCCTTGATAATTTCTTGAAAGATGCTGTTCAGGTCGTCCTTTTGATTGTGGCTTTCAGGGAGTCTGGTGATTCTAATATTGTCTCTCCTGGATCTATTTTCCAGTTCAGCTGTTTTCCCCATGAGGTATTTTACATTTTGTTCTTTTTTTTCATTCTTTTGAATTTGATTGATTCGTGATGTCTCTTGGAGTCATTAGCTTCCACTTCCCCCAATCTAACTTTTAAGGTTTTGTTTTCCTCAATTAGCTTTTGTACTTTCTTTTCCATTTGGTCAGTTGTACTCTTTAAGGAGTTGTTTTCATAAGTGAATTTTTGCATCTCCTCCATTTGGCTAATTCTACTGTTTAAGTCATTTCCAAACTTTTGAGTCTCTTTTCATAATTCTCTTTCATCTCTCTCATTTTTTTTGTCCTGCCTCTCTTACACAAATTTTATGTCCTTTTTGAGCCCTTCGCTGGGTTCTTTCTGGACTTGAGATGACTTCCCGTTTTTCTTTAGGGTTTTGCCCAAACATATTTTCACAGGGTTGTCCTCTTCTAAGTTCGTGTCCTGGTCTTCCCTGTCACCATAATAACTTCCTATGATTGATTCCTTTTTTGATGTTTCTGCTCATCACCCCCTTTTTTCCTTGACTTTTTTCTTTTCCTTTAAATTTGAGCTCTGCTCCTAGGGTGGAAGGAGAATTGTTTTCAACTTCTTGTGCTAGTGACTGCAGACCCTGGATATTTATACAGATATTGCCCTGAGGCCCATGGGGGAACCTTCCTATCTGGAGCTACACTGAGGAGCAGAATGGGGGTGACTGGTGTTGCTGGAGACTGCAGGGCTCTGGCAGTTTACCTGGTCCTGAGCTGAGGTCCTAGTGATGATGTCTGGCTTGTGCCCAGTAGGTTCTTCTGCATTTCCCTGGGATTACATTAAAGCACAAGGAGGTCTGGCCCCTGGAAGCACATGGAAGTCCTGCTTCTGTAGGATGCCTGTCTGCCTGAAGCCCAGTCAAAGCGTGAGGATGTCCAGTTGCCACAGGAAGCCTGCCCTGGGGCGATGCTTAAGCACTGGGAGCTCCACCCTGCTTGGGGCTGTGCCTAAGCTCCTGGTGGTTGGAGCTAGAGTTTGCTGGTTCCCCAGACTGTGCTAAAGCATACAGGGGTCCTACTGTTGCCATTTGCCAGCTCCCCCCACTGGGTCTTCGACTCTCCTTGCTTACTGATGTGGGGCTTGCTTCTGGCTCGCTGTGACACTTCTTATCCTGGACTGCACTCCCCTTTTAGCTAAGAGAGATGGACTTTTCTTGTGGAACCTCAAATTCTCCTGAGCTAAAAGACTGCTCCACTCCATCTTTCTAGTGGCTACACTGTTTCAGGATTTGTTCTAGGGCACTATTTTATGGTTGTTTGGTTCTTTGGAGATGACTATGGGAGAGTAACAATGATTTACTATATACTCTACCATCTTGGCTCCTGGATGATTTGGGAGTTGTTTTCAAAGAACTAGTAAATTCTATATAGTTTTATTTCAAGATTTTTGAAATGGTGTCTTGGCTCTTTTATTGGTCATGGCCTTCAGGTAGTTCAAGCATTCATGATTTTTTCTCCTCCATCGGCTTTCCAAGTCTATTGTTTCTGTTACAAGATACCTTACAGGTTCTATTTTTTTCTATATTTAGACTTTTGTTTTAATATCTCTTATCTGACAGATCTAACACATAGTATCACATTAGCTTTTATTTGGTCCATTCTTATTTTCAGTTTGCTGCTTGGGCAAGGTTTTGGATTTCTCATGCCAATTTGCTTATTCCCTCTCCAATTCTTTCTCCTGTATATCTTCTCGATATGCAATACCATCCCATCATCTCTTTTATCTTTTCTGTCCCTTTTGAATAAGATGCAACTTTCCAGAGTCATATTTTGATCATGAGCTCATCCCAAAATAGTCCAGAGAAACCATTAAGTCAAATGTGATAATTACTTACTTTTATATAGTGCTTTGCAGTTGCAAGGCACTTTGCATTATCTTATCTGAATACCACAAAAACCCCATCTGACATATAAGAAAATGGAGCCTCAGAAAGGATTAATAAATGATCCGTGGCCACAAGGCTAGTAATTGTCAGAAGTAGGGTTCGAGCCAATGTCTCTCTGGTGTCAAATGCAGTGCTATATACACCATGCTATATTGTCTCTCAAATACATCTTTGCATTGAAATCAATCTCAAGATCATTTTATTACCCAGATTTTATAAAATTGAACATAGACATTTGAGGTTATGGCCATCTTTCTGCTTGTGTATCGTTACCTCTATTCTGCTAATCTTCTTCCCGTGCTGTACTTACCGCCCTATATGGTACCTAGCTTGACAAAACTGAAAGCAATATTCTCATTCTCCTTCCTTTTCAGTTTAAAGTCATGCCAGACTAAACTCATTTTCTTTTCTGACAAGGTTAGTAGACTAGTAAATCAGGGAAGTGCCACTGATATATTATATCTGGATTTCATTAATATCCTTGACATAGCCTCTCATGATATCCTTTAAAGTAAGTTGAGGGGATATGAAGTAGATAGGTCAGGATTCTGAATAGGCAGATTCAGACCTGAACAACTAGACTTGAAATTCAGCTGAATTATGCATCAATGTCAACTTATAAAGACATCTCTGAGAAAGCATAGTAGGACCTAGTTCTTGATACTAATCTTTTTAACTTTTTATTTTTTATCCATGACTTGTCTGAAGGCAAAGATATTATGTTTATCAGATTTTTGAATGGCATGAAGTTGGTAAAAGGCAGGCTAACATACTAGATTATAGAATAAAAATCCACAAAGATCTTAACAGCATGGAATTTTGACAAGTAGTGTCAGAATCAAAGAACTTGTATTCTTGCTTGGTCACTTACTAGTGTGTGACATTAAGCAAGCTTGTTTACTTCTCTGTTCCTCAGTTTCCTCACATGCAAAATTAGTGTGTTGGCCTAGATCTCTAAGGCCCTTTCCAGCTCTAACTCTACGGGATGAATCACTTAGGATGAAATTTAATAGAGATCACTGTAAATTCCTTCATTTATTACATATATGTATACATTTGTAATCTTCATATTGTATATGTATATATAAAAGTACAGGATTGAGGGGGAGAATTGTCTAGACCACAGTTCAGGAAAGAAAAAGACCATGAATTCTAATCAACTGAAGGTTTAGTATGAGTCAGTGTGATGCAACAGCCAAAGGGGGAAGAAAGCTCATTTGCTCTTAGATGGAATTAATCACAGTATAGTATCCAGAGTCAGGGAGCTGACGTTCTCGTGTTCTGCCATAATCAGACCACCGCTTGGGCACAGTGTTCGCTCTTGGCACCCCATTTTAGGGAAAACATTAACAAGCTGGTCACTTCCACAGAAAAGTCAGAGGATACTGACTGAGGAGATTTAAACTCTACCATATGAGAATCAGCTGAAGAAACAAAATCTGTTTAGCCTGTGGAAGAAAGAAATTGGGGAGGCACATTATTTAGTAGTTATATTCAAGTATTTGAAGGGCTATGCTGTGAAAGAGGGATCAGGATTTCAGGTCTGAAAGTCTATGTTTTTATCCTGAGTTGAAATACGAAGTGAAACTGAACTATGATTTATTGAAAGATGCCCGTACACAGTCCCCAGAGGAAGTATGGAGAAGAAGGAGGGCTGATGAGGAGATCATCCTCCAGAGAGGCAGGTTTTGGCATACAAAGTCAAAAGTTTCTAATTACCAGAGCTGTCAATAAATGCCCCAGGAGGTAATGAGTTCCCCATCTTTACCACAGGCTTTCAAGCAAAGGTTGCACAGTCATTCACTGGAAATATTTTACCAAGGAATGAACGCTTCAGGTTAAACCAGACCCTAACATCTCTTCTACCTCTAAAAATCTATTTGGAACTAAATTACCATATGCAGCCAAATTATGATATACTAAAATATTTTTCCTATACCCAGTCTCCAGATGAAGTTGAGGCAGAGAATATAAAAAAGAGAGAGACTTGAAAGTTAAAATGAGTTAAGAGGGTTAAATTCACTGATGTTTATAGTCATTCCATCATCCAAAATGATTAACATTGGAAACAGAGAGATGGCTACCAGTTGAGGGGGTGAGAGTGGGGATGCTGTTTTTCTTATAAAGGTTCATTTTGCAGGTAAGATAAATAGAATATCCATTGTACCCGAGGTAAGGGATTGTAACAAGGTTAGGGACTGAATCTGCATTAACTACTTCATAGCAAGTCTGTGAGAATGAAAAAAAAATGTGTGCTTCTGTCCTGTCTTATTTCTCCTCAAAGTAATAAAGTTGTGGAAAGCAGTCCTTGACCATGCTGGAAAAAAGGTGCTAGGTACTGAACCATAAACCATAATCATCCTGTTACTCAGGGCCTAGGGCATATTCTAGAAGAATGAGTTTTCTGCCTGAGTGTTTCTTTCAGAGAAGAGAGAAATGAAATGTCACACCAATTATCTGAGCAGTGGACAGTGCAGGGAAAGCTGACTGTAGCCAGAGTCCCAATTACTGGATTAGGCATAGATGGCTGCTGCCACTACCGTGATCTTCTTTGCTATCATGCTTCTCTGTTCCAGTGACTTTAGTCACATCGAGGTGAACCTGGCAACAAGAGATGAAAAGCTTTCCAGAGCAAGGTCCTGGCAGCTGAAAAGAGGAGCAGACTTATTCAAGACATATTTTTGAATTTACATGCCCAAACTTTCCCTGATGTCAAATCTTTTCCTTCTAACACAATAAATAATAGCCCTGAGTCTTTATGTCTCTGACACCATTAACAGATTGTTCCCTCCTCTTTCTCTGTCACTCTCCCCAGCCCCACTCCCACCAAAATTAGTTCTTGGCAAATATACTTGAACAAGGAACACATGAGACTGGCAAAAGAGAACAGAGTCTCTCAATTAATCTCTCTTCTGTTTACCAACCTCTCCATCATGCATAATAATATGTTATCTCTAACACTAGGTCTGTTAGGATTAAAAGTCTGCCTGATGTTCGTATAGCCTTAGCAAATGTAATATCTAATATAATAGGAAAAATATGTGGTTATCTTGGTAAAGGGTTATCATCTTGTTCCTAAATTATTACTATCACTAAAATCAAAATTTGTGTCAATATGCTGAATTTTCATATAGACAAACACTGGGGTTGGGGGCATGGGAAAGGTTAATAGTCAAAAAGTTTATGAGATCATGCCACTGAATTCCTCCACACTGTCCAAGCTGAGACATCAGAGGCTAGCAATAGGAAGATCCTCTGAAGTAAAGACTTATCTCATTCCTTTTTTCTTGATGAGCCAAGGGCATTTAAGCACTTTGATATGGTTTAATCTCCCCTGCAGATGGAGGCTTCAGCTTTGAATACAAGGCAGATTGGAAGAGTCAGAAGCGGGAAGAAGAGAGGATTCCTGTAAAGATGATATATTGGGGGAGGGGCCATTGTCATGAATCACTTGGCACAGGAGGCGTGATTGAAAAGATTTTCTTTTAGATAGGACATCTATCTGTTTGGTAATTCCCATCCTTCTATCAAAGCATATTCCTAACTTAAAATTTAATATCCACCATGAGGCCTGGCAGAGGAGTACTACAGGCTAGTAGATGATTCTTGCATCCAAAGTATAACATGTCACAAGCTGAGACAGAAGAATTTAATTTTTATAATTCATTAGCATTCTTCTGGACACACTGCTTCAAAGAACTCTGGGAAAAGACATTCTTTTTTCGTAAGGGGGATAAACATAGGCAACTAGCCAGGAAATGCTAGCATAGAATTTTTGGTGTTAAAAAATAGTGAATTTTATGCCATTGTTTGTTATATTTTCATTTCTTTTTTCTTTATCCATTTGTCTCAAACCTATTTACCATTTGCCAAGGTGCCTGTTAAATGCATTAAAATAAATTAAATTAAACCTGTTAAATTCTGTAGTTTACCCAGGTAACACCCAATGCTGTCAGAGTGTAGCTTCAGGATATTGTCATCATAAGTTGAAACTAACCTTTTCAAAAAATACTCCTTGCATTTAAAAATAATGTAAACAGAAATAGGAAGAAACATAATTTTTAAAAACTAGTAGGGTGAATTCACAACTTAAGTTTCAAATACATGTTGTTAAGGTTAACTTGCGATGAACAATGATAACAATAAATGCCCATGAATTTATTTATGTGTAAACATACTATTAATTCACATTCATATAACATATGCATGCATAAAGGATTCAATATATGTGTCTACATGTATTTTTTTAATTTTATCCTCACAAAAACCCTATGAGGCAGGTAAAGAAAAATATTATTGTCTCCATTTTTCAGATAAGGAAACTAAAATTCAGATTCCACTGGAAAACCAAGACTCAAACCCAAGTTTATGGTATCAAGTCCAATGATCTTTCTGCTACAGCATGTACATATATATGTAATCTAACTTAGCGCTCATTGCCTCTCTTCAATTCCACAGTCTAGTTCATATGGTAGTTAATTGTGAGAGCAGGGATTCTACCTTATTCATTTGGGCATTAACCACAGCATAGTACCTGAACATGGTCATTTCTTAGAAAATATATTGATGGTCTTTGTGGAACAGTCTTTGATGAGACAGGAAGTTGCCCATTACTGAAAGTCTTCATTTAGGGGATAGATTGTCTCTTAGTGGACATAGTTATAGAGAATCTTGTGCTTTGGATGCCTATACACAGTCCCCAGACGAAGTATGGAGTTATACTTTGGACTAGATGATCAACTCTGGAATTCTATGATTTTGCAAAATCAGAAGATAAGAAGAAAAAGTTAAAACTATTCAAGCTTGCACAATTTGTACGAGTCTGAGCATTGTGATACAGGATCATAGAATGTGAAACAGGGGTCCGGTAGAATGTAGACTCCCTGGCTTTTGTTTTCGTGGTGCTAGTACCTCACACAGTCCCTTGTACAAAGGGATAGAGACTAGATCTATGATTCTATTAGTATAAAAAATATATATGAATATATACACAGACACATAATCAAACTTGCAGAAATTTTAACTGAATTCTAATTGTAATCTTAACTGAAGAAATTCCCTCCTCCAATGCAGGTCAGCAACTTGTTAATAACATAGTCATGGAGAGTTGGCTAGAGCACTGAGAGGTTAAGTGATTTGCCTAAGCCAATACATGTCCAATGAAAGCTTTGAACCCTAATCTTTGTGACTTCAAGGCCAGTTCTCTGCTTAATACAGCATGCTGGTCTATTCCTTGCATAATACAGGTACTTAATAAATGTTAGATGAGTTGAATCAAATTGAACGTAGCTATCTGTCATTTTTTTTAATGTAAGGAAATAAAAAAGTTACATGATTTTTCTAAGTTTACAAAATGTATTTGTGTCAGAGGAAAGACTAGAACCCACTCTTGAGGAAGTGTTTTTTACTATATTATGATAAATATTATATTATATTTATATTTTATTTTATAATATATTTATATTATGTGCTATGTAATTATAACAAACAAGTATTTTATTATATTAACATGACATAAAATGCCTCCTAAAGGTTAAAATAGCAATTTCCTATTTTTTGAAAATTACTTTTACATTTTTTTTTTTGCTGATCCTTCTCACACTAAATGCTCACTATTATAGAAATAGTTTATCTTGGGGCCTCCCAATAGCAGAGCTGTTACTTTTTGTGCGACCTTATTTCCTTTATGACCTTGAGAAAGTTACTTAACCTCCCTGGACCTCAGTTTCCTCACACATAAAATGAAGAGACTGGACTAAATTATCTCTGAGGTCCCATCCATCTCTAAGATGAGGGATGAAGAAGGGAACTTTTCAAAAGACTGATGTCTGTTGTCTCTTGTTACTGTGTTAAACAACTCTAACACCTGAATCCTTTCCACTTATTTTTCTTGATCAAAATGAATATATACATACTCCCCCTGTAGCAAATATATAAATGCATACATCATTTTATTACACTTTGCAGATATTTCAGTTTTTACAAAACGAAAGTCTGTGACAACCCTGCATCAAGAAAGTCTATTGACACCATTTTCCCAACAGCATATGTTCAAGTTGTGTCTCTAGATCACATTTTGGCAATTCTGGCAATATTTCAAAGCTTTTCATTATCATTATATCTATTATAGTAATCAGTGATATTTGATGTTACCATATTAATTCTTTGGGGGTTCCACAAACCACACCCATATAAAACAGCATACTTAACTGATAAATGCTGTGTGTGTTCTGACAGCTTATTCTTCATCTCTCTTCCTCTCCTTGGGCCTCCCTATTCCTTGAGATGCACCAATTTTGAAAGTAGGCCAATTAATAACCCTACAATGGCAAAAAGGTGAAAGAAATAGTTAATCAATGTGGCAAACTTCATTGTTGTCTTATTTTTTTAAATTGTCATGCTACCCCAACCTTCAGCACCCACCACCCTGATCAGTCAGAAAAAGATTACAACTTGAAGACTCAGATAATGGTTAGCATTTTTTAGCAATAAAACATTTTTAATTAAGGTACACTTTTTTAGACAAAATACTTGAGACTACAGTATAGTGTAAACACAACTTTTAAATACACTAGAAAACTGGAAAAAATGTGATATTCACTTCATTGCTGTGATCTGGAATTTAAACCTGCAATATCTACTCTGAATGTTTGTATGCACACACACACACACACACACACACACACACACACACACACACACCCTTTCTGAAGATAGTTTTTCAAAGTTATAAGGCAATGAGTCATTAAGTTTATGGCCTTGACCAGAGTGGCAAAATGAATATAGAGCTGAACTTGGAGTTAGGGGACCAGTGTTCATATTCTTAGACACATGGAATCAGATCTTCAATTTCCTCATCTATGAAATAATGATAATCGTCACATTACCTCCCTTGCAGGCTTGTTATGAGGAAAGTCCTTTGCAAACTAAATTCCTAAATAAATCTAAGTTATTACAACTGATATGTGCTTCTGTTTTTTGCATCTGAAAGAAGGAAGATTAAACCAGATGGTCTCTAAGATTCCTTCCAGGTCTAAATTCTGCAATTGTCACTGATTGTCTAATGCGTGGTTTCTTGACCTTTGTTATAAAAGAGATCCACTGGCAGTTTGGTGAATACTATGGGGCCCCTCTCAGAACAATATTTTTAAAGGTATAAAATAAAGCACATAAGATTACAAAAGAAATCAATTATATTGAAATATAGTTATCAAGATTTAAAAAAAGTTCATGGACTCCTAGTCTGCTAGAAAGCTAGAGATCTTGTTAAAGATAAGGCATCATAATCTGAGAACCAATAGTAAAGCATTTATTACTGAATGTATTAAGGAGTAACTCTTTTATAGCCAATTGTGAAATTTTAGTCTATAAAACAAAATGTCTAGCACTAAAATAAAAGAAATAAGAGTAGAGTGAGAAAGAGAATAGAAGGATAAAACATTGATTTATTATAAGCACAAAATCATTATTTGCTGTCTAATAAGCATGAGTTCAGTCAATATATATTTAAGATTTCAAAATAATTATATTTGGTATTTTTAAATAGATTTCTATGTGAAAGGTCAAGGAATCTAAAATGCCAGACCTCTGGAGGTTTAAAAGGTTATACATACCAGGTTTGAAAAGAAAAATTAAGATTTTTTTTGGTCCAACAGAACTGCAGATACCTATCTGACAGACTAATGACTCATTCACTTTTTAATAAATAAAATGATAGAGTATTATTCTTAAGAGGCTTAGAAAGGAAATTTTGACTTCTGATTTTTACATTGTATGATATATATACATATATATATATGTTATGTTGGGTATATGTGTTATATAGGTTATGTGTTGAGATGTGAGAGCTTAAAGTTTTGCTTGTTAGTATACACTGAGGCCACTAGTATCTTGAACTATGAGCCATGAAACACTCCTAGTGATTAAGGAAACAAGTAAAATTAATTTCCCCATTCCTTTTCTTGTTTCCCTTTTTAAGTAAGTGCATTCTTTTTCATAAGACCATGGCAGGGAAGGAGAACCAAGATCCTGTACATATTTCATTTTATTCACCTTCTAGTTCTATTTAGAAATACTCTGAAAATAGGTTGATGAGTAAACTCATAGAATGTATCAGAGAACATCTAGCCTCATTTTCTTAATTGGTAAAATAACTACTTTTAGATTGTTTAGGGCCAAAAAATCCCATGTGCTTAGAGATGTCCTTAGAGATGTTACTCCTTTCCTATTTTTGAGGTAAATAACACTCCTAAAAATTTTCTTTTTGAGAGAAAGAAACAAAAACTGTAAAATATGAGGCCTATTTCTTTCTTTACTCCTTTTCCACTATGCCTGAATATCTCTAATAGTTTCATATCATGCACATATGACCAAGAAAGGCCCCCTAGCAGGAAGCTATATAAAGGAAGCTTTATTAACAAGTCTCTGGCCATGGGACATAAATAATGGTTTTATCAGGCAGAATCAATGTCCTGAGTAATCAGGATGCTTCAGTCATTTCTGGAAACTCTGGAATAATCTATCCAAGGTGGTGTTCTTTTAGCAGTATAAGTCATGTCTCTTTTGTCATTAATGGCAAACCCATTCTATTCCAGCTATCTTACATTTCCACAGTTCCAGATGAACTCAACTGAGAAGCCCTTTAAACTTAGCCATACAGCTTGATTCTACAAGCCATTTGACTTTAAAAGAAAAGAAAACAGAAGTGATTATAATTGCTGTCTTTTGAAGATGGGGGATCGTTGTTCAGGGAATGCTCTTTTAAGGAAGCAAATTGAAAGCAGCAGGAAAGAACTCAGCTTATCTCTAGGGAATTATATTACTACATATAACTTTTTTTCTTTTCTTTGGTTGCCTTCAAGATCTATAAAAACAGAGAACGATATTCATCCATTTTCTACTGTCATAAACCAGCAACTATAACCTCCAAAGGCACTGGTCTATGGCTTTGCCATAATTTCAAAATACTTTAATATCTTTTCCATTAGACATACTACTTACCAAATAATTTACAGTTAAATTGTCTCCTAAAATATGCTCTAGATCATAATTAGTTTCTGTTCATCCCCTCTTCTCTTCCCAGATTACTTATAGTTAAGAATTTGTCTAATTTCTAATATTAATTTTGCTTCTTTTTAGGGCCACCGATCAGAGTTTACTTAGTTTGGGGTAATTACATATTATCTTTCAGGAGAAGTATGTGTTCTTGTTAAGCATGCTTTGGCTAATGTACCCTGTCTGTGCACACATCTGATAAGCTTTGTTTAACACAAACATCTTTGTTATTTTGTTTGTTACAATCGATTGGTAGTTGTAAAACCAGTCACCTTGTATTCTCTCTTCTCCAGTTTCTCATTTTGCTAATGTTGCAACTTATTTTGTTGTAAACAATTTCTGAAAAGATTCCCAATATCTTTCTTAGGAGTTGGTGGCTAGTATTGAACTTCAGCTATCAAAATCATATGCTCTGGCTGAACGGATTGGTCAGGGATTTCAGTTTCAAAATTATTACATTAATATTTCTATGACACACACAATATGGGAAATAAGTGGTTTTCTACATGCAAAGGGCACAGCAATATAATTTTGAAATGTGTTTATCTCCCAAGGTGTTTTATGCATAGTAAATCCTACTACAGATTGTTATTTTACCTAGAAAAATAGACCTGGGAAGTGATGGTTTAGGAAAGACCTTATTGACGAGGTGACATTTAAATTGACCCTTCAAAGATGAGGAAAACAAGGAGCATCAGAACCCACGAAAAAGATGGAGTGAAACAATTTTCCAGCCCAATAACTCATAAAGGTGAAGGGAAAGGTCTGTTGCAGCAGGGTGAGAAAGGAGAGCAGTCCAGCACCGGACATGCAAGCACAGAGTGGTCCCCAGCAAACAGGAAGCAGGCCTTGAGGCAGCGGCGATGATTTCCAGACCTCTCGACCCACTGAAGGTAAGGGTATCAGAAAATAATCTACAAGGGTCCCTTTGTTGGCACCAGGGGCAGGACTCTGTTGTATTGCCTATACTCAGACCGGGTTGCAGCCCTGGGTCTTGGTCCCAGTGAGGGGAGCAGCATTAGCAGGGCACAGCTTACAGTCACAGGGAAGCAGGGGCCCTGGTCACGGTTCCAGGGCTGAAAAGAGTATGTGTGGTCACTCACAGACCAGTGCACAGCACAGGCCAGACAATAACAACAACAACGTAATAGTCTTTTCATAGTTTTTAACTGCCTCTATTCTTTGTTGTCTCCTTGCTACCCTTCACGTTTCCAGCAGGAAAAAAGCCTTCCTCATATATAAATGTTATTTATGCATGCATGTTGTTACCTTCTCGATATAGTGTAGTCTCTGAGGATAGAAACGGATTTGTTTTTGTTTTGTTTTGTCCCCAGTGCATAACTCATGCCTGGTACATAGTCAGTGCTTAACAAATGTTTCTTTAATTGAGCTGATCGTGCCATGTCACTAAGAATTCTTTAGGTATTTCCTATTATATTGAGCAATGTTCAACCTCCCTCTAATTGGTGTTTAAGACCTTCTGAAATCTGGCATCCTACATGCCTTCTAAGCCATCTTAATTAATTCAGCAAATATTGATTAAGCATCCACTAGAAAAGGCACTAAAGTATAAATATAGACAAAAAGAAATAATCACTACCCTCAAGGAGCTTATACCCTGTTGGTAAATAAAACAAGAAAAAGGAAAGTATAGACAAAATTATTTTAGAGGAAAGAGAAGATGCACCTAGCCTAACTTGCTAGTGAATTAACCTGATAGGTACACATATAAAGCAGCTGAAAATAGTGGTCTGGAGAGTAGAATGTAGTTGGAGCTGGAGACAGAGATCTACAAGCTAACCAAATAATAGTGATTATTGAATTTCTGAATGGATAAGATTGTCGAGGGTAAAAGTGTAAAACTAGAGGAAAAGAGGAAGAAGGAAAGATTTGGGATATTACTACACTGAATGTTTTTAAAGGGGCCAGCAAACAAGATTAAAAAATTATCTACTATCCATGACTACATTTTCATGAAGCTATAGGAATGAATACTAAATAGGATGGGATGCCAGCAATGTCAAATACTGCAGAACTCAAGGACAGCAACAACTAAGAAAAAGCCATTGGATGTGGCAATTTAAATGCTATTGAAGAACAGCAAGTACTTTCAGCAATCTGGGGGAAGTCATTTTATAAGAGATCTCAAGTCTATGGCAGAGAGGTATAGGGAAGAAATAGGGACTATATGATTGCTGATTATTTTTCCTGGAAATTTGGCAGTAAAAGTAAGAACACAGATTACACAGATAGGATAAAAGCTCAAGGGGCTATAGGTTAAAAAAAGGTTTTCTTTTTGTGTTTCAAATAGAGAAGACCTGTGTATATTAGTAGGTGAAAGTAAAAGGAAAAAGCCAATGGAAAAGGATAAGGTGAAAATGTAGAAATGATTGCTCAAGCAAGGTCCTACATGAATAGGAAATGTATGCCATCAAGGCAAAGATGGAAAAGGAAAGGAGAGGAGAGGGGAGAGGAACAGAAAACAGGAAGGGAAGGGAATGGAAGGGAACGGAAGGGAACAGAAGGAAATGGAAGGGAACTGAAGGGAAGTATCAGCAAGTATTCATTAAGCATTTCTATGTGACAGTCACCATACTAGGTGCTGATAATACAAAAACAAGAAACTGTCACTGTCCCTAAAGAGTTTGTAGTCTATGTGGAGTTGCAATAGGTAAATATACATGTATTCTTAATATATACATAATAAATACATAAATACAAGATAAATTGAGGGGAAGGGATGCTGAGAAAAGGTGATATATATGCTAACCTTTAAAGGAAAGAAGAACAATAGATATGGATCCATAGACAAAGGAAGTTAAGAAATTTTAACATTTATATTTTAAAGTAGAGTGGGTATTGAGAGTGAGGGAGGCTGAAATAGTATTAAATGTTAGAAAAATGGAAAAATCTTAGAACAACTGAATTAGTGAACTGGATAGAGAGTTGATAAGAGGTGTATATCAATATTCACAGATCTGTAAGTTTTATCTCAAAATTTTTAAAAGATTTTTTTTGTCCAAAGTAAAGATGGAACATGTTAACCAAAACAGAATTCTTTTTCTAAAGAATCAGTACAGTACATGATATTAGAAAATGACTACTTTAAATATTGTGAATTGTTCAATTATTGGTAGATAACTTAAAGAGGGAGCAAAACAGATTCTATGCAGAGAAATAAAGAAGGAACTGAAAATCTATTGTCATGCCAGAATTTTAGTATCTACAATACATGCTAGAGGGGGAAAACAGAAAAGCCTATTCAGGGACAATAATTAAGAAGCAGTTTTGTTGTGCTATATGCATGATCAAACTGAAGAATCAAAGATAAATAGCTCCACATGTGTCATGTTCTTCTGCATCCTTTCTTAAAGGTACTCTGGAATAACTATATTGTTAATTTCTCTAATCCACAAAACAGCACTGCACACACTTGGCATATTTGATTTATGAACTTGGTGTTACTTTCCCAATTATTGCTATAGAAAAGAAGAAAAATGGGGAAATGTTTTTCAAAGTCTTGAAGAAAATTTCTCATGAATAAAAAAAACACAACAGCCACCTGCAGTATTTGGGATATTTCATCAAAAGAGGGAAAGCCATTATAAAAAAAAGCTATCAAGCAGGAAAATAACAGAACAAACCACATAACAGAAATCTGCTCAGTCTGATGATCTAATGACAGCAAATGCCAATGGTAGGATTTACTGAATGTTCAAGTGAAAAAGGAAAAGATATGACTCATACCACAGAGAAAATATTGTACAGAAAATCCTGAAAACGTGTATCTTTTGGCAGTTGTGATAGTGAGTATTTAAATAAGACTCCTACATAGAAATAGGCACCAAAAGATGCCAAAGAGTTTCATCATATCTACTTCCTCTGGAATGTAAGATTCAGAGTCTAGGAGGAGGGGGGAGATGTCCCATTGCTAAATGTTGCCAGTGATTAAATATTAAAAGTAGGATTTTATTTTTGCCTGCTGACCTTTTGCCAAAAGGTATGTAAGAATCTGATAGCAAAGATGATGATTTGCATGTGAAGTGGGGACTTTGTGGTTCACAACTTTCCCAGTTCTGAGACGTGCATGACAGTAGAAGACAGACATTCAAATGATTGATTATTAAGAAAAGGGCTTGTGGCTAGTAGAATCATGTGGATGTAATTGATATTGGGTATGTCTATACATTCAAACTAAAGAATCTAGGAAAGGATCCGGATATGAACAGATTAACTTGATAAATCCAGTGAAGTCAGGCAAGACTTGAATATTCCTTTGTTTATTTGACTCCTTGAGATTTCTTCAGTGTAGCTAGATGAGGCAGTGGATAGAACACCAGGCCTGGAGTCAGGAATATATCTTCCTGAGCTCAAATATAGCCTCAGACACTTAGTAACCTTGTGAACTGGAGCAAGTGAATTAACCCTATTTGCATCAGCTTCTTCATCTGCCAAATGAGCTGGAGGAGGAAATGTCAAATTACTTTAGTATCTTTGCCAAGAAAACCCCAAATAGGGTCGCAAAGAGTTGGACATGACTAAAAGGACTGAACAGCAAAGAGATTTCTTTAATTATTGCCTTTGTATAAATGTGAAGGCATAATCATGATTTGATCATAACAAGTATATCATGGACTAGAAGGGGCCATCTATTTCAACTACCCATTTTACAAAAGAGGCAACTGAGGTACCTAAAGATTAATTGACTTTCCAGGACACACAAGTTATAAGTGACAGAAATCGTACAGATTCTCAAACACCAAATTCATTGCCAGTATACCAATTTACCTTTCTATACCTAAAACAGAATTCATGTAGCTAAAATAAATGGGAGAAATATATTATTATCTTCAGAATTCATATAGTTAATAGAGGCAAATTCAATGGATTTTTCCAAAAATATCAATATTATCTACATTTTCTTATATTACATAGTATTTATTTTCTGTGGACTTAGGGTATGTGTAGGGGGGGCGGAGGGTACAGGGTACAGTATACACATGTGTATGTGCTCTAGTTTCAAAAACCTTTTTCAAATACATTGTTTGATGACTTTGGAGTCACAGGAATATAATTGTTTTTCACAAATCTGATCCCATTTTATAACTGATGCCAAAAAGTGCAAAGAGTAGCCACGGCTCAGAATTTTGATTGCTATTTCCAAATCTTGTCTAATGGTTACCAATAGCAGACTTTTTTCCATCTCATATACTCATAGATTGTTTGTACTGGAAGTGAACTTAGTAATCATGTAATTCTATCACCTCAGTTAGAGATGAAGAATGTGAGACCCAGAAAAACGAAATGATTCATTGAGCATCATATAGGTAACAAACAGTAAAGCCAAGACCTGCACCATGACTTCATGCTTCTCCTTCCGCCATTGTTCTTTTACACTATATGACTGCACCTGTCTTTCAATATAGCATAACTGCATTCTTTTTTATTAAAACTTTGAAAAATAACACACATAGGCAAAATTCTCAAAAATATTTCTTCTTCATAGATCATTTAGAAATACATTTCCATTTCTGATGTTTTTTATTTTATTGTATAGTTTATCTGCTACTTAAAATCATATTAGTTCAGTGATAAATGCATTAAGATCTTTTGAATCTAGTCTTTCTTCTACCAATAATTACTTTTCCTTACCTTATCTTTCCTAAATTTCATGTCAATTATAAATTTTCACCAAAAATTTTATAGAGCAAGATCTGTTAAGAAAAGAAATGGAGGTGACTAGAAATGTAATGGCAAAATATTTCAAAGGCAATACTTTAAAAAAAAGTTGTGTTTCTAACAAGAAATTGTGGATAGTAAGCTATTAATCACCAAGTATTTATTCAATACCTACTATGTGCCAAGAAAGGGAGTTTGTTAGAATAAGATTTTTAAAAGAGTTAACTTAAATATCTGAATGTTTGATATATCAAATTGACATAAAGACATTATTTCTTATAAGAAAATATGTGGGTTTTTTCTTTCCTGAATGATTAGCTATTGGATATAATAATGGCCATGTAAAGCCATTACATAATTCAAGAAAAGCCCACTTTGGGTGCAATTTCTCTAATATCTCAAGCAGAAATGGAACTGATTTAGTTGACTGCTTCAGTTCTACAGCTAACTGCAGGAGAAGGCTGTGAAATCATGCTTATATAGACACTACATCTCAGCTCTTTGTGAATGTTGTACAAGATGATACTAACTAAGGCACTCTTCATTCCTTAGAGATTCAGAGACTCATGGAGTTGGAAGGGAGCCTAGCTTGTCTTCTAGCTCAACTCCTTATTTTACCTGTGAGGAAACGATAGGATAGAGATATTTAGTGACTGCCCAACATCAGAGAACTAGGAAAAACTGAGACTAGAGCTTAAAGAGAAGAGTCGAAATACAGACTGTGGAGTTATGAAAGTGATAACTTAAGTCATGGAAGTCCAGACCATCACCAAAGAAGACAGTATGGGGTTGCGGGGGGTGGGGGGGGAAGAGTACAGAATTTTGATGGGTGATTATCTCAGGGCATAGGAGGTGTAAAGAAGAATGAGTTAGTTAGGAAGAAAACCAAGAGAACAGTGTTACAGATTCCAAGACAAGAACAGGGTGAGAAGGAAGAAAGCAGAATCAAGAGTGAGAAAACAGAGTATGATATGGTTTTGTCAGCTTTGGTCAAAAAGGTCTGATTCTAATATTCACAGAATCATAGCATCAATACCCTTCCTCAAAATGGAGGCACAATCAATCAATCAAAAAAGTTTTCTAAAGGACATCATAAGTTCCAGGAACAGTTCTAGGTGCTAGGCATACAAAGGAAAAAATAATTAGCAGTCCTTGCCCTCAAGGGGAGTCTATCCAGGAAGACACCAGATAGAGAGAGAGATAGATACATGCACATATATGTATGTATGTATGTATGTATGTCTATGCAGAATTTTATAAAATTAATACCAGTCAGTTTGGGGAAGGAGGAAGAGAACAGCTCTGGAAATCAGGAAGAACTTCGTGTTGAAGGCAATACCTGAAATGAGTAAACAAAGCATTCTAAGAGACAGAGGGAAAAGAAAGGCCATTTCAGACATGGCGGACAGCTGTATACACCGAAGCAGCGATAGGCAGGCAGATTGAGCATTTATGCTCCTGTGGGTAGGGCTCTGTGTAACCATGAGAGGAGGATACAATTACAAACAAAAAAGATAACGCACAGCCTTGAAAAGCGTGTGCTCTAACGAGGGAACATAATATGTAGATAAGAGGTTCCAGAAAGAGGAGGAGAGGACGGTGAAGATGCTGTGAAAGATGGAGAACAGAGAGACAATGAGCAGCAAGGTCAGGAGTCCATTAAGCAGGACCTGGATGGATGCCTGACGGAGACAGGAAACAGTGTCATGCATGATAAGGACAATTTATCTAGGCCATTGGGTGCAGAAAGGGGAAGGATATGTAAAAAAAAAGCTAGAAAGTCGAGTTTGAGGCAGGTTGTCAAGGACTTTAAAAGCCAAATTGTGGAGTTATATATAGCAAGCCACTGGCTTTTTTTTTTTTGCTTTTTTGGAGGGCAGTTGTGGTTAAGCAACTTGCCCAAGGTCACACGGCTAGTTTTTTTTTTTTATATTAAGTGTCTGAGGCCGGATTTGAACTCAGGTCTTCCTGACTCCAGGACTGGTGCTCTGTTCACTGCACCACCTAGCTGCCCTGCCACTGGCATTTATTAAGAAAAGTGACATGATCAGATCTGTCCTTAAGAAATATAATTTTGGTAACATATAGAGAATGAATTTTGGGAGGTGAGATTTGAGGCAAAGATACTAATCAGGAGACTATTGCAATAATTTAGATAAGAGTAAGGATGGACTGATCAGGGGGTTTTAGTAATGAAAATGGAAGAGGTATAAGAAATGTAGTTGGGGCACACTGGCTAGATGGTGCAGTGAACAGTGCAGAGGCCCTGGATTCAAAAGGACCTGAGTTCAAATCTGGCCTCAGACAGTTGACACACTTAACCAGCCCTGTGACCTTGGGCAAATCATTTAACCCCATGTGCCCTGCCTTCCCCCCTCCAAAAAAAAAAGAGTTACTTATAGGGGCAGCCAGGTGGTGCAGTGAATAAGAGTGCTGGCTCCAGCGTCGGGAGACCTGGGATCAGTTCCGGCCTCAAATACTTAACGCCCACAGAAAAATAACTGGCCGTGTAATCTTGAGCAAGTTACTTAACCCCGATTGCTTTAAAAAAATGTAGTAGAGGTAAAAAAATGATAGTATTTGACAACTGATTGTTCTGTGAGAGAGGAGTGATGAAAAGCTGAGGATAAATGTTGAGATTTAAGAACCTGAGAAACTGCAAGAATGATGGTTCCCTCAATAAAAATAGGAAAAAATAAAGACTGCAGTTTTAAACAAGTTGAGTTTTAAATGTTTCTGGGATTTCTAGCATGAAATGTTCAATAGGACGTTGATAATTCAGGATTGGATCTTAGGAGATAGACGAGTTGTGGACAGAGACATCTAGAAATCATCTTCATAGAGATGACAATTAAACTAATGGAATTTGATTAGGTAGGTAACTTAGAGGAAACAGGGCTTTGCCTCATGGTGCTGACATGGAAAAGTGTGTTCACCTCTTTCCTGAGCACGCATATTTCTTCTCTGGGGAAAAGGTTTGCTACTTGAAGTGACTATCATCCCCATACCTTTATTGCTTAACAAGCGTCTCTGTTGGTCTGTATGCTTATAAGATTCCCTTGTCCCCTTAGGGCTACTACCTCTAGAGAAGTGCTTTCCTCTCAGTCCTTACCTTAGGGGCAAGGACTGGCCATTTGGTGGATAGGCCACCCCCTGTGCCAACGTAACTATACTAGGTGGTGGCCTAGAAGTCAGATGGTCCTCTATGCTTCTAACCTCCCTAATTATGTCTCTGGGAAGACATATTTGCCTAGCTGCCACTTCGACCTTCCTTTTAATTTATCTGCTTCAGGTTCATTTACTGATTGCTTATCACCTTCAAGGAAGAAATTAATGTTTAGGAGGAGGGGAAGGGAAGTGGAGATGAAAGAACAAAGATTATAAATAAGAAATCAAGGTTCCTGCTCTTCAAACCTTCAGTAGTTTGTAAGGCCTTCAAATATGTGGATTTTATCATTTCTGATTTTGAAAAGAATGATTCCTGATGCTGAGTGAAATGAACAGAATTAGGAAAGCATTGTACACAGTAACAGCAACATTGTGCCATGTCCAACATTAATAGACTTAGGTCTTCTCAGCAATGCAATGAACTAAGACAATTCCAAAAGACTCCTGAGGAAAAAAGCTATCCACATCCAGAGAAATAATTGTGGGGTCTGAATGCAGATCAAAGCATACTATTTTCTCTCTTCTTTTTTCCTTTACTTTTTTTCTTTCTCATGGTTTTTCCCTTTGGTTCCAATTCTTTTCTATTCTACTTCTTCTAATTCATAAGTAATATGGAAATATGTTTAAGAAAAAAGAAAAGAATCATTCCAAAGCTGAGCACTGGGCCAAGCCAATGAATTATTAAATCTCTACTTGCTACAGGAAAATTTATCAATGAAAAGGGAAGGTATTTTTTCACATTTCCAAAGCAGTCACTTTAGGAGAATTAGACCACCCAGATCATGTCCATAAAATCTTTCTGAATTCTAAGCCAAACAAATTTCTTGTTCACTAAGAATCTAAATTATATTTATTATAGCTAGAATGTTATTATTAAATAAGTGAAAATTAATTATACAGGAGAGCTGTATTTTTATGTATTACATTGTAGTTTTATAGTTGGTTGAGCCCCTTCATAGAATAAATGTGTATAATACCTTTATTCTCATTTTGAGTATAATTTCAATATAGCAAAAAATCATGGAAGCTTATTATATTCCATCTTTGCTTCACTATCATATTGTTAGTTTGATACAGCCATGATTTATTCAATTCCAGATCCATAAACAGGAATGCAATTCCTAAATTAGAACATTGTTCCTTTGGGAAAATATAATTCTCTTTATGATCATCTCCTTCAGGATCTCAGTTTCTAGTAATACATTGAAGTGTAAATCATGCTTTCCTTTGTACTGGAAGATACAATTTTAAACTATCTATATCTATTTATACATGTGTGTCACTCATATACTTTCTACATTTTTTCTTCTATATTAAAAGGAAATACATTTTCTACTTTTAAATGGACATCTTTTTTTCACCTATAATTTATGTCCTGCTTGGAAATCACAAGAATGTTTGGTATGCTCTGTAGTAATATACTGAGGAAGATGGACTCTAATTATATTTCTGCCTCTGCCAGGACACTCTTGTGATGATCTATACAAGTTATTATGAATTGTGAGGTCTACCCTATTCACAGCAATACCATGGTCCTTCTTTTGTGTAACTGGTTGCCCTTCAGCAGCTCTGGCCATAGGGTGTTGTAAACCTATGAACTAGACTTAAACAGAATTTTTAAAATCTTTCATTTATCCTGAGGCATTTATCAATTTCTACTCAGCAAACTATGCATCTTTTAGTTCCTCCCCAAAAAACTGTGCATTCATTTAACACCAATGAGTGTGTCAATTCTCAACCCCTCTGTGACATCTGAATGGGCAATTTTATGACTCCTGCCTCTGAAATGGTCTACTCTCTGTTGGGTCACTTCTTTTTCTGAAAATTCATTTTTTTCCTTTGTTGCCTTTCCATAGAAGCTCTCTGAGTTTCTTTTTACACAATTCCCAAAGAAAAGATTAAAAAACAGAAATAAAACCACCTTTATAACTGTTCATGAACTTTGGCTTGTCCAAAATTAAACTTCTCTCTCCACTGGAATGTTTTACTTCTTGACAGTACGTATTCTTTTGTTAGATTATGAGGGTAGAGACTATGCATTTCTCTTTATGAGCAGTGCAAGTCCTGATGGACTCACAACAGTCAATCATATTAATCTTTAGATGAGGAAACAGAAACCAAATCTTTTCATCCTTAGTCTCTATTTTGGCAGGAGTAGGACACTTCATAAACCCTTGCTTCTGTTGTACAGCAAGTCAACTTACACGCCAATAGTCATGTATTTTGACCTTCCCTACCCCTGGCTCAGAATTTCTGTTTTTCATTCTTCTCAGTCTCACTGATATTTTGTTATTTCCCTTCATCTACTTCAATGTCAATCTCAGTGTCAGACATGTCACCTTATGTACATCAGTATTAGCAGCACTCCTCAGTCTTCGTGTCAGCATATTGACTTGTTTCTCTGTTTCAGTCACTTACAGAGACTCTTAATACAACCGCTCTCTGATCAGAGTAGGATTTTTGAGAGGTAGTCAATGATGAAAACTCTTATTTGTTCTTTTAGCCTTTTTTCTTTCCTCTGTCATCATCTTCTTCTGTAAATGTAAATGAAAATCCTGCCATGTTTTAATAATGTACTCAGATTTTTTTCAAAAGTTCTACATTATCAGTTATAACTGATGATGATTATTATAATAAAACCCTCATATGGTATGTTATTAAAATAAAACTTGTTACCAAGTATACTGAATGAGTTCCAGTTATGTAAATTCCAGGGGGAATTTTCTTTCTATTTTGAAGTGAGGTTGACAAGCTTCAAGTATTCAAATGAAATTATTTGGGTTACATATATATTTACACACCTGCAGCAAGAACCATTTCGAGTCATTTTTTTCTTTCAAAAGTTTCATGCTGTGTTATTACAGAAAAGTTATAAGGAAAGAATCATCATTGGAATAAGCTTAAGTTGGAGTAATCATTTTCTTTATTCCTTTGGCCCTTTAAGTTACTGCTTTTTGTGATTAAATTACTACTTAAAATAACAAGTTATAGGTTGTGTATTTTACCATTTCTCTTTACATCATCTTTTATGTACCCAAATAGAAACTGGAATACAACTTTATTTTCTGCTTAACTTTATTTGCTCCCTAACTGGCAAATATTGATTTAAGATTCCTTGTGGAAGCCTTTAAGAGTAGGGAAATGAGTTTCCATTGTTATCCTTACAATCAATATTGCCGTCAATAATGCTTGCACAGTTTGGAAAATAGTGCTTATTCATGTTTGTTTCATTAGCTCATTTAGCTGCATAAAAATATTTTTTGCATTAATTGTCATGGGAACTTCATAGATATGTAAAATCTTTCAGAAACATTTTATTACACATTTTAAGATTAGGAGTTTGTTAAATCTTGACCCACAACACTTTGATGATTTGTAATGATTAATTATTCAGTAGAAAGGTGTTTTGTGGCACCTACATAAAATGCAACATCTGTATAACTAATGAGCATATCTATTTTAGTTATAAGATTGCCATATGAAAACATGACTTTTTTCCATAAAATCTCACAAACTTTTTGAAATATTCAGAAGTAAACACATGTTTTCCAACTTCTGCTACTAAACAGAAGGAAGGGCCATACAAAACAAATACTTCTGGGACTTAATGCATTTATTGATGTGACTTAGGGCTATGGTTGGACTCCTATTTCTTAATTTCAATATGCCCGTTATCATCAACCTTCAGGATAAATATTTGTCACTGATAACATACATAGGTAATAAGATTTCCATAAAGGGCAAGGTATTGTATAACATTATACTAAATTACAAGCAAATTCAGTGATTAGATTACATGCAAATTAGATTTTCTGTTGATAGGTATTTCTAAATTATTAGTCCTAGTCAATCAAATCAAGCATATTCAATTAGAAAATAAAATTAATATTGGATCCAAGTAATTAATTTAATCTGAGGGGTGTTTAAAGATGTATTTGAATATTTCATCCTGGCTGATCATGGTTCAAATATATCTAATCATAAGAATATGTATCAGAAAGCTTGTGGATAGATTGGATAGTACTTCTACATTGCCCTGTTAATAATTCCAATTGGCCAGCATACCTAAAAAGAAACATAGCATGAAAAGACAAACAGGGAGTCGGGCATTGTTTAATATTGCTTTATTTTTGTGTGTCCTTATAGCCAGCATTGCCCATATTCATCTTTATGCCCAATTTTGACTTATAAATAATACATGTTCCCTGTGGTCAAAAAAGATAGATGAATACATAGATGAGAGAGAGAGAGAGAGAGAGTGAGAGAGAGAGAGAGAATGACAGATGGATGGATGGATGACAGCTAAAGTTAGCAGGTTTGACGTTACCTAAAGTGGATCGGTACCACACAGTTATGACTCAAACTCTCTCAGAGATTCTGTGGTCACCCTCATGTTGGGAGACACACTCCTACTCCAATAGCTTATAAACTTTCAAGTTATGCAGAATCAGACACTGTGACATCATTAGCTCATAAACATATTTAACAATAATACAAAAGCAAGAATAATCAAAATATCACAGTTACTCAGTGTAAAACTGTAGGGTTAATGGAATATAAGATCTTCTGCATCCATTAATAGGCCTATATGACCACATGTGTTCCTTTTTTTTCTTGGAACAGGGGCAGTATTCCCAGGTCTAAAGGTATGCAATTATATAAATGACAGATGTCTTGCCACACACACACACACACACACACACACACATTTAAAAATAATAAATAAATCACAGTTTATATTTAAACCTGTGTCACACTCTCCCACCAATATATGCACTGACTATGGGGAAAAGTGAAGAAACCTAGCAAGGGGGACACAATTTAAAAAAAAACATATGCTTAGGACAGCTCACAACTATGGTCTATATGCTTTGATGCCCTTGGTCCCTTCAGGAATAATCTTCTTTACATGTAATCACTTCTCCACTAGTTCTTGCCTTTCTTTGGAGAGCAAATCTCATCTTGTTATACTCTTGAACTGATGAAAGAGTGACAAAGTCTTTTGATATCACAATCACCCTTAAAAGAGTGTTATGCTATTATGGCAGCAAGCAGTTCACTTAAGTCAGAAAACTAAAGTTCCTTAGGTTGGCACTTTGTGAAAAGTAGACAAACCTAGCCAGCTCTTCACTCAACAAGAGTCTGCCTTATCTAATTGGCTTTCAGTATCTTAATACTACAAATGGAGCTCAAAGTAGAACTCTTTACATCGTCTCTCTAGACGTCAACAAGCTTGTCTTCATTGCTTCATTGCAGCAAGATGTTGATTGTCCAATCAATTCTCAGTCCATCATTATAATAAATCAGCTGCAAAGCCTGCCTTTATTCCCCTGCTTTTCCTTCTCAGATCAGAGGGAGGGAAGAAGAGCAGCAAGATACATTTAATTGAATTCATTTCTGTCAAACATTAGATAGTATTTAATGGCAATTGCCAAAAAATGCAGCAGAGTTCAATTCCCTAATCAGCAGGCTCCCAGCTTTTTCTTCAATTAATCTGTAAGGCAGTTCTTCTCTTCCAATAAGCAGCCCCCAAATATAACAACTAAAGACTTCACTACCACTGATATCTTAACTCCTTTCCTGTTACCTGCTTATCTCCTGATATCTTCTTAATTCTTCCTGTTTTCTTCTTAACCCTTAGCATCTTCGATGCTTTGAATGACTCCAATCAATGCTACCTGGTGGTCAGTGACTCATCTTTTCATTATGAAGTTAAATAAAACTTTCTGTCAATTATGGAAGCAACAGTTTAATCTTCCCATAGTCTACAAATAATTAGTTGATTTACTATTTTACTCATTTAAATCTTTCAAGCTCTAAAAATAAGGGGACTAGAATGCCCTGTAAGTTCATTTATTTCTGACATAAAACAAATTTTCTCAGTCAATTAATCTTAAAAGCCATTCTCTATTCTGTCATCCTCACAGTCTGTGTCTCAATATTTTAATGGAAAACTATGTTTCTTCACACAGGGATTTTGTTTTTCATACAAAATATTTTTCCCTGACCTGACTGTTTCAGCAACCAAATTGTTTACATGAAAGAAGTATCTTAGACCTTAATACACTATACTTTCCCACATCTGGACTTCCTTTACATCATATTTTATGGCTATAATATCCTCTTCCTTACCTTCATCTAGTTGAATTTTATCTATCCTTTAAAGCCAAATTCCGATTTCAGAAAGTTTTCCCTTTATTCTTGATGCCCTTCACTGTACTCATGTATTTAGCAGCAATCACCTTCCTCAGACCAAACATATCAATTTGATTTACATTTCCATAATATACTGATATTATTGTGCATGTGTATCTGTGTATATGTATTATCCTTCTACAATTCTGTAAGTTCCCTGAGATCAAGGAATATATATTATCTAAATTTTGTATCTCCCTAAATATATATATGTGAAATAAACATATAGAAATACATATACACATATATGTGTATATGCATATATATCACCACTTTGTGTAATTAGTGCTTAATAATTAATCAAATTGTTCATATATTTTTATTTTTAGAATTTAAGAAAATAATTAACTTATTTATTAGCAAATAATGAATTAACATTTCCTTTCATATCTCTCAATCCCCTCAAAATGTGTGCCAGGTGTCTCCTTGTTCACAAAGACCTCCCAGATCTCCCCATATTTCTTATCCCTCTCTGATACCTTCTGTGCACTTGTGACATTACAATATGTATTATAAAAATATACATATGCCTGCTCTATATTCTTATTTAGGTGTCTCATTATGGAATGGAGATGACTCCATCTTGTTGAAGATTATACTAGTGGAACATAGGCCCTGGCAGGTCCAACCAAGATGAAAAAGCTCTGAGTACAGGTTTAGAAACAGACTATATATTGCTTGTCCAAGGACTTTTTGATGTTCAGTCATTTCAGTCGTGTCTAACTCCTCATGATCCCATTTGGGGGTTTCTTGGCAAAAATACTAGTTTGCCATTTCTTTCTCCAGCTCAATTTTACAGATGAGGAAACTGAGGCAAACAGGGTTAAGTGATTTTCCCAGAGTCACACAGCTAGTATTCTCTGAGTACAGATTTGAATTCACAAAGATGAGTCTTCCTGATTCTAGGCCCCAGCACTCTGTTCACTACACCACCTAGCCACCATCCAAGGATGAATCTATCTAAATTTAAAAGGAACTATAACCAGGTTTCCACTGTGTGCTGACATTTTTTAGCCATAGCAACTCTAAAACGCTGTCAGCTATAAAGTAATTGTGATCTTTGATGGAGGTGTAACCACACCTATCCACAAAATTATAGAGCCTTTCTGTACTGAAGTGTACATATCTCTTCTGATGACTAGAATTGGAGACTATCAGTTCCTATGAATAAGAACTGTTCATTTTCAATGATGTAGTTCCCATACATAGCATAATAAAATAAAACACTCAATGTACATAATTGCATTTAATAAATGTCTAACAAGATGAATTTAAGTATATTTACCAGTTAATTTATGCTAATCCTAGATTAAATGCATATTAGATTTGTACAAAACATGATCTCTGATTGATTTTGCTTTTACTCACACAATTCCTCATCCTCCACCTTTTTTTAGAGATGAGAATAAAGTAAAACATTTTGCTTACATATTCTCTCTTATATACCTCTGCCATCTTTCATTTTCTCACACATTGTCTCTTCTTCTGTCTGTCTCTCTATGTTTCTTTTTCTGCCTCTGTCCCTCTCTGTCTCTGTCTTGCTCTGTCTCTGTATGGGGGTTTGTCTCTGTCTGTCTCTCTCTGTCATTGTCTCTGTCTATCTCTTTGTCTCTGTCTCTCTCTCATACATACACAAACACACATATTTTAGTCTCTTCATGGAAGTAACAGGTGCGTTTCAAGCCTTCCTTTTTAAAAATCATAGTAAAACATTAAATTTGCAGCCTATTGCTGTTACTAGAGAGAATATAAATAAACAGGCTAGAATTAATCAGGATTCACTCCTCTACCTAAACCTAATTTCTCACTTATACTTATCATTTCTTTTTAACCTTCTCATAGTTAAAGGTACATGATTATCATTCAAACCTATAAACAGAAACATAAGCACTAAGTTGAGTCTTCTCCTATATGCCAAATATTCTAAAGCCCCAAAGTGAAACTTGAATGGAAAGAAATTTTAAATTAAAACAACACCTTTCATTCCTCTCTGTGTATCTATTTGTTTCTTTTTTACAAACACGGGAAACATCACTTAAAATAATTTTTCATTTTTTTTCCACTCCAAGTACCAATGACCTAGAAAGAGAAGAAAGAAATGGCAGAAAATAAAGGCTGGAATTAATTGTACTAATTGAATTCTTCACAGTTCAAGATGTCACTGTTTTTGGTAAAGAAAGAAATTTATAAAATTAATGAAGGTTGTATAGGATACAGACAAACCAGAATACAAATCTTGACATTATTGCCTTGTTTCATCTGTTTTATAATGAAAACACCATCAAACAGTTTAATCAAGTTAAATATTCCCCTGGGAAAAAAGAAAACAAGGGGAAATATGCAAGCAAATATGGTGTTCTGAGGCAACTCACAGAAAGTACATTTTAGTTTATTGTTACTAATTAAATTGCCATGTTTTGAGGAAATAGGTAAAAGTATAAGTAAATTATATAAAACATATAAATCAGTTAGCACTGATTAAATTAATTACCATTTTGACAAGCACTTATAAAAATAGTTCCCATAACTCCAAAGGAAAACTTCTTTTATAAATGTATTTAAGTATAAAATTCACAAATCTTTGCTATTATTTTATGTAGTTAAGGGATTTTAGTTGTGCTTTGGCCAAATTCCTTGTTAAATTATGTCTTTGTGTCCAGTTTTAGACTTTTACAAAAATTTCAGTACCTAAAAAGGTCCAGAATTTTACTGTAAGAATACTCACTCTTTCTATGAATTGGTTAACAAAATATTCATAAGCCTCTCTACATTTAGCTACTCAGATCCTTAGACAACTCACCCAGTTGCTGGACCCATCCTTGAAGTCCTTTCTGCTAATTAGGAATCATGCTTTGTTGCCTTAGCTTTTGAAAGTACAGAATCACTTCCATAAGACAATGTGGCACCAGAAAAGGATTTTAGTAGAGATGTTTCTCCCAATGTTTTGATTTATCTTTTATTTTTTTTTCAGTTACACTGGACTTTCTGATGTTCCTAGTATAAGATATTCCATCTCTGGTTCCTTTTTATGGGGCATTCTCCATACCTGAAATTTACTTCCTCCTTATTTCTGCTTTTTAGAATTTCTAACTTCCTTCAGCATCTGGTTCAATTGTTACCACTAATACAAGGCCTTTCCTGATTCCCTTGGCTTGTCAATACTTCTTCCTAAGAATTTTATTGAAATTCTATGTATATCTTTTTAAACAGCTAATAAAATATAAAGGTTAGAGTTAGTCTCCTGCTTAGGAAGGCCTAGAATCAAGTCATACCTATGACATAAACTTTCTGTGTGATCCTAAGTAGTTTTCTAAAACTATAAATTACAGAGAAATGGCCAACATGAAAAGGCAGAGTGAATTTTCTTATAGGGAATTCTATATACAAATGAATTCATAGGTCCAGTCCCATTACATATTATAAAAATATGTGTGCGTGTTGTCCTTTCCAAAAGAATACAAGCTTCATGAGGGCAAGAATCATTTCATTTCAGTATTTGTATCCATTCCCTCATTTCTTTCCTGTCTCTAGTTCTGAAGCTCTGGACTTTTCATCAACTATCTTCTCATCCTGAAAGTTTCCTCATCCAGGGTATCTGTAGCACTTAGCACAGTGCCTGGTATATATTAACTTTTAAAATGCTTGTTGACTTGTATCCCTAGCATTCTAGCATTGTCTGGCACATTGGAGGTACCTAATATATATTTGTTGATTATTTTATTTCTACCAAAATCCTGCATTAGCCAAAAGATTCCTCGTTACCCCCCTTCAATTATGTGTATACTTGTTAATCAGTTTAATAAAAACTCATTAAGATATCATTTTATACCTTTCAAACTGGCTAAAGTGATGGAAGGGGAAAGTTATAGATGTTAGAGGGGATAAGGGCAAAGTGGGACTTTAATTTAATTCATTGTTGCTAGAATTGTGAATTGATGCAACCATTTTGGAGAGCAGTCTGGAATTAAGCCCAAAGAATCATTAAACTGTCTATATACTTTGCCCCAGCAATGTGTTACTAGGTATATTTCCACAGATGATTAGGGAAAAAGAAAAGAACCTTCATCTTCTAGAACGTTTTTGGCAGCTCTTTGTGGCAGCAAAGAACTAGAAACTGCAGGGATGCCCATCAGTTGGAGGATGTCTAAACAAGTTGTGGTACATGATTGTGATGGAACACTACTTCACTGTAAGAAATGATGAGCTCTATGATCTTTGAAAAACATGGTTAGAATTGCATGAAATAATGAAGAGTGAAATGAACAGAACCAAGAGAACATTGTAGACAGTAACAGCCATACTATTTTAAGAACAACTTTGAATAAATAAGTCATTTTCACTATTACAAATTCCCAAATTAACTACAAAGAACCTATGAAGGAACCTATCTGCATCCACAGAAAGAATTGACAAATAGGTGAGTAGAATGATATATATGTGTGTGTACATCTATTCATATGCACATATTTGTGTCTGATGATAGTCATCTCTAAGGCAGAGGAGGAGAAAGAAAAAGTGGGGAAAGTTACATGATAACATTATTATAAATTTAAAAGGAATAGCAAGATGCACAGAATAGATTTGCAGGTTCATGTGCAATCGTTTTTTAAAAATTATATTATATTATGAGAATGCTTGTCTTATGCCATAAATTAAAAATGAAATAAATTAAACGAATTTTTTTAAAAAATAAGCACATATTAAGTGTGTCCTGTGAACAAAACATACAGCCAGGTCCTTGGGAGACATAGCAATTAAATAAGACACAATTCTTACACTCATGACGTTCAGTCTAGTAGGAGATAAGAAAAACACAAATAAATAAAATACAAAATGGAACTGACGCTGCCCATAGTTTGGATAAGGTTCTCTATGAGGTCAGAGAATTGAAAGACAGTTTCCAACTTGGGAACAAGGGATCATAAATGGATTCATGGAGGATGCAGCATATGAACTATTTTTGATGGGTGGGAAGGATTTCAACAGATGGAGATGAGGTTAGATGTTATTGCCTGAGAGACAGGCAATGATGTGAACAAAGGCAAGAAAGCACCAGACACACACTGAATGTATAATTGTGGGTGACCAAGGCTCCTTTTTGCTAAAGAGTAGAGAGCATGGAGCAAGTAATATGAGATAGGTGTAGAGAGGTACAGGGACACCAAATTGTGGAAGTCTGTAATGTAATGCCAAGGAAAGGCAACTTCCCAAGGTTCAGAATACCAGCATAGGTGCTCTCCATTTTATTCAGTGACAAACCAAGAACAGAGAAGGTCAAAACATGACATCATTCAAAATACAGCATTTACTATGATTAAATAATCTCTAAGTACTACCCCACCCCAGGACCTTCCAATCATTCAATCAATTACAAAGTCCCTGTTCTAAATACTACTCCACCCCTAGGCTGTACCTTCATTTACTCCACCACAAAGCCCCTCTTCTCAAATGGAGATGAGTTTCCAAACCTAAGTAAAGTACATTCATTTGTTCAATCACAGAACACAAAAAGGCCAAAAGTTCCCCACCCCTGGATCACAATTGAATCTACCCCAGAGTTACAACAAGTTTAAGCACAACACTTAATACCCAAATGGAGGTCTTTTCTTCATCTTGACACAGGCAAGTTCTCAGCAATCTTTGTTCCTGGGGAGACAAAGCTTAGCAAGGCCACAAGATACACTGCCAGTCTCTTCATTAATTCATTCTCTGACTGCAGAACAGTCCTAGAACCCCTGAAAACATTAGCAAAACCCTCTCCCAGGATTTCTGTAAACATACAACAAGAAAATCCTTCTTCAGGGCTTCTGAACCAACAGAAAGGTTCCCAGACCCCTGCAACAACAGCACTGCCCTTCACCAGTGGACAAATCTGGCAAAACAACATCAAAACAGACAGACAAAGTACCAGCAAAACAGCCATGTCTCCTCAGTCCTTGGCAGCTCCAGGGGCAGGTCTCAAAAGTCCAGGGCAATTCAAAGTGGCCCCTAGCAATTCTCTCAGTCTCTCTCTGCCTCCACGAGGGTGCTGCTACCAAAAAGTTCTTCTGCCTCTCTCTTGTGTCTCTCAAAATCTATGTCACCAGCTCCTCCCAGTTCGTGTCTCTTTTTTCAAATCAACAAGTCCATCCCACAGGTGGGATTAACAAGCTCTGGGTTTTAACACAATCAAATTGAAAACCAAGCCAATACAGGGGGATCTTTATATTCCATTACTATCACAAAGTCCTTGTACTATTGGCTGCTTAACAGCATCAGCATCATAGCTTTATCTTGAAACTACAGCTAAATAATACTTTTACAAAATAAAATCAAATCTTCAAAGCTGGGCTAGAAAATACTGTTAGCTTTATATTTTAAAAAAATGAATTCACAAGCTAAGATTTCAATAGAAAAGATTTAACAAAGATAGAAAAAAAATCAAATCAGTGGTTAAAAACCTTCCAGGGGCAGCTAGGTGGCTCAGTGAGTAAAGCACCAGCCCTAGAGTCAGGAGGACCTGAGTTCAAAAGCTGCTTCAGACACTTAACACTTGCTAGCCATGTGAACTTGTGCAAGTCACTTAACCCCAACTGCCCTGCCTTCCCCCTCCGAAAAGCAAAAGCAAAAAAAAAAAATACATTCCAAAAGAAATAATATAATTTTAAGTTTATTTGACACCATACATTTACAAGATGACTTCTCAGAGCATTAGACGAGACAGTGCAAAGGTACTGAGGAAGGAAGGGAAGACTATATAGTTGCATAAATTTTTCTGAATGACAGAAAGATGGAGTGGATGAAGCTTTGTCTTCTAAGTTCAAATTCCAGGACCACAATTTACTAATTCTTTAAGAAGTAAACAAAATGCAATTTATTGATTCAATCCACAATTTAAAGGGACTTGGAGTGTTTCTAAGACAAACATTTCTATGAGAATCAGAGGTCAATATAAAATTACTGAGTGCCTTGAGGAAGGAGTTTATGAAGTTGAAGCTTAGAAAATAATTTTGTCAATGACTTATAAAAGACTAGAGAGGTAAAAAGTAGAGGAAGTTGGTAAGTAAGTTACACCAGTTCAGTCAATAAAAGCTAAGAGTTCAGACAAGGGTCTTAGCATTGGGAATAAACAAAAAGACTGACTGAAAGAGACACAAACAGAAATAGTAAGATCAGTCAGCTAACAATAACAAAAACACACTTTCTATTTGCAGAATAAACACAACAAATGGAACCTATGAGGTGCCTTGGACACATCAGCTGAAATGATAACATAAAAATTTAACTGCAGTAAAAAATATCGATTGGGCAGAACCAAAAGTTTGTGAAATAGACACTATTAAAATAGAATTACATTTTTCATGTTTTTAGGATTAGTGGTACAGCTGTGGGCTTCTCACCTTTTAATAGCTAATACAAACTCTATTTAGAAAAATAAAATTAAGTAATATCATGTCATGTGCTCAGACAGAACAATAAAAATGTAATCATGAAAACAGCTATCAGATATTAGCTGTGAGACCATGGACAAGATTTTTTTAACCTCTGCCTCAGTTTCTTCTTCTATAAAATGAGGATAATTGTAGTACCTACCTCTTAGGGTTGTTGTGAGGATGAAATGAGATACTAATTGCAAAACTCATAGCACAGTACCTGATATATAGTAAGCACTGTATAAATGTTAACTCGTTTTTTAACTATATATGTGTGTGAGTAGTTTTTAAACTATGCGTGTGTGTATCACTTTAAAGATAGGAATGCACTCTATATGTACTCTCTAATTTCATCCTCACAATGACCTTGAGAGATAATATAAATATTATTATACCCATTTTCCAGGTGAGGCTCAAGGAAGGTAAGTGATTTCCCAAAGTCATAGCAAGTGCCAAAGGCAAGATTTGAATCCAGTTTTTTTCTGGCTCTGAACATAGCATATGCTTTCCTTTAAATACTGCCCATCAGAGTTAAATGAAAAAGAACAACAACTACTTCAACTCCTTTGTTTTGCAGATGACCAAACTGAGACCCAGGGAGTTCAGGTGATTTGCTGAAGGTAATATAGGCTGTAAATCTTGGAGGCAGGATATGAACTCGGGTCCTCTGAGCCCTCTCAAAGAGAGGAAAGATTAAATCAATTTGACTGTTATTAACAATAGTACTCTCTCCCTTCCCCAAAAAAGAAATGACCTTTCACCCAGAAAATGACCTTTTCACTGAAAACCTCATTTCATAACTTTCTATTGAATATATATCACTTTCCAAGAAGCTAGCAAAATGTGTATAGCCTCAGGAATAGGGCGGAAGTCACCAGCTCCAGTCTTGTTAAATGACTCCTAGAGAGATATGGAAGCTTTAGGATAGTTTGCAATGTTTCTGGTGCTAGCTGCCAGGGGCATGTTGGGAGTTAAAAGAAATTTACTCATCCTAATTTAACTATCAAGACTGCAGAATTTATATTGAGGAGGTCTGAGATCTTTAAAAAAGAAAGACATTGACTTGAGAGGCTCTTTTCAGGGGTAGAAGAGGCAATTTGGGCCTGATTAATGCAATGGCTTAAATGGCCCTAAGCATAAGCAGTCCCAAAAAGCCATAATATTCATTTAGAGAGAAAAGGCAGTTGACTATAAGATCTTGGTGAAGGAAGAAACTCAACCACAGAATGCTGTTGCCATTCAGTGGAGTAGCTCCGTAGTAGATGAAAGAAAGGACCATCTGACAGTCTACAAAATAGACCTGCGAAGTGGGCAGAGCCCTGCAAGGACAATAGTTAGGCAGACTTCAGTGATCAGGAAGACAAAATGATGGAGGACTGGTCAGAGGCTCTAAAGAAAGCTCAGTCTAGTAGCTACATCTATCTTAACGGAGGCAGATAGTGACTGGTACCTAGAGGATCCAGATAAACATCATTGGGATGGGCAGATTCTGACCTTAGAGGCTGCTTGCCCACTGAGCTATTACTCTCAATTTTTGCTGGACTATATTAGTATTAAACTATTGCCATTGGCAAGAGGGCTTTCTCTTCAATGGGAATTTATGACTTTTGTGATACCATCCATGATTAAGGCTATTTCAGCTCCTTCCTTAATCAGACCTGTGGCCAAGGCCTGCCACCCCAGGTTCAGATTTGCCTTTACCAACAACCTTGCTCCCTTTCAGCAGCAAGTCTTTCAAGCATCTAGGGTCATAAACATGCAAACTGCCCTGGAGCTTTCACAAGCCTCAAAGGGAGAATTAGCAATGATGAAGCTAGAGAGCTTACCTCTGCATTCCTTTGGTTTTGTCTAAATTCATGGCCTTATAGGTGCTATTTTTAATAGTCATATGTATTAGTTTTTCAGTAAACTAATTAGTACTAGAAGTATTCTGTAAATTCTTTGAGGGCAAGGATAGATGTATATAAACTTTGTATCTCCCCTCACACCTAAAACAGTGATCTGTATACAGCAAAAGTATAATAGAAGAGGGGTGGCCAGGTGGCACAGTGAGTAAGAGCGCCAGCCCCAGAGTCAGGAGACCTGGGATCGGATCAAGGTTTGGATACTTAACACCCACACAAAAATAACTACTGGCGGTGTAACCTTGAGCAAGTTACTTAACCCCAATTGCTTAGGGGCAGCCAGGTGGCGCAGTGAGTAAGAGTGCTGGCCCCAGCGTCCGGGAGACCTGGAATCAGTTCCGGCCTCAGATATTCAGCACCCACACAAAAATAACTGGCCGTGTAACCTTGAGCAAGTTGCTTAACCCTGATTGCTTTAAAAAAAAAAGTATAATAGAAGTTTGTCAGTTAACTTGTTGGAAAATAAAATACATAAGGGACTGGTCTGGGCAGAGATGATTATTGTTCACAGGCATGTTCACTAATCTGACAGAGACAGTCACAGAAGGAAGTGTAGCTCTAACCTTTCCCATGACCAATCAATAGTATTGTAGGTAAAAATAGGTTTTGGTTTTGTGTTTTTTTTTTTGGGGGGGGGAGGGGGCTTGTTTGTTTATATAGTGGTCTTAGACACAACCATTCTAAACCATGAAGACTTCGAATTTAGTAAAACAAGGGAGTACATTGTGCACAGCTTTGTTGTTTATGATAGCTCAACATGATATTTGAAGTAATGAATTGTTACATCTAAAACCTAATTAGCAATAGTAGAAACTATATTTTTCTGCTTTATCTTTCTGTTCCCAGCAAGTGGAAAAATACATAGTGTCCTTATTTCAAGTATTGTCTTATGGCCTCACATATGCAGCTAGATGGTGCAGTAAATAGAATGCTTAACTGTACTCAGGAAAAACAAAGATCAAATTTGGCCTCAGAGAGTTACCCACTATGTGTCTCTGAACAAATCATTTTACCTCAAATTCCCCAGCTGTATAATGATATATAAGTATCATTATATATAAGGATAGTAACACCTCCCTCATAGGGCTGTTGTGAGGATCAAATGAGATATTTAGCAAGGATTTAGCACAGGCCTGCACAACCTGCAGTCAGAGGCCTGCTTACAGCCTTCAGGTTGCTTGTGCCAACAGCAATACTTTGGCATGGTGTGAGCTGCTGAGGGCAGTAAGCCACCTGCAGGCCTGTAATAGTAATGGAATATAAAGATCCCCCTGTATTGGCTTGGTTTTTGGTGTTAAAACCCAGAGCTTGTTAATCCCACTTGTGGTATGGACTTGTTGACGTGAAAAGAGAGGGCTGGACTGGGAGGAGCTGGTGACATAGATTTAGAGAGACACAAGACAAGAGAGAGGCAGAAGAACTTTTTTGGAAGCAGCATCTTGGAGGCAGAGAGAAACTGAGAGCATTGCTGAGGGCCACTTTGAATTGCCCTGGACTTTTGAGACCTGCCCCCGGAGCTGCCAAGGACTGAGGAGACATGGCTGTTATGCTGGTACTTTGTCTGTCTGTTTTGATGTTGTTTTGCCAGATTTGTCCACTGGTGAAAGACAGTCCTGTTGTTGCAGAGGTTCTGGAACCTTGCTGTTGGTTCAGAGCTCCTGAGACTGTCCTGCAGACAGAGAGTGAATACTGTCCTCTGGTGAAGGACAGTGCTGTTGTTGCAGAAGACTTGGAACCTTGCTGTTGGTTCAGAAGCCCTGAAGAAGGATTTTCTTGTTGTATGTTTACAGAAATCCTGGGAGATGGTTTTGCTAACGTTTTCAGGGGCCCTAGGACTGTTCTGCAGACAGAGAATGAATTAATGAAGAGACTGGCAGTGTATCTTGTGCCTTGCTAAGCTTTGTCTCCCCAGGAACAAAGATTGCTGAGAACTTGCCTGGGTCAAGATGAAGAAAAGACCTCCATTTGGGTATTAAGTGCTGTGCTTAAACTTGATGTAACTCTGGGGTAGATTCAATTGTGATCCAGGGGTGGAGAACTTTTGACCTTTTTGTGTTCTGTGGTTGAACAAATGAATGTACTTTACTTATGATTGGAAACTAATATCCATTTGAGAAGAGGGGCTTTGTGATGGACTAAATGAAGGTACAGCCTAGGGGTGGGGTAGTATTTAGAAGAGGGACTTTGTAATTGATTAAATGAATGTAATGTCCTGGTGGGGCAGTACTTAATTAAATCAGGTAGTACTTTGAGATTATTTCATCACACTTAGTAAATGCTGTATTTTGAATGATGTCATATTTTGATCTTCTCTGTTCTTGATTTGTCACTGAATAAAATGGAGAGCGCCTATGCTGGTATTTTGAACCTTGGGAAGTTGCCTTTGCTTGGCATTACATTACAAGGCCCCAACTTATACAGATCTGACAGCATAAGACTAGATGCATAGTAGGTGCTATATAAATGCTTATTCCACCCACTTTCATTTATTTTAATAAAGACCTAGGTTCAAATACAGTCTCTTAAACTTACTGACAATGTGACCATGGACAAGTCACTTATCTTCCTGGAGCATTAGTTTTTTCATTTGAAAAGTGATACTTTTCAAAAAGTAAAATATACAAAAAAATACTTGTCTACCTCCCAAACAGAGTGGTTGTGAGAATGAATAAGGTAATGAATATAAAGGATTTCTTACAATGTTAAAACACTACATAAATCAATCAATAAACATTTACTAAGAACCTACTATGTGCCATGTACCATGTTAAGTGCTGGGGATCTAAAAAGAAAAAAAAGACATTTCCTTCCCTCAAGTAGTTTATAACTTAATAAATGTCAGTCATTATTATTACCATGAAAAAATTATTCTGCCAGTATATTCGCTTTTGTTTTCTAATTTTCACTTTGAAAAAAATAGTTCTGATATAATGTCCTCAAAACATTATTGAATTAATCAAACAAATTATTTTTAAAAAGCAAACAATTGACATCTGTGAAAACTTAGCCAACTCATCAAAGATAGTGTCTTTTTTATATCTGACACATCTACCACCTAGGGATGTTGACTAACAGTATAAGAATTTACGTGCTCCACAAAGCTTTTGTCTTCTCATCATTTCTAATTTGCACTCTCTGAAAAACAAATTCTGGTCTTCAGATTGAATTAATACTCCTCATCCCACAACCTTTTGACTTGCCAGATGTAAATTAGTTGTTCTTGAAGGAAATGTGGTGACTGAATTTAGAGTTAGGAGAAATTGGTTTAAATTCCTTTTTTGTTATTACTTTGAGTGTGACCTTGGAAAATTGCTTCAATACTTCATCTATAAAATGAATAACTTCTGAGGGCCCTTCCAGCTCAAAAATTCTATTATCTTATGATATCTGCCAACAACCCAATTTGGTGGCTCTTTCCTTTGTTTTATGTGATCCATTCAACCCCCAGATAAGAGAAGTCATACATAAGGCCGGGTGCAACTTCCACCACGTCACACCCATTAAGTGAATATGAAGGTAAATATGCATGTTTTTAGAACTGCTGTAGTTGTGGCATTTTATGTGAAAGTCCTCATAGGTAATAATTTACCTATGAGGACTGACCCCATGCTTTTTATCTAAGGGGTCACAGAGGGTTTGATTTCCTTTTAGGGCTGATCCCATCAGTAACATGGAAGAAGAGGGTTGCAGAAAAGAGCAGGGTTCTTGTTTGGAGCTATTCCTCTCTATATAACTCCTCACTTGTCCGAAATGTAAAGGAATTAAAGGCTGTTTCCCTTAAAGCAGTGGGTGGTTACCCCGTCTGTAGTGTGATCATCCACTTCTGAGGCTTGGCTTGGGCTTTTTTTTTTTTCATCAAGGGCTTATGTCAGTTATGTCTAGGGTTATATGAATGGGTAGGTACATTGGCAGGTAGATATATAGATACATAAACAATGTACATGTATGTATATTCAGGTATGTATATGTGTACATTGTGTTATATATAGACATACATATTATATGTGTATGTATTTAAAATTTCTTTTCTTATAGGGTCTTCTCCATGGAAAGTTGTGATTGCCTAGGGGTATGATATTAGTCTGTCCTTCCTTGTTTGTGAGACTTCTAAATGGGATCAGTGTTTGATCTTTAACGCCTCCTTATACCTCAGTCACTGAAGCTGTGCTGTGTCACTCTCATTCCTCTATAGTAATCAGTATCTCTACCCTCTACCATCATTAATCATGTCAAAAAAAAAAAAGGAATTACTGACTTCTGAATTTTCTTTTATAAAATGAGAAACAAGTTCATAAATAATGAAAGTAATGCTAATCAATTGGGGAATTAATCATTTATAAGGAAAACATATACCTGCAATAGAACTTGTGTATATACATAAATATATGGAAATATAATAAATATACAAATAAAAGTATAAATATACATATACAATATGTATAAATATACATATTTACATGTGTGCATTATGTGGATATATTATATATACATATGTCTATGTGTATGTACATGTGTGTATGTGTATTTATTTATATAAAATTTCAAGTCAGTTGTTTGTCTTTGGTTAGTGAAAGGATAACTCTTTATTAATCCCTAAAAAGCAATAAAAAACGTTGTCATAGTCTTTAGTTCAAAAGACCAATTGTTTGAAGATCTACCAGAATCAATATTGAATGCTCTCCAGGAACCCTGACAATTGTGTTCCAGATTATATGTAGATCCAGATACATCCTATGGGTAAAGAACAAGGAGACACAGAATAGCATTCTAGATTCAGTCTCATACTAAAGCAGAGACTAGGTTTATGTTTACTCCTAGGAATGATAAGTGAATTCAAAGGCCTGCATTTGGAGTCTTCTGGGAGTTCTGAATCATTTAAGAAGAATCCCAAGGAATTACCCCCTCATTCCAACTAAGAACCATATGGTACAGTTCTTCATCTTTTTGTGTATGTGTCATACATCTCTTTGGCAATCTAGCAAAACCTCAGAATAATGTTTTAATTGCACAAAATAAAATACATAGGATTACAAAGGAAACCAATTACACACACATATATATATATATATATTTAAAGCTATCAGGGTTAAGTAACTTGCTCAAGGTTACATGGCCAGTTATTTTTTTTGTGGGGGTGCTGAATATCTGAGTCCAGAACCAATCCCAGGTCTCCCAACACTGGGGCCGGCACTCTTACTCACTGCACCACCTTACCACCTCTAAGCAATTGGGGTTAAGTAGCTTGCTCAAGGTTACACAGCCAGTTATTTTGTGTGGGTGTTAAGTATTTGAGGCCAGAACCGATCCCAGGTCTCCCAACGCTGGGGCCGGCGCTCTTACTCACTGTGCCACCTGGCTGCCCTGAAATCAATCATATTGAAATAAGGATGTGATTTTTTTCTCATCCAAGTGAACAGATGCCCTGAAATCTATCCACAGACTTCAAGGGTCTGTAGGTGAAGATTATTGTTTGTCCTTCCTTCTCAAGGAGAGCCAATGACATTAGAATAGTGATGTCTTGACTTGCAAGTGAATTGGATTTAAAGGAAGCAGGGCTGTGCAAAGTCATCAGCCTCACTCTCCCCTCCAGTCAGCCAGAATTCACTGGTGACATAGGTGAAGATGATGGGCAATGGCCTCTTGTAGGTTAAGAACCTTTCTCTAGAATACTTTGGTCCTCCTCTGGGAGCCCAAGAACCATCTACTCCAATGCCCCCTTCATGCTCTCTGAACAAGGAGTCTCCTGTGCATCTAAAACACAATGAAAACTGCCCTATTTGGTGATTCTAGAGCAGTTTCAGGGCATATTTGAGTCAGAGGTAGGTTCTCAACATTGATAGCATCCCACAGCTGGCACCTAGCAGCCCTGACAACATTTTGGGCTCCATAATGTTTATAAAGGGATGGGATCCTCCCTGGAATTGAGGCTTGCTGCACTGTTCTCTTTTGTTTTTCATTCTAATTTATTTAGTAACTTTAAATTTAAAATATTTTAAATCAAATTTGGAGTTTGTAAAAAAAAAACACTACAAAAAAAGGTGGTACCTTTTTAGCAGTTTTCAGTCTGGGATAAAATACTTCTTACAACCACGGAGGGGAATGAATTTGTGAATCTCTCCTTCTTTGGTTGAAGTCTGCCTATTGCTTAACTGTTCACTATCAGTTAGGGATACAAAAAAATCATTTTTGTCTCAACACATTGACTGCTTTTTTCCCTACTCATTTCTTTTACTAAAGACAGAACATCAAAATGTTTAAATGTTTTATGACGATACACTGACATATGTGTAAGAAGGCTAAGCAACAACAGCAAAAAGAGCTGGTTAACTCCAGATTTTCCAAGCACAAGACATTTTTTGCTCTTTGAACAAGCAAAATATTAGTCATTCTGCTAAAGCAGAGTATAGCAATAGCTGCTGAAGCACATGTGCTGACTGCTGTCCAGTGGTTCAATGGCAAGTTGTTACCAAACCATTCATTAATATACAAAATCACAAGGAGCTGAGAGCTTTACCTAAGTTTCTTCTTCTCCCCAGTCCATTGGCAATGGCATTGATAACTGAAATCACCAGCATATAATTGAACAAAAAGATTTCCCTGAACTATTGCTAGATTTAGAAATTTATAAATTGGTTTATATTTCTAAGTGTGTGATTTTGCAATTGAACAGCAGAATTCATAGTTTCGTGTGCAGAGACTAAGTAAACTGCTGAGTTGGGGATCAGGAAAAATTGGGTTCAAATCCTATCTCTAATACTACTAAGACATAGACTTTAATCTGTCACGTCAAGGACATCAGCTGCACATCATTAGAGAGATGAGTTGCCCTTTTATGTAGGCTCCCTTCCAAGTCAGTGCCCCAAGTACATGAATTTCCCATGTTTAGATGATCCACGTGCGATCCCAATGCACATCCTTCTTTTCTCTGAAGATGTGTGCATTAATAGGAAGGTGACTCTAGGTTTATCAGGGGAATGTTTTACTGTTGTTTAACTGCATGCTATTTCATTATATGACTTTTCCTTGAACCAAGTCAGTACTAAGGTTGACTAGAAAAAGAGTAAAAGTGAGTACATTGGGAGGTATGTATAAGCTATGATTTGCATAGCATTCTTAGCCTGAAATTAACCAGAATCTGGGTTAGCTTTCTAGGTATATACGAATGAAGAGGTCTTTGGTGTTAAATTAAAAATAAATAACTCACATTTATATGTACTTTAACATTTGCAAATAACTTTCTTCAAATAGTAAATCCAGATTTATATCCAGTAAAGCACTTTCTGTCATCTGTGAAAGCCTGCTCTGTATTATGATTCATAGATTTTTCTTGATGATGTTGGTTTCATGAGAATGTATCAGAGGAACTTTGGACTCTATTTCTTTTTCAGTCATATCATTGAGAAATATTATTTAATGGAAAAGGAAAGGTGAGAAAAAAGAAAGAAAAGGAGTTTGCTTTATTGCCACAGAAAAATGGAAAGAGAATACAAAAGACTCTTGTTGATCTTGGAGGGAAGCTTTTACACTGTTAGTGCTTTTGGGAAGAAGAAGGAAGCATGTTTTAATTCTAAATGCAGAAAATTGCTCCCCAGAATCTCTGCTCCCTGGAATTATTCTTAGCAACTATTTCTGTTCACCAAAAGGACATTTTAAAATATAGAAAATATAAGTTACATTGATGACTGGCTTACAAGACCACATTGGTTAAAATTCCACATAAAGTTCAGTCATGAGTATAGTTTATATAAGGACCTGTTTGTTTTTGTTTTTATTTTTTCCATCAAACTGGTAAACTAAATTTATAAACAAGGAAGGCATACTTTAGAATATTTGGGTTATTTATTGTAGGCCAAGAAAACCCCAAATTGGGGTCAGATATAACTGCAAATGACTGACCAAAAACAACTGTTTGGATGGACTGAGAATGGAAAATAATATATTAAGACCTAAGAATTTATGTCTTTTAAAAAAAAATTCTTTGTTGCTGACTTTCTCTATGATAATTAATTAAATTAATTCATCTAAATTAATCCCTTTGGACTTTTCCACTACCACTAACATGCAAATAATAATCTGTCACATCATACTGTTACCAAAATGCTTTGTGAGCCAGGTATGTGGCAGAGGATATGTAACCAGGTTCCTAGTAGTTACGCAATCTAGAAAACTATGAGTAAATATCCTAAAATCATCATTACAAGGGGTCAGACAATCCTAGTACATTAAGTCTATATCTCAAGTAAGCCCAATGTCTAGTCGCTTGAGAATGTGAAAAGCAATAGAGAACATTTGAGTGAAGGGGTGATTTTCCTTCTTGCTCTCTTTATATAGACCTCATCCAAGTGACCTATTGAGAGGATATATGTATGAAGTTTCCCCTGACAGCAAAAGGAAATCCATTCTCATAGGAGTTGCTTGGAAGTGTGCAGTACCATGAGAAATTAGCCTCTGCACATGAAACTATATATTCTGTTGTGCAACTGCAAAATCACCATCTAGGAATCCCTAGTAAAAAAAAAGAGAGAAAGAGTATATAATTGATATATCAAATATAAAAATTAATATATCATATGACATCTATACATTATACAAACGTATTTTCATACATATGTATGAATGTATGTGTGTGTGTATTGTTCCTTTTCACTCCTTAGTCTTCACTTTATGTATCGAGTTATTCATCTCTTGGATCCACTCCAAGAGTCACTGTCTAAGAAATTCCATTTGGCTTCTGCTATATAAATTGGCTATCAAACTGCTGTGACCTCATTAAAGTGGTAGAATCCATACTTCTTTCAAATAAGGAAAAAGATTTCTGTGATTTGTTAAAGCTACTTAGCAAGATTTTTATCAAATAATGAGTAACCTAAATATCTTAGTAAAACTTCAGTGATTTCTAATCTCACTGAAATCATGGCACATAGCATATGGAATCTATTATTATCATTCACAACATTTGTCTTTTTTTCCTCTTACGATTCAGCCCACATGTACAGATGTAAGGAAGGAAGAAAACTGTTGAATTTCATATATCTAGTTGACTCAGTATGTCTTATAATTTCATATACAATCTTCAGATAAACTCTAAAATAATATTCCTAACATACACAAATTTAATTATCATTCCTTATTCAGAACCATCCATGGCTCCCCATCACCCATGGGATAAAAAGCAAACTCAGCCAGATACTTGAGGCCCTTCATGATATGACGACAGTTTACTTTTCTAGCCATGTTTCTAACTGCTCCTCTCAACACATTCTGTCCAAAATAAACTACTAGCTGTCCCATGATTTCATCTTGTTCTGTTCTTATGTGTCATTCCCCATTAAAATCCTCCTCTCCCTTCAAGGTCCTCTGTCTCCCAGAAACACCCTCCAAAGCTCCCCGGTGAAATGGGAATGTGAGACTTCATCAGTCTCTCACAGTACTTTCCAGACTTCTCCTTTGCCTCTTCCATAATGGACCTTTGTGCGATCATTACTCTGGGCCTGATTTACCCTTTATCTAATGAATTGTAAAGTCGTAGAGGGTAAGGATCATTGTACTTTTATTATTGTTGTTTTTATCTTTGTATCACTAAATCCTAGTGCGATGCTTCGAATGTCATAGGCATAAAACATTCATCCAATTGAACTGAATAATTGAACTATAAATAATCTTTGCTCTAACTCCTCTGGTAGTTGTTGCATATCCCATAGGCATCTGAAACTCAACATGTCCAAAAATGAACTCGTCATCTATCTTTCTCCCAAAACCATCCCTCCTTGTAGTTCTGTGGGGGGCACCTCCATCCTTCGAAGTTGCCTTGTTTGGTTGGATTTCTTTTTTTTATTTCATTATTATGCTCTACTCTTCACTCTCTCTCTCAGTCCCCATCTTCAGGCAAATGTTCAGCCAGCACCGTAGTTCAGACCCTCATCACCTCTCACCTGGCCTGCTCCTAATCAGGTTCCTTGCTACAAGTTCCTCCTCCACGCTAACCCAGCCCCTACACAACTGCCAAAGTGATTTTTCTCAAACTCATATCTGACAATGTCACACTCCTACTCAATAAAGTCCAGGCTCCTATTTTATCTAGGATGAACTATAAACTCTTCTGTTTGACATTTAACACTCTTCATAACCTGACAACTTCCTACTTTCCCAGTTTTCTTATATGTTTCCCATTTCTATACATTCTATGTTCTATATATTGCTCTATTTTCTATACCTCAGAAAGGATCTTCTGTCTCTGTGATTTTTCAGGGGCTATTCCTCATGCCTAGAAAGTTCGTTCTCTCTCCTCACCTGAATATCTTAAAATTCCTGGATTTATTCAAGACTCAGCTCAAATGCCACCTTCTAATGAAGGTCGTTCCCAATCCTCCCCCCACCCACATCCTCAACTCCTGCACTCTCCATCCTGCCCAGTAATTCCTCCTAATAAGTAGGCCTTGGTGCAAGTTTAAGCCATTCTCTACACAAACTCCAAAGTCATTTTCCTAAAGCTCAGGTCTGACTGTATCACACACACACACACACACACACACACACACACAAACACACACACCCACTAAATAAACTTCAGTGACTATATTATCTATGGGATGAAATATAAATTACTCTTCAGTATTTAAATCTCTTCACAATCAGAAGAAGAAAGCAAAGTTATCTGTAGTCATGGGGGAGTGATCTAAATAAGTATTGATTTGTTGTTCAGTCATGTCTGATTCTTCATGACCCCTTTTGGGTTGTTGTTTTTTTTTTTTAAGCAATCGGGGTTAAGTAACTTGCTCAGGGTTACACACCAGTTATTTTTGTGTGGGTGCCGAGTATCTGAGGCCAGAACTGATCCCAGGTCTCCCGACACCAGGGTGACACTCTTACTGTGCCACCTGGACACCCCTAAGCAATTGGGGTTAAGTAACTTGCTAAAGGCTACATGGCCAGTTATTTTATGTGGGTGTTAAGTATCTGAGGCCAGAAGCAATCCTAGGTCTCCCAACTCTGGGCCCTGCACTCTTATTCATTGCGCCACCTGGTTGCCCCCTTTTGGGGTTTACTTGGCAAAGATACTGGAATGGTTTACGTTTTCGTTCTCCATCTCGTTTTACAGATGAGAAAATTGTAGCAAACAGGGTTAAGTGTCTAACCCGGTATCACACAGCTAGTAAGTATCTAAGATTTTGATAGTATGAAATTTGAAGTTTGATCTTCCTGACTCCAGGCCTAGTTCTTTATTCACTATTACACCTAGCTTCCCCTACTACTGATTAGAGATTACTACCTCATACCTATCATATTGGCTAATGTGACAGTAAAGGGAAATGGCAAATGTTGGAGAGGATGTGGAAAAATAGGGCCATTAATGAACTCTTGGTGGAGTTGTGAACTGATCCCACCATTCTGGAGAGCAATTTAGAACTATGCCCAAAGAGCTATAAAACTGTGCATACCTTTTGATCCAGCAATACCATTACTAGGTGTGTACTACAAAGAGATCAAATGAAAAGAAAAATGACCTGTATGTACAAAAATATTTGTAGCAGCTCTTTTTGTAGTGACAAAGAATTGAAAATCAAGGGGATGCTCATCAGTTGAGGAATGGCTAAACAAATTATGGTATATAATTGTGATGGAATACTATTATGCTATAAGAAATGACACGGAAAATTCTTTCAGAAAAACCTGAAAATACTTACATGAAATGAGCAGAAGCAGAAGAATGTTGTGTGAGCAAGCCACTTAATATCCTGGGCCTCAATTCCCTCATACATAAAAGAGACCATTGTGTTCCTTTCTAGATCCAGCTTTAATCATCTTATCATGCTCCTGGTTGCTCTGAACTTTACTTGATGATACTCTTAAATTTTTGAAAGAAGAGATGAGAAGGGGCAGAGACTTCTTCCTTTGTGGGTTACTAGAGTTTTCACAGAATTTTAATGAGATGATCAGAACCTATTACAAATATCCTACACTACTGTACTTTTAGAAACAAATATAATCCTATCACCATTTTCCAAATGACAACATTTTTATAGAAGCAGTACTAAGGCACACAGCTATGAAGACATGCTAAGTTAAATGCTTATTTTGTTTTCAACCTAATTAGGATTTAGGAAAAAGTCAAATATGTGACTGCTCCTCCAGTTTACGTTAAGACATCCTTATGAACTGTGTAAACTTGATAGCTTTTCATTAAAGTGCCATTGCTTTCAACTATAGTAAAAAACGTTTGACATGCAGTGGATTCAGTCACTAATTCACATATTGTCAGAGATGACGCCTCAGAAAAATCTAGTAACATTATCTTGTGTATCTCTTGTATCTCATGACCTTGGAATTCAGTATATTAAGCTTATTTAGAACAAAAGATACTTGAATTTCTTCATGAAAGCAGAGGATTGATTAAGCATTCTCAATTCCTTCCTTGAATGTTATTCGTGATTCTATGATTTATGTGTACCCATTAAGCAGAAAGTTTGTACTTAAAAACTTTTTGTGGGTCTGCAATTAAATTATCCAATTTGCTAACCCAGAAATGACTCAGATAGTGACATGTTCATTGGGTAAATGATTAAATGGATTGATGATCAATTACTAGAAAACTTTTAGAAGTCATGAAGAAGACAGAATAGGTGTCAGATCAATATTTTTAATAATTGAAGAGTAAATTGAGAACTTGAGAGAGATTAAATTGTATGGTTCCTTTAAAATAATATGGTGAACTCCTCTGTTCATACCTCATATTCCCTGATTGCCTTTATTCTATCCACTTTTTAATAATGCCACATGGAAAGGGTATACCAAAACAAGTGGTAATGGAAGTTATTATCCTCCTTCCTCTTGTGTAAGGGAAGAAAATGCCATAGGATCATTGAGTATAACACATTCATATTCTTTTAAGGTCATTTTTCTCACTGCTAATGTTCTTTGTGAAAATGTCATTGCAAGACATGAATAAGACCGAGTTATTTGTTATAGTATCAAGGAGTTGATCTTCTGTGGATATGAATTTCTAAAATCTTTTGCATCATGACAGAATGGAAAGATGTTTTAGATAACTACAATCATTTATATGTTCCCAAATGAGAGCACAATATTGCATGAAATTGTGTTTAGACACACCCAAATTTAAATTTCATAATTTTCTTTATTTTTAAATACTAATTCAGATAAATTCTAAGCTAATCATCAGAACTCAACAAGTTATAATGACAGACAAAAAAAAACCCAAAATGAAGATGATCATGTGAACTCTTCTGCCTTCTAACTATTGCAAAAGAAATAGTCACAAATAAGATAGAAAGATGTTTTTGTTTGAGTTTATCAAAGCATTACCCACATGTCTAAATAAAATAGGTCTCATTAGAAATTAGAAGAAAATTCTCTTCTAGAATTTATATAAATAGAACAGACAACCAGAGGACCATTTCTTTTCTTTGAACTATATGCACTGTAGAAATCAAGTAGTCCATATCATTTGTTTTACAAATGAAGAAACTGAGTCCCAGAAACATTAATGGCATACCTGAGATCACACAAAAAATAACTGGAGGTAGGAATCAAAACTTGTTCTTCTAATTTCAAATCTAAAGTTCTTTTCTTTAAATCATACTGTTCTTCCAAGTTAAAAGCATCATTTCTAAAACCTATCCTCATTTCAGTAATTAGACAAGAAATATACCTAACCTAACATGATGTCCAAGTTGTAGTACAGCATGATGATGCAGAAAAATAAAATTTGCTATTGTAACCCAAATAACTGTATGATAATTCTTAGACACAGCCGCTGCTTTATGAATTGATAAACATTTGTGTGGATTTACCTACTATACAAAGGTGTTTTAATTCTTTTGCAGTTATGGATAAGTAGTTCCTAATAAGATGAAAATACTAAAATCTAAAATCCATACAGTGTAGGGAGAACTCAGTCCTTTGCAGTATTTTCTTCAATATTATCCGATTTTGCTGTTGTGTTTAAGGAAGTTTTGGCTGGAAAATGTAGCCAGTTAAAAAGGCCTACTTTGGCAACTAGTTGAAATACCATTGGCTAACCATATCTGGGGCAACCTCATTTGATATACATATATATGCACTACAGTTGGTAAGTTTTATAGTTACTTTTCAGCCATGATTTTGTTACCTCAAGCTTAGAAAATTGAAGTTTCATTCTTATTGCCTACTGTATTCCTGAGGATTCTTGAGAGAGAAGTTCACAGGAAACAGAGAAAATGTATTAAATTGGATCATAGACGTAGAGACAGAAAAGACCTCAAAAGTCATCTATTACAACTTCCTTTCGCCTCTCCCATTTTACAGATGAGGACAAGAAGCCCAGAAGGGTTAAATACATAAACTCAAGAAGGCTATGCTTCTCTGATGAAGTAATTTGTTACATATTGCCCCACTACAAAATGTATTTTCCATGATAATGTTTGAAATAAAAGTCAACCTCATTTGAACGCCTTCTGTGTTCCAGACACTTTGCTAAGTGCTAGGCACACAAAGTCAAAAAAGAAAATAAAAAGAATAAAGAAAAAGAAATCTGCTCTCACAGAGATCAAAGTTGAATCAGAGAACCAGAATACATACAACTATGTACAAACAAGATATATACAGGATAAAATTGGACATTATCAGCAGCGGGAGGGGGAGGAGTACCATTAAAGAAGACACATAAAGGCTTCTTTTCTTGTAGGAGGTAGGAATTTAGATGGGACTTGAAGAAAGCCAAGGGAGTCAAGAGACAAAGAGGAGGAGGTAGAGAATTCTAGGTGTGGAGGACAGGCAATGAAAATACACAGTTGGAAAATGGAATGTCTTATGAAAGGAAAAGCACGGAGGTTAGTGTCACTGAATTGTAGAATGCATGAGGGTGAGTAGGGTATCAGAAAACTAGAAAGGTAAGAGGAGGCCAGGTTAGGAAGGGTCTACCAGAGATGTTTCAGGTCAGGGGACAACTGATAAGCTATTAGCTGCTCTTAGTTAGTGTTCTTTTTACAGTGATTTTCACAATATTTATAATACACTGTGGAGTTTTACAATATTTGCTTTTTTTTTTAAGCAATTGGGGTTAAGTAACTTGCTCAAGGTTACACATGGCCAGTTATTTCTGGGTGTGGTGCTACGTATCTGAGCCCGGATTTGATCCCCAGGATATCCCGACATTGGGGCCAGTGTTCTTACTCACTGTGCTACCTGGCAGCCCCTACACAATTGGGGTTAAGTAACTTGCTCAAGGTTACACGGCCAGTTATTTTTGGGTGGGTGCTGAGTATCTGAGCCCGGATTCGATCCCCAGGTCATCCTAATACTGGGTCCTGTGCTCTTATTCACTGTGCTACCTGGCTGCCCCACGATATTTGCTTTTGTATTAACTTAACTATTCACCTTTAGCTTTAAAAGAAAAATAACTGCTTACAGATCACTTATCTATAAGAACCTAGAAAAAAAGATATTGAAATAATACCTATACAAGACATAACATAATGGTAAGCCAACCAGCTTTAACATTGACTATAAAGTTATACATGGCTTCTTGAAATATTTTATAGGACAGAATCAGTCTCCACATTAAGAAAAAATCTTATGCTTTCAGGGCGGCCAGGTGGCACAGTGATTAAGAGTGCTGGCCTGGCGTCGGGAGTCCTGGGATCGGTTCCAGCCTCAGATACTTGTCACCCACACAAAACAACTAGCTGTGTAATCTTGAGCAAGTTACTTAACCCTAATTGCTTTAAAAAAAAATCTTATGCTTTATATGCAGTAGTTTTTCCCTTCCCAAATAAAATATTTAGTGCCATGTAGACAAAGCCACTGTTTTGTTTGACTTTGGTAAATGTTCCTGTGACATTGCTAGTTCTATGAAAAATTCTCTCCTACTTGTCACATTTAATATTCCCTAAATTTGCTAAAAGGAATTACTATTTTTCTTCTTTCCAATAGTGCATCTAAAATTAGAGACAAATACATTAATATATCAAACTTTTTATTATTCATATAATTCTTTAATTTTGTTCATCTGAATCTTTTAAAAATATGGAATTCTAATTATACTATCCATTACACTTGTGAATTATTTCTTGTATCCCTGACATTCCTCCTTTCTCCAAACAAGAATGAACTTTCCTGAACTCTCTATATGTTATTGATTTCAACTTATATTGCCCTCTTTTATTGACTATCACAGATGTTTTACAAACTCCACAATTAGAAAAATATTCAAATGAATTTTCTATCTTTCATTATGGAATATCTTAGCTATTTTTTTTAAATCATAGACTTTAACACTTAGTCAATAAGAGGCAATCAAATTCAGTCCACAGTAGTTAATGAGAGATATTTCAAATAAAATAATGACCCAAAACATCTTTTTTTTTTCCTAAGGACTAGAATACTTTTACTTAAATAATAAAAACCTTAATATATTTGGCCTAGATTATCCTACAATAAATTTAATCCTAAATTTATTTAATTAATTAAAGTTAATTAAATAGGATTAAAAACTTAATCCTAAATGATTATGTTCTCTAAGTGTTTACTGAATTGAATTGAAATGGAAAGCAGAATGCATTCATGTAACTAACATAGTTTGGTGGCTTTCTATTGAGGTATATGTTGGTAGCCATATAGATCCTTAAGATGGTTAACTTAAATATGAAATAGTAAACACTAACCACTTTTACTGATATGCATGGTAATGAATAATACAGTAAAAACAAATCTAGAATTTTTCTTCATTGACTTGAAGTTCTCAGAGAATCAGATGGTTTTTCACATTTTCTTTCAATTGAAAGGATTGACTTTGGAAAAGAAAGAAGTCTGGGGGAATGAACAGATTCCACATAAATAATGTCAAAGAATAGGATGTGCTTTTCTGAACCATCAATTATAATACCATGTTTCCCCGATAATAAGACACTGTCTTATTAATTTTTTTGGACAGAAAAACACCAGAGGGCTTATTTTCAGGGGAGGGCTTATTTTAATGAACATTAACAGCAATTTCAATAAACAGGTAAATGTGAACAAAAAAATGTACCAGCAAGCAAATCACTGGGGAAGAACAGGATGACACACTCACTGCTGCAGCTCTGATTGGATGCAGCTCAGAGCGCGGCGTGCATTTCACCGGGGGGGGCGGGGGGGGACGGTGCATACAGAGGGTACCGTAATGTAGCGTGTAGCGCAGGGGATCACCTTCACTACAGTAGCAATCTCAATAGGGCTTATTTTCGGGGGAGGGCTTATTTTAGAGGAATCTTACACAGTAAGGGGAGGGCTTATTTTCGGGATAGGTCTTATTATCGGGGAAACACGGTGCCAGAATGATGGTCCTTGGTAAGTGAATGCATGCATACAAGGAAGCAAGGGAAGAATCAGTTCTATAGGAGATGAAGCAGCTAGATCGAAAGGACCTTGAAATAAAATTTGAGGGAGAGAAGGAAAGTGCTTCAATCATACTGTAAGACCAAATACTATGGTTAGATATAGATAGGTACAATGCTTATAAATCCAACAGCAAATCATGACTGACTGGAGGATGGCAATAGAAGTATATTTTTCTACAAAAAAAATTAATAAAAATTATGAGATTGTCAAGAAAAGACATGTCTGTTTGGAAATTCACCAACTGACAGCAGAAACAGAATGGAGAGTGGTTACTTTTTTATGACTTGCTATAGTACCATCAACCCAAAGAGTATTGATTAATGTATTAGCATCTGCCTGGAATGATAGTAGGGTGAGAAGTCACATCCTAGAAACTGCTAAATTCGCTGCTTAGATAATTAGATGAAGAGTAGTATTATTAACAGGACTAGTAAAGACAAGAAAAAGAAGCTTATTTGGTAGGGTGGATGTTTCATCTTACTAACTTTAGTAGCATTTCTATGAATATTCTCTACAAATTTGTTGCTTTTCCGTTATCATTAACATTTGTAATTTGCCAAATCAGAGTAGGAAAGTGAATTTTACACACCTTCTCTGGGAAAAAGAATAAAAGGTATATGTGTGTGTGTGTGTGTGAGTGTGTGTGTGTGATATATATGTATATTATGAATAAATTTAAGTATATCTAAATATATAATTTCAGAGTACTCACGGTTCTTTTTAGCTGTCTTTTCAGTAGTAGAATGTTTGCCATTACTGTCCTCATCTACTACAAATACACTAATGCATTCCCTTAAAATCTCTTTCTTATTTGCTTAGCTTCATTAATACTATACAAATTACCTGGCAGGCTGAATCAAAACTGATAAATTATAAATCGACATTCTGTTGATTACATGTCTGTGAACATGGTTCTTTGTTTTGTTTTATTCAACCTCCAGGTGTTTTTTATTCGTTCTTCCTCTTTCTTGCATACTCATTCTCCTTCAACTTTTCTCTATACAAGGAATTGCTTCATTATTTTAAAAAAAAAGAGAGAAATATAAAAGAGGAATCAGAACTGCCAAAGGACCAGTTTTTCTTTTTTTTTTCTTTTAAATGGGTGAGAGATAAAGAAAAATAGTAGCTAGGAGAAAGTAAAAAAATTTGATATTTTTCTTTAACTAGAGAAGCTGTACAGAGTCAGGCAAGTATTAAGAAACTCCACATCAAAGATTATATGTGTGTGTCTGTGTGTGTGTATTATATACAAATACATATACATATATAAGTATATGTATGTATGTATGTAAGAGTGAAAAGGGAATGGGAAGATAAGAGGGCAAGATAAGGAAGGAAAGGTAACAATAAGTGATGTGAGGATGGCTAGGTGGTACAGTGGATAGAGCACTGGCCCTAGAGTCAGGAGGATCTGAGTTCAAATGCAACCTCAACCACTTAACACAAAAACTAGCCATGTGACCTTGGGCAAGTCACTTAACCCCAAATGCCCTCCAAAAAGCAAAAACAAAACAAAACAATAAGTGACATGTTGTTGCCTTTCAAGCATATATTGGCTACAGTTTCTGTTGATGGTCTATAGAAGCTCTATAAAGCAGTAAGTAATCACTAGCAGAAGCAGTATACTATAGGAGATTTCTAATTGAAAAGTCTAAATTTAAGCCATTCTTTCATCACTATCAAGGCAGCCAGATGCTTAGTGGATAGAGCACAAAGCTTGGAGTCAGGAAGACCTGAGTTCAAACAGGCCTCAGACACTTACTGACTTCATGACCTCAGGCAAGTGATATAATCCCTTTGCCTCAGTTTCCTCATCTATAAAATGAGCTGGGAAAGGAAATGGCAAACCATTCCAATATTTTGCCACAAAAACCCCAAATGGAGTCACAAAGAGCTGGACATGACTGAAACAACTGAACAATATCCACCACTATCGAGTTGTGTGACTTGGATGAGTCACTTGACTTCTCTGAGTTAGGAGTTTTCTTGCCCATAAGGTGAGGAGGTTAGGCTAGAGGATCTCTAAATTCCATTATGCCTCTAACAGTTTATTACATACAGTAATGACATGGGGAAATGCTAAATTTGGAGTCAGAGTAGCAGGCACTGCTATCTGCCTACTACCTGTATAATCATGGAGACAGAATGTGGAGTCTAAGAAATAATAAGCTGGTCTGATTGTGGAAAGGAGTGGGGCAATATGAAATATCTAGAGAGCTGGGTTGGAAACAGATGGGGAAGGACTTTAAATGCCACCTAGAGGAGTTCATATTTTATCATAGATTCAAAAGGGAAGCAACTGAAGATTTTTGATCAGGGAAGTGGCCTGGTAAGGTAGGCCTTTGGAAGATTATTTTTGTAACTGTGTGGAGGATGAGTTGAACAAGGATCATACATGTAGAGATAAAAAAGATTGTAGAGGACATCTAGTCAAGTGTGACTGGATGCAAAGAGAAAAATTAGGAGCCTATTTAAATGGTCTAACAGGAAGTTAGTATAATAGTCCAAAGGTTACAACAGCAAGGGCATGAAGGTGTTACCCAATGTGGCAGCCATGTAAGAGGAGATAATGGAAAAGATACATGAGATTATATGGCAGTAGGAGCGATAGGATTTGGTAACAGGGCATATAAACTTCATATAAACTATAGAATAACTGGGGTTATGTTTAATATAACAAAGTCTCTAAATACAAATAACAACTAGCACCATGTTATTAACTTAAACCGTTATCAACCACTTCTCTAAATATTTCCTGGTTTTCTTTCTCCCAGATGTAGGTGGCCCCAGGCCATTTTGTTTACTTTTCCTCATTACTGTCAGCTTCAACTCAACTGTTACTTACAAGTAGAAAATGTAAATATGTGATTTACACCTTTTTGTTTTCTGAGTTCTCTGTGCTGTGCACTAAGGGCTCTTGAGGTCTGTCCACTAAGGTGGCCCTCCATCAGTACAGATGGCACCTTTCATAGAGGGTAATAAAACTTTTTTTAATAGCTTCCATTTCTTCAGTGAGTACACTTTGAAAAAAGTAAAAAGTGGCTGAAATATTGAAAGTTTTTAAGGTTTTCTGCTTAGATCTGGTAACTCCTTTCTTGCTAATGATACACAAATGTGCTGGAATTATTCTTGCTTTCTAAGGTAGGGAGGTTAGGAGGAGGCAAACTTCCCCCTGTCTTTTTCCAAGAATAAAACTAGGTAAAGAAGAGAACTTATTAGAAATAGCACACTGTGAGCAGGATTCACTTTCAGGGTTTAAAGCTCTTCCTTAAATCTTTAGATTGGAAAGGGCATTCATAATCTGGCTGCTGTCATTCATTGTTTGCTCTGCTCTGTGACTGATATGAGCCTCTGGTCTTGCATTCAAATTTAGTTGTCATTTTCTTCCATTTATCACTGTGTTCCCTCTAGTTTATTATTAGCTTGACACTTTATGGTGCAGATATGGAAGATTTTCTTTAAGGCTTCGCTTCCTTCTCCATTATTACAATATGGTATGGTTTGAATTTTTGTGGTTCAGGGAGTGCTAGGCTGACATTCAAATAAGGTTGATTTAAAACACAATACTTACTGAAAACATATTCAGGAGCTTCTCCTCTTTGTATAGCCTGGTAGAAAAAGAGCTAGACTTGGGGCGGCCAGGTGGCGCAGTGAGTAAGAGTGCCAGCCCCAGCATCAGGAGACCTGGGATCAGTTCTGGCTTCAGATACTCAGCACCCACACAAAAATAACTGGCTGTGTAACTTTGAGCAAGTTACTTAACCCCAATTGCTTAAAAAGAGAGAGAGAGGGAGAGAGAGAGAGAGAGAGAGAGAGAGAGAGAGAGAGGGAGCTAGACTAGAATTTAGGAGTTGCAGGGATTCCAAAACTGCCTCCAACACTTACTTATGTGGTGGATAGGAATGTGACTTTAAATTAATAATAGTTGGGCCACATTTGGGTAACACGTAAAGGTTTTCAAAGTGCTTTACAAGTATTATATAATTTGAAACTCACAATAACCTTGCGAAGTCATTGGTATTATTATCCCTGTTTTCTAGATGATGAAACTGAGGCTGAGAGAGGTTAAGTGACTAAGAGGTTAAACTGAGTGCCTGAAGTTTGATTTGGACTTGTCTCCCTGACGACTGAGTGAATACAATGAACAATCTAGGGATACATATAATAACCTCAATTTCCTCACCTGTAAAACTGACTTGATAATACTGCCTACTTCTTAGAGTGGCTTTGAGGAAAGTGTTTTATAAGCCTCAAAACACTGTGTAAATGTGATCTGCATCATTATGATCAACATCGTCATGCTAGACTGTGCAGTGGGGTGAGGAGATATGTTAATCCCATTTCTTTAATAGTAGATCTGATTCATTGAACATTGCATGGGGACATAATGCATATGTCTACCAAGAAATTGCTTAGATTCCTTTTTATTCTCTTCCTCATTAGCTTCATTATTTTCATTGGCTTCTTCTGTTAAATTAAACTCCTAAAAAGGCCAGGGTTTTGTTGTTTTTCATCTTTATCTCTCTAGCGCCTAGAACACTGTAATTATTTAATAAATGTTTATTGCCTTGAATTGAACTACCATCACCAAAAAAAGCTCTCATTAAGGCCCTACATCTGTATAACAGTTTATGTTCGTGATACATTAGTTTGTATGGCAAGGAATGAACAATGTGAGTTGTGACTTGTCTACTCAGAAAAGGTAAGAGTAGGCAGGAAATCATTAAACAGACATTAGATTTGAAGTAAGGAGACCCATTTCAAGAGTTGGCTCCATGGCATGCATGCTATCTGTGCGACACATGAGCAAATCACTTAGCCTCAAATGAGCTTCCATTTCTTTTCTATAAAATGGAGATGATCACATTCACACTGCAAACTACAGGGAGTTGCTGTGAAGGTCAAAGTTGTCAATGGTCAAAGACCAAAGTATGGAAGGTTCTCAGTGATTACAAAGTGCCATAGAAATGTACACTATTCCCATGTTTATTCCATTTCACTGCTTCATGGAGAAACAATGTTTTCAGGTGACCTTAAAAAGGAGGCAGTGGTAGTTTGAGCTCTGAAGAAGCATTTGAAACATTGCATGTAGAAGACAACGCATAAATGTGGCAGTGGAATGATGGAGATAAAGCGTAATAAATAGGTTTACCTGAGTGAATTGATGATACAGTACTGGGGAACAGGAAAAGTTATTTGTGGTGCTTGAAGTAAATTTATATTCAGCTCCTTTAGATTCCTGTAGCTCTTTCCTCTGAACTCCTATTCTCAATAACTGTATTATGTGTAATAAGTGTATTATGTGTCTGTACCACCCACTCAAGTGGACACATCGTTTATAGCCTTGTTTCTTTTCATAGCGTACATCTAACCTCCCTTCCTAAACTAAGCAGTGATCTTGAGAAAAGACAGGTTCTCATAGGTTTTTATTTTACCTTTTGGAACTTACAGTCTTAGGTGCCTGGAGCAATGGATGACTCAATGACTTACTCATGATCACATAGCACTACATTTCAGAGGCAGGACTTGAACCCAGGCCTTCCACATAGCTTGGAGACAGTTAGATAGTGCATAGGGAAGGCATTGATGCAGAGCCAGGAAAAATCCATCCTCAGAGATTCACTAGTGATCCTGTGAGAGTCACTTAATCTGCCTGCCTCAGTTTCCTTACCTGTAAAATGAGTATAATTTTCACATCTACATCCCAGAGGCTATTGTGAGAATGCAGTGAGATAATATTTCTAAAGAACTTTGCAGACTGTAAAATACTGTATGACTGCCATCTATTCTATACTAAAATGCTGACTCAGTCATCTATCCACTACTTTACTACCATAGAATCTCTCTGCTGAACGCTTTAAGGAAGACAAAAGCTTTGTGCCTATTTGAAGGGTCACCTACCTTCCAAATGCACCTTTTAGCTTTCTGAGAATGAAGACTTAGAAGTGGCTCTTGACCTACTTTCATCTACTTCTAAGAAATACAAATAACTCTGGAGTAGAGCAGATCTCCTAGGACTAGGAATGTGAAATGAGGGTAGCATTAGACTGCTAGTAATGCTGCTGATCTTTTAAGTTAGTTAACACTTATTCTCCAAGGATCTCAAACCTGAATGTATATGATAGTAAGTATCATTATCTCCACTTAGACAAGAGAATCATCATGTCAAGGCAGGAACAGGGGACACAGAGACCTTGTTCTGGACTACTCCTTTTCCAATCAGATCTATCAGGTTTTTCCATTTGCTGTAAAATTGTCTGTGTGCATTTCTAAAAGGGCTATATTTTGTGTAGGAGTGCATCACCTAGAACCAGTGTTTGAAAAATTGGTATTCTCTGATGAAATGAAAGTTAAAAGTGTCTATAGTCTCTGAAATTCACAGATAGTTACTTTCAATGACTAAATTCATGCTATTCCTAATTCTATTTATTTCTCCCTTTTTAAATGATAGATTAACATGGTTTCACTAGAGTTTTCTTTCTCTTTGATGTTTTAAGATCTAGGGATTTTAGTTTTCAATTTATATATTTTCTACATGTCTTCCAATGAAAGTCTCCTTACTCAATACTAATGAATTATTAATTGTTTATTGACAAATATTTATTATCTATAGGAAATATGTTTATTATCTATAGGAAAGAACTCTTACTACTTTCAGTATATCCAAAATAATAAAGAATTAAAATCATGCTGATTTTCTCTCACCGAGTAGAAGAGTGAACTGGTTTGGGTTAGACTAAGATGCTTAAAGACATATTGAGTCACTACACTATAAGAAAACCTGTAGGTAATTCTTAGGGTCATGAAATTTAGAAATGGAAGATATACTGGATACAGAGTTGGTAGGGACCTAGAGGAAGGGATATATGGAAGGAGGGAAGAACAGAGAGAGGAAAGAATGAATGAACAAGCATTTTTGTTAAGAACAACTTTGTACCAAACACTATGCTAAGCACTTTATCAATATTATTTCAGTCAATTTTCACAAGAACACTGGGAGATGGCTGCCATTCATTATCTATATTTTCAGTTGAGAAAACTTAAATAGATGTTAAATGACTTGTCTAGGATCAGACAGCTAGTGTATCAGGCAGAATTTGAATTCTGGTCTTCCTGGCTCCATATCTATCAGTCTATCCACTGCACCACCTAGGTTCCTCCAGAGGTCATTTAATCTAAACCTTTTATTTTATATTAAGAAATTGAGGTCCAAAGTGATTAACTCCCCAGTCCAAGGTCACATAGACAGTTGTGTCAGAACTTGAGTTTGAGCCCAGGTTTTGATCTCAAAAGTAATGTATTTCTCACTATACTATCCTTAGGTCATCTACTATGGTGTGCAAATTACTTTGGACAAACAATAATTTTATATGACTTCTGTTTATTTGGGCTATTTTCCCTGGCACTTTCTGCTTATTGCCATCTCAGTCTGTTTAATGTCTTATTTTCAGTATCACCTCTGACTCCCAGTACTTGGGGCAGCAACTATAAGAGTCATCATTTTGACAGAATGAATTTTTATTACTTCAGTCCTTTGCCAAGAGAATCTGGTAAATTTAATGAAGAAAAAGAAAGATGGTGGCAACAAGAGTGAAGGGGACTACATCACTGAGCACCCAGATTTGATCTAGTTGTTTTTATTTAATTAATAATTTTTTTTGCCAATCTTTCTTTCCCACTACAACCCTTCACACGGAGTGGTTTTTTAATCCCTCAATATCTATCTATAAGAGGGAGGAAAAAAAGTTCCTATATTAGCCATGTCCCAAAATGTATATCTTTCTGGATTTTCAGTTCATCTCCTCTATGTCAGGAGGTGAGAGTCATGTTTCATCTTGATTCCTTTGGATTTTCTTAGATATCTTCCTAGTTCTAGTTTCTTCTGAAATTGTTTATTTCCATTATTTCTTAGAGCACAATAATATTCAGTTACATTCATATACCATGATTACCTTAGTCATCCCCTTAAAGGAGGGCAATTTCTTAGTTGCATGATGACTTCGTTGACTTGTCATTTCTTTCTTTTATTGATAAAAAGCATTTAAAAATGTAAATTTTCCCTTCAGAGCTGCTTTCATGGCATTACATAAGTGTTGGTATATTGTCTTATTAGGTCATTTTCTATAATGAAATTTTATGTTGTTTCTATGACTTGTTCTTTGATAGACTAATTTTTTAGAATTAAGTTTTTAAACTCTAATTTCTTTTTAAGAGTCCTTGTATTGAATAATCTTTTATTGGATCATGATCATTAAATTATTGATTTAGTGTGTCTTTTTTTTTGGTGAGTTCTTATACCCTAATATATGGTCAGTCTTTGGTATATGGTCAAAGGTGCCATGTACAACTGATAAACACACACATATCCATATATTTAAGATACATGACATATAATATATTCCTATCCAGTAATTACCAAATATTTATCATCTCTAGTTTTTCTGAAATTCTATTCAGACCCTTAACTTCTTTTTTTTAATCTTCTTTGTTAGATTTGTCTAAGTCTGAAAGGAATACATTAAGGTTGCAACTATTTTAGTTAAAGTGCTATTTCGCCCTTTAGTGCAATTAATTTTTTTCTTTCAGTATTTTAATTTTATGTTATCAGGTACATATGTTAAGTATTGATATTAATTCATTATTTATTATGTGTTTTAGCATAATATATATTTCTTACTGATATCTTTTTATATTTTCTATATTTACTATAGATTTCTCTAAAATCATGGCTTCTACCTCTGCTTTGTTTGATTGAGCAAAAGCACAATAGATATAGATCTAGTATTTCATTTTAAATCTATGTGAAATTTCATGTTTCAAGTGTCTTTCTTGTAAAACCACTGTCAGATTTTGCTTTCTAGTCCATTTCAATCTTCCTTTTTATGGGTGAGTTCATCTTATCCACACTCACAATTATGATTAAGTGTGTATTTTTCTCTATCTTCTTTGATTTTTTTCCTTCTTTCTCCTCCAACTTTCCTCTTTAACAATGAAAATATGGTGGTAGAAGAAAAATAATGTGGATATGGCTTTATTTTGTGAGAACTGTGGTCATATATTTGCTTCTATTTACAGTCATCTAACTCACATCAGACTTTAACAAAATGAAAGTGGTTTGAATGTGTTTCTTCATTTTCACTTAGTCTATGTCAAACACATGCTATATTTTGTGCCATACACAAGTGTTTTATTGTTATCTTTTTTTCTGTTTTCATTTCTGTGACTTAAGAGAATGGATATTAATCCAAGGAAATATGAACAAACTGTAGCTATTAAAGAACATACTTGTATAACTGCTAGAGATATGGCAGTAGCTGTTGGCTTAGTGAAACTGAGCTTTTCAAGGATCATTCAAGACCACCATTAAACATAATCAATTGCACCAAAGTTCAAAGGAAAGTAAAAGTCAAAAATGAGAAACAGCACCAAGAACTAACAAACCATTTTTAGAAAATAGCCAAATTTATCCTCAGAAAATAAACAAAGACTGTCAGAGAAAATTGAGAACTAGAGAAGTTGTTTTTCATTCTTCTATACTGTGTGGTATAGACCTCTTGAAGCTGGAAGAAAAGAATAATAATAAAAGAACATTTTAAAAAACAAACAACAACTAACTATTGCCACAAAAAAAATGCTTGTCTTGGGCAAAACAATATATAAAGACTCGAGAATTAAAGATTAAGGGGAAAGCTAATTTTAACGATGAAATTCCCCTTTTCTTTTAAGGATATACTAAAAGTTTTGTCAGAAACCCAAGGGAGTTTATAAATTATAGACATCTTCATTAAATTACAAGATGTCATCCACAAAATTGGGAATTTTTTTTACTTCTAATGGGCCTAGAAACGATGTTTTGTTTGTTCAATTGAATAATATGTTTACTATTCATGTATTAAAAGGAAAATTAGGCCAGGTAAGAAATTTTAAATGATTCTTTTTAGGCTCTTTCTTATTTTATTGAACATTAAATGTATTTAAGAGGTCTTAAGGAAAGTTTATTCCTCTAATACCATAGCAAGCTAGAGTCAGCTTGAACTAGCTTATAAGAGTAGATTGTTAAATTTTTGTTGTGAACATTTCCCCTTCAGAAATTGGCAATGCTACAGATCAGAGCTTGATTTTTTGCATTGTTGTTTGCCTAGACTTTAGATAACGATGGGCATTTCTATCCTTTGCATTTCTACAATCTGCATTATTTTGCATATTAAAAACAGTAAATGTTGTTTATACATTTTTAGAGAGGCAGTTGTTAAACATTTACCAGCACATCACTGATGAATACCTTTGATGTATGCCATTCATTCCTAGTTTCAATCACTGAATGAATTCAGAATGATAGATCACAGAATTTAAGAGACAGAAAGAACATGAGTTGGGGGTGACCAGGTAGCATAGCGAGTAAGAGCACCGGCTCCAGTGTTGGGATGACCTGGGGATCAAATCCGGGCTCAGATACTCAGCACCACACCCAGAAATAACTGGCCATGTAACCCTGAGCAAGTTACTTAACCCCAATTGCTTAAAAAAAAAAAAAAGAGCATTAGTAATCATGTAGTCCAACCTGCAAACAAAAGGAATACATACTATGAGTCATCAACTTATACATTTGACAAGGGAGCTCCCATCATTTTAGAAACACCCAGCCTGAGATCGTGACTGTGATGTGACCTCATTCAGTAGTTTCATGTTGTTGTTTTTCTGGATATAACGTCTATACTTTTGCCCATAGGTGGCAGATAGAGCATGAACGAACCAAGTATGTTCTTTGTAAGATAAAATGCAACTAATTGATTTTTCCTCTCTTCTGAGCTAATTTTCACCAAATTATATTTACTAATGACCCTCAAATTACAGGATTGCAAAGGAAAAAAAAGAGGAAGTAACCTGAGAGTTTCATCTTGGGCATTATTATTCCAATTCAAAATTCTGTTTTCTCCCAGGGGAGCCACAGGGTGATGTTTGTTTCGTAGTGGTTGCGCTTTGTTGGAAATACTCTGGTCTTGAACTGCAGTTATTAAATGTGTTTCTCTTTACTCTCTCTTCCAGGTCACCGCTTTGGTTCAACAAAGATGTCCCGGGCACAAACGTTTCCCAGTTACACCTCAGAGCAGAATGAAGAGCACCAGCAGCCCCTGTCGCTGTCCAGCAGCTACGGATTTAGCTACAGCTCCAGTCTTATCCAATGACATACAGAGAACCACTGTTGACCAGAGAGACAGTCTAGCCTGAAACCTGCCCGTAGGGTCAGGGAACAACTTGTACCCTCTGCATCCATGGAAGACCAATTGCAGTGAAAACTGAGCTGTGTCAGTTCTAGTCCTGGTCACAGTTGAAGGTTAAAAACTGGAGCTCTGCTTCCTAGAGTCAGAGGCTAAGTCTTTTATTTATTGAATTTCTTTGGGGAATCTATGTTTAAAGAAATTGATTTTGAATTGTAAGAAAAGTTATTTAAATAAACAAAACCCTTTTGGTCTGAAGGCAGTGAAAGCCTCCACATGGTGCGATGTTGCCTGTACTGGGTTGTGACCTTTTGATTACACTCAGTATCAGGCACTTTCCACCTGCCTCCTTGGCTGAGATTTCCTATTTACACTCCCAATGACAGAACCTGTCCTTAGTTAATAATGGTGGACCACTGGAGTAACTTCTGTGTTAGAGGTTTTGACACAAATACAATCAGTGAACACCACAAACAATATCAAAACTGTCCATATAAATACATCCCATGGCAATTAAGAGAACAAGAAATTTAAAACACCATGTTCAGCAGGGCCCCATAGCTCTAATCTATGTGTGTATGCATATGAGTGCGTGTATGTAGAAATATAGAGATGGATATCAATCTATCCATCTATATCTAACAAGTATATATAAAATGTGTGCTGAGGGTGACAGGATATGCTCACTTAAATTGTTGAAAAATATAATTTGGTGCATTCAAATTAAGATTGTTATGTCAATATCTACTTTTAAATTAGTGCTGTAAAAAGGCTTCTCATTAGCAAAAGTATTTATGTAATTAAGTCTGCACTTATGACAAATGTAAATGCAAAAATGAGAAAGGGGAATGCATTTGAACAAAATGAACAAATCCAGCTGTCCCACAATTCACATTATCACACTCTTTCTGGTTAGTGTTCCCCTGGTTTCTGACATTCTCTGCCCCCTGATCTTCTCGGTTCTCTATTTGAAGTATATAAGAATATTATAATCATTGATCAACTACCTGCTTAACCTTCAGTGACAGCAATTTAAAATGAAATGTTAAGAAAGGGAAAATTTATCTTAAAATGACCTTTGCAAAATCATTTTACAATCAGCAAAAGAACAAAATGAGAAAGATTGCCATAGATAACAAGATACATAAATTTTCATAAATGCCATATGCAGAATGCAGATTCTCAGCCTCTTAAATAAAGAGAATAGATTGCTTGAGTTTTACCGATGTGACCAGATCGGATATTATGGTGTGAGCCCTAGAACTGACTGTGAATATGGAAGAGATCGCATCAAGGACCATGTTTTTTTATCCCCAATACCTTGTCTGACCAGGATAGCCCAAAAGGAAGAAGGAATTAACCATTCTGTTGGGGGTAATCTGAGAATTTAAGTTAAAAATAATATCCATCCATTTTGTGGTGTTTTTACACCAAAATGGAAAATTTCTTTCTGAATTATCTGGTTAATTGTGACCATGATTTGTAGCCAAGAATAGATTAAAAAGAGCTACAGTAGTTGTTTTTAATCTATGTCACATTAGAATAATTTAAATTTAAATTTAAATGACTAATTACGAATCATTTTGATTAGAAAATAGTATATTTGCTAGATGGTGGTAAGATCTTTTACTTCTATCCTAAATACCCTTTTCATTACCCTGATTGCTGGCAGATGAGACACCTTCAGCCAACAAATGCTGAATCAAAAGGGCCTGGGTTTGTCTAAATGGGCATCACCCCTTACAACAAACTGTTGATAATCTCTGTCTCTCATATGAGGATAAAAATCCTTCTAGAATGGCAGTCCTAATTCCACTAAAGAAAGTCATTATCCTCAGCCTTGATGGGGATGGGGAGCAGCGGGAATTCCTTTTTCCCTAACGTGCTGTGGACTTTGCTGAAAGAGCAGAAAAGTAAATGACTGGTACCAAAAGACGGAGCCTGCCCTGGAACCCCGCTTTTCAGGGTTGAAAATGCTTTCAATTCCTTCGGCTCATGGCGTTTGCTTTTATGATGCCAAGCCTATGCTATACCAGAGCAACTTCCAGCTGAGACCATTTTCGCACAGCTCCTGGTGGAGCCTCATCCAGAGGGAGGGAGACTGTCTCTCCTTTGGCTCGCTCAGTTGAGCTGTTGCCTAGAGACCACAAGGTTCCACATGGGACTTATGGGGGAGAGCCCTCAGGGGGCCTAGTTCGTGTCTCAGCTTCATTAATATGCAGGGTGCACAGACAGTAGCCCAGAGGGGTTCTGCTAATTAGCTGTGTCTGCTCTTGTGTTGGCTTATGGGGACCCACAATACCTGCACTGAAGTTGTTTAGGAAACAATATTTGGATCTGATCCCTAGTTATCAGTGAGACTAACTGATAGCAAACTTGTAAAGATCAGGTCTGATTGGACCAGTTCATTCCAAAAAGAAGTAAAGGAGAAAAAGAGAGACAAAGTCAAAGAAGCAGACAGACAGAGAGATAGATTTCCTTCCCCAGTCTTGAACTGAACCTTATAAAAAATGAGGAATAGTGCTATAAAATCTCTCCTGTTCCATTTTTGCAAATCTATTTTGGCAAATGTTTATAAGTACACATTGGTGAAGCTGTAGCCAAGATAAAACTACAAAGTGAACAGATAGGAGACTTGATATTAAATTCTTGACACCAAGTAATGAGCATTGTAATAAAAATTACAAACAGATGAGTGTCTTTTCAACCACCAAAATAAATGTAGTTGTTGAATCAATCACTTGGGACTTCATAAAACTGATTCAACTTGGCTCAAACAGAAGAACTCATTTGAAACAGTAGAGGTTTTGCTGAAGATGTCTCTGCCATTTAAAAATAACTTCTCTCCCTTGGAATTGTCCCCCTGATTTGCATGTAAAAGTCTCAAAGGAGGGGGGGTGAAAATGGACCAAAGATACCTACAGGTTCTTTATTCATATAGATGAATGGAAGAAACACTGTAAATGGTTACTGGTAAATTAAAATAGCCAGTTTCACTTCTGAGTTAATGAAAAGGAAAAAAAGACTGAATGAATCCAGTACAGAAGATGTAGGATTTTCTGAGACTCAGATACACTGGACTACTTTCTTTTTCAATGCATGTGACTTTTCAAGGATTTTTGTTGCTTTCAGATTTCTTTCCTCCTGCTAATGCTAATTGCTACATCATGTATAGAATTAATAGCATATGTAGACACTATATTTAAAATAAAGGACATACAAAATAGCCTTGATCAAATGGCTATTATCCTGGTGGGGAAAAAAAATTTAGTATAATTTTTTTTTTATTTATTGAAAATAGGTACTAGGAAAAAATTAATTATGCAAGTTTCAGATGTTTTGACTCAGTCAATTCTGGCCACAGCCACAATTTACATTTACTGTATTGAAATCTACAAACTACCTATATAGTAAGAGGTTAATAGGGTATGTGTGGAATAAAGTGACATTTAATAAAACTGAGCCTCCCCTCTTCAGATGGAAAATAGTCAGATGACCACTGCCACATGTCATTCAAAATTTCAATGGACAATGATTTTTTTAACTCATTCTATCATTTTTAATTATGAAAGTTTACACTTGATATCCCTTGTAGAAAAGAGTAGACTGACAAAGGCAGTAACCTCTACGGAACCAATTTACTGGACATAATATCTTTATGGTACGTATTAAAGATATTTTCATATAAGCTAAATTTTGTCCCATTGCTTTTACCCAATATTTCAAAAATCTTTTTAGGAAAAAAAAAACATAGTTTTCCTTATCACTAAAATTTTCTGGCAATCTCTTTAAATGCACATAATCAAAAACAAGATAAAAAGTGTTCTAGTAATGAATTACAAGTCTGATTTTGATGACTATAGGAAAGAGGCAATACTGTTTCAATGGGACTGAGGTTTAGCCTTTTGTTTTACATATTATTTTTAAGTACCTAAAAATACCTTAAATGAAAGCAGCATATGTTTAATCAATTTGATCAAAATGGCCATGACCAATGTTTTTTAATTATTTATTAGTTCAATATCTATTCTTCTCCCTCCCAGCCCCCAAGTCTTTACAAAGAAGATACCTTTAAAATATCAAACATCAACAACCATAAAAAGAGATTACGCTGCCTTAGTGAATCTTTCAAGTACTCATCTCTCTCTCTTTGACATTTGTAAGCTATGGTATTTATGTAATGCAATTTAGAATAAAAAGAGGGGGCGGCTAGGTGGTGCAGTGAGTAGAGTGCCGGCCCTGGAGTCAGGAGGACCTGAGTTTCTATTCTGCCCCAGACACTTAACACAAAACAACTAGCTGTGTGACCTTGGGCAAGTTACTTAACCCCAATTGCCCCCCAAAAAGAAAAAAAAGAATAAAAAGAGAATAAACTAAGTCATAGTGATCATGAGGGGAGAGGAAACCTTTCTTGGAGACCCAAGGAAGAAAACCATTATAAATTAGGATTAAGATTGTTTTTTTTTTTTTTCCTGAACTCTCTGCTGAAATATTTGGGGCTAGCCTGTTGCATCATTCTAGTCTCAGTTCCATTGACAATGAGATGTCCTTAATATTCTGACCTTGGATTAGATTAAAATGGAAAAAATTTTAGGCAAAGTACCTGCTTTCCACTGTCTTGGAAAAATGCAAAAGAGGATTGTTTGTATCAGACCAGGCAAAGATTTGTTGTTCTCTCAATTTCTGGGAATGATTTAATGGGAAGAATTTGCAACAAAATTGTCTTGCAGTAGATAATAAGGAGATAATGAAATTAGACCTGTATATAAGTTATTCACAATTATGCAGATGTAATGTCATTTGAGGGTTATGTTGGGGGCTAAATTTCTGAGCTGAGGCATCAACAGTCTCATTAACACATTCTATGAAGATATAAATAAAAAGTTATGGGCAGGGTTAGACATCTAGCCTCTCTTTCATGGAGCTTCCCCAAGCCTCTGTTTCAAAATTCTATTTTTGGCATTTTTACCATCTTGCCTGAATCTTTTCTACAGTTATTATTGACAGCTAGACTAAAAAGTATTACAGTGTTTGTGTAAGTGGAGTGGCTTTTTTTTGCTACGTATTTTCCAGTTGCTCGTAGAATTTGAGATAAAAGGGATCCAATGTCTTTATTGTACAGATGGGGAAAGTGATACCTGAAGAGATTAACTGATTTTCTTAGGTCATATAATTTACAGTAGCAAAGCTGGGACTAGAACAGATCACCTGGTTCTCAATGCAATACTCTTTCCTTCATTTGAACTACAATCACATTGCTTCCTGTCTTCCTTTTTAGACTTCTCTATACTCTTTTTTATCAACTACCAAGGAAGGGAGTAACTGTGTGAATTTTCTCACTCTTCCTGTTCCAACCTTTGTGAAGCTCATCTCTGAACATTTTAATAGAGCGCATTCTTTATGATTATCACTCAGAACTGAATTGCTACCACCATAGTTTTTTGTTATTGTTTTTTCTGGATCCAGCCAAAAACTTTGCAGGCACTGTTAGTTTTTATAGTATGTTATAGATGATTACCAAATTCTGTGTGTGAAGATAGAATTTATTGACCCTGAATGAAAATTAATTTAGAGGATTTCAAATTGTTATGCTCTGTATTCCTAGAGATTCATCATATTGTGATTGTGATTACTATTACTGTTTAACCATTTCTGCAGCACTTTATGTTGTAAATATTTTGCATTTACACACCCATCCTAGGCAAATGTTAATGTTACATGGAAGTGTAAAATCTAGAAGGCTTTGAATTACAAAGGAAAATGGGATGATTTTTATTTCACCTGAAAATTTCTACTTTTCTATATCATCAGCTTTTTTTTCCCTCAAATGCTACAAAAGCTTTAAAAATAATTTAAATGCAATTGAGTTTAGGTATTGTTGGTAAATATGATATTTTTAAAGAAACAATCAAGAAAAATTTAGGTCTAGATTTTTTTAATGCTTTTCCTGCTTCTTTACCTTTTGGGGACCTTGACCTCTCCATGTCATTTAAAGGAAAAATGAGATTAGTTTGAAAGAAAAGAATATCTATTTCCTTCTATATGTGTATTTAATGAACAAGTTTTCATTTTATGTTATCTTCTGGGCTTGTTTTCACATAAGAGTTGCCAAGAACTTAGCTAAATTTTTAAATAACTTTTCCTTTTCTCATTTGCAAATTTCTCCAGAAAAAAGGCATTTTCATCCACTTTTAATAGCTGATATATTCAAATTCTAACCAAACATTTCATTGTTTCAAGACATGCAGTTCACTGAGACTCGAAAATAGACCAAAATCATTCAATTTCTTGACAGTCTTACATGAACAACATGAAAACTCCATCATTTGCAATGACAACTGTTCTGGACAAATGAAAGCAGAATATAAACATAATCTCGTTGTCATATCAATGTGTCAGCATGTTGGGGTTTTATTGCTCTCCTTGATTCAATTAAGTTGCCTGTAAGTTTATGTGCATTCCCTGTTTTAAGAAAATCTGATATGCAGAAATGTTCAAAAAGCAACACACAGATAACAATTTGAATCACAAAAGCACTCATCATGCAAGATCCCTTTAATTAAAAGACAATGTAGTATGTCTGAGCATTATTTTTTGACCATTAACATAAAGATTGGGAGGCACAGAAATTTATAGCTAGAATATAAGAATTTTCTTGCCAATTCAAACTCATTTGGAAAGAAGATAATGTATCTCTGAAGTACATAATGTAAGTTAATTGGAAAGCAAAATTTGATTTACAAAATTTTGTTTCACACACATCTTTTATGTGTAAACCATCATAAACTTTTTCACATGCTTTTAATAATTAAAAATACAAATATAGCCATATACTTCAAAAAGAAGGTCCCACTCTCTATAAAGGAAATTAAGCAATTTTCATGGTTAAAGGCAGTCCTCCATTTCTGTTAACATATATCACTTTGCCAGTAACACCTAAACCTTTAGCTATCGTATCTCTCATAGCAAACTGCACAAACTTCTTGACATGATCAAATTTGCCCAAGTTTATCTTTCTATAGCTCCCTCCTGGGGATCTCCCTGTTTGCCCTATACAGCTTTTCCTGGAATTTGGACCCCAGGTACATCCCTGCTCTGGAACCATTTCTTTGAATCTCTATATCCCTTTACGTCATTCAACTTTCCAGGGAATTTTTAACATAAATTAAAAGTCATATGGTTGGTTACTATGTTTACCTATTGCTTCTTAAACTTTTTTTAATTCTATATTGAGTAGAACCCAGGTATGTCTTTTATAATTTATTAAACAATTGATTCAATATGTTATTTAGGTTCATTTCTGTAAAAAGTTGAATAGTAGGTTCTTAGTTAAGAATATAACTCACTATTATACCATTGTTTCTGTGGGGAAAATCAGATTCAATTTATATTGTTTTGAATTACAATATCCTTTTCAAGACCATACCCACTGCAAGTGTGATGACTGCCAGTACTTAAATGCTAATTGGAACATTTAGAGTGGAATTGAAAAGATCCATGTTCCCCAAAACAAAAAATGAACATTTCTGGCAAAGAAAGGAAATCACATAGTGCGAAGATGTTGATAAAATTAGGACATTAAATTTAAAAAATACTTTCTGCGTGTGAATTTTTCCCCTTGACAAAAAGGATGGCATGTTTAGCAGAAAACAAATAGCTATCTCTTGAATTTACAATTCACATATCCAACTCTATACTAAATAAAATGAATCTAATACCTTAGGTTCAATGTTTGTTATTCATAGTCCTTTTAACATTGCAAAAGTTTGAAAAACACAAAAAAGAAAAATCTATAGGTGTAAAATTTTAATGATGCTTTTATGCTTTTAAAAATATAAGCATGGGAAAGATGAACAGAAGAATCTATTTATTCATGACTTTGCATGATTAGCATTTTGGATAATGGAATTAATGTTCTTTAATGTATAATTACTTAATACAATTACCATTGTACAGTAGTGTAACTTTGGTTTATTTACATTATGTTATGTGAGGAAGTTTCTGTAACTACATAATTAAATAGAATTCTGACAATCATACACTGATAACCTTTAAAATGTCACCCATTACCTCACTTGCTAGCTTGCTATTTTCAAATAAAGGTGAAAATTTGCCCTTTATTAAAGATAAGGTTACAAAGAATTTATTATGCTTTTTCAGTATTTTCTGTAGCCCCATTTTATCCTGGCTCATTATTATTAGAGTGTTTAATCTGAATTGTAGAAACTTATATTTGGAAAAGACCATACAGATCACCTAATCTAATGCCTTCCAGAAGCATGAACCAGCATCTCTGAGAAGTGATCAGCCAGACTATGTTGGAAGATCTCTTGTGAAAGGAAATTCTCTAACTTCCAAAATATTTTATTGCCTCTTTGAATGATTCTAAGAGTTAATAAGTTGTTTCTTTATTTTATTATGGTTCTTATAAAATGTCAGCTGAAATCTCTTTCCTTGAAATTTCCACCAAGACCAAGCATTTCATGTGATAACTCTTTGTACATTTGAAGATGGTCATCACTATCCCCCTACGTCTTCTTAAGGAAAACATCTCAGTTCTATCAATCAGTACATATATGAAATGAAATAGTCTTCATTTTCAGTCTTCTTCCTCTACACACTTTCCAGCTTGTGAATGTGACACTCATCACTGAAAATAATACTCCAGATGTGGTGTCATCAGAGAAGAGTGCAATGGGATCGTGGCTTCCTTTGTTCAGAAGATAGTAGCTCTGTTACCACTTCCTAAGATTGCACTAACCTGTAGGACTATCATGTTATAGTACATTCTGAACTTGCTTATATTTTGCAAAAAGACTCCTAGATCTTTATCACATCAATTGCCACCATGCCATCAAATGCCTATGCAGTTAAATTGGAATAGAAGAGAAGGGGGGAGTGGGTATAAGGTTTTGCATTTGTCCCTATTATATTTCTTTCTGCTGATTTCAGCCCATAGTTCTAAACTTTAAGGTGCTTTTTAAAAAAGTCCTGATTTGTTTCCAGTATAGTTGTCCCCCTCATTTCCTATCATCTGCACATTGTCTAAGCGTGCTATCCCTGTCTTCCTTAAAATAACTGATAAAATTGTCCCAGAGAAAGTGGACAAGAACAGAGCACTGCAACAACCTCTAGAAACCTCTAGTGACGTTTTATAATTTTAGAGTAAGAAAGGACTGTCGAATTCGTTTAATTCAGTAATTCCAAATACCCGTATACAGACGGATGCCACCGAATCATTACCATTATACAAAGCTTTGACTACCAAAGTTTTTTATATCATTTAAGAAAACTAATCTAAAAACTGACCTTTTCCCCTCTTTCCTGAATCCTGATTTTCCCATCCCCTGCTCCCTCTTTATCCCCAGCTCCTGATACCAGACTCATGAAGATCAGGAGCTACCAGATGGAGACTACAAAAGGCAAAGCAGTCCATAGTAGAGCATTTTGGTTGTTTTCCTCGTTTGGAAAGCTTGGATTGTAAAACATTGACCTACTTGAACTGTCCCCATTCTTACAGGTGAGGAATTCGAGTCCCAGACAGATTAGGTGGCTTACCCAATTGAGATCACATAGGTAGTTAATGGCAAAGCCAGAACTAGACTCCAAGTCTCATGCTGTTTACCCCTCTAATAACCAATGAATATTTCCAGAATGTAATGATGTGGCAGTCAAAGGTTTAGCATCCAAGATCAACAGCAGAGAGAGCCAAGTTAAGCAGCAACCCTACACAGATCTCATCATACATGCACATTCTACCCATATATCCCAGCTTTCGAGTTTGAATAGATACATTTTAGTTTTGATAGTAGATTGATGAGTTGAGAGTTTGGTTGCTTTTTCTTCCTTTAATAAGGTCCTTGTCACAGAACTCTAAAAGAGCAAGCATCTGTCTCTTACTGACAAATGAGAAATCTAGACTTGGGATTTTGTAGTGAATTCTAAACCTGGGAAGGATCTGTTAGTGAAGAAATACACTGCAACATCACGGACTATAGTGCCAGGTAAAGCGACCAAAGATATAAATTTATATGGAGACAATTTTTTTAAGTTAAGAGTTGAATTTTATGTAAACAATAGGTGTTTGGTTAACTTGTTTGTGGTGAAAACTCCCTATTCTTTCCCAATGCTAATCAAAAAGTATCCATCAGAGATCAAGCTGAGAATTTAGCTTTCCACTTTCATACAGTTTTGGTAGTAAAGACTTTAAGGGCTTCTTTTGCTTCCTCTATATTTATTTATGTTAGCCATGAGCTAATTATTATTAATTATTACATTAGTATGTGATATACTGAAAACACTGCCTTTTTGATGCATGCAAAGTATATGTTAAACTTCATGCAAAATGTGAAGCACATGCAAGATGCTTAATAAATATCTCTTAATCACAGGGCCCACCTAAAGAATAAAATTTTTTGTAATAAAAATTATAAATTATTAAAAAGAACCTCTCATCTATCTAAGGAGCTACATTATATGTCAGTGGCTAAATATGCATTCATTTGAGTATTACATCAGGGATATCTGTGTTATATAACAAAAAGAAATGATCAGGAGAAATTTTTTAGAAAGCATTTAGGAATAAAAGTTGCCCATTTGCCTAAAACCTAAAGAAATTGGGCAATCAAATTAGGGAGAATGGATCAATAGATATAAAGTCTAATCAATGATGTTTCATTCAGCAACATTGATGACCTGCTATACAAGAGGTACTGCTCTGGGCTGCCAGCATGGAATGCATGCCCTCCATTATACCACTTCTTTTTTTTCTTTCTTTTTTTGTTTGCTTCATTTTTGTAGGAATCTATGTTTGGGAGAACTTTGTCTACTCATTGTTGACATATATTGGATTTTTATTAATAGGAAGAAATGGGGATCACTAGAAGTAAGGAAATAAAAGATTACAGAAAGAATGATCTTGCTGACTTAATACATTCTCATGAGCATTTTGTAAGATTGCTTTTAAAGGTTTTAAGCTATTTCTGCCATTAATTAAGTGATAATTGAGGTAATAACCATTGCTATTTAGCTCTTTGGATTAAAAAATGTAAAATAGATTTTTGACCACTTGAAGTGGTCTGGCGCTAATCTTTTATCACTAAAAATTGTTAAGCAAAGATAATGGGAATCTACAACACAGACAAAAAAACTTATTCCAGCTACTCTGATCCCAGAAAGGCAAGTTTTAAAATTCTGCCATATACTCTTGCTTCAATGACACCTGAATGAAGATGAAACAGGATCATGCCTTTTGGTTGATTTTCTAAATAACATCTTTTCCCCCTTTTCTGAATAGCCTCCATGCCTGGAAATAAGAAAAAAATGTGCCATGCTCATTAGCAATAACTGCTAAAAACAAATAAAAATAAAGAGAAATCCCACACATTTCAAGTCATAGGAAAGACTGATTTTTATTATGCTGTGACTGTTTGGTTACTTTTCCTTGAATGTTATTTTCCCAAATAAATCTCTTTCCTATTCTAATAATGAAATGGAATTTAAAATCCTAAGTTCTTTTTCTACATGACAAGCTCATAATGCATACTCACAATTTGGGACTTTAAAAAAACACACAAACATATGAAATTGTATTTCAAATAGCCAGATGGGCATAAAGGAAGGGCGTGATTTCCCTGTCAATGAAATATCCGGGGCACTAACCAGAAACAAATTATAAAGCAATGATTTCCTAATCTACTCAAAAAAGTCACAATCTTCTCACCCTCAGCAGACACATTTAAAAGCTTTCAAGGACTATATTTTTGAGTGAAATGCCTACTTCTTTCCATCCCTGCTCTCCTTGCCCCCAAATTGAGGGAGAACAAAAGACTAAATATTACATGGAATCTACATAAAGGTATTACTGGGAGCTCCAACTGGGAAATGTCAAATTGAATTCATTTTATTACCATATGGGAATTATTTTTGAATAATCACAAGGTCTTTGGTTAGAGAAAAGGCCTGATGTTATAAGGTTTTATTTGTGATGCTGTGCACAATTTTGACATATGGTATGACATCTAATAACTCAGGTAAAATCAACATTACTTACAATACATTTTGGTGTCTTTTTCACAAATATAATGCATCTTCATTCTCATGTGACAAAATTGAGGTAGGTAAGGAGGAAGTGGGTGATGGACCCCTTGGAATATGTATAGCTATTTATTGGGGAGTACCCAGCCCCAAAAAGAGATGCTTTCTAATGATATTTGATGTTGCAAGCAATGGGACTCTTTAATGCTATGTTCAAACTTCTATTTGGGGTGGACTTAAGGGTGGGGGGAAGGGTTGGTTTGGTTTTGAAATTTCTTTAATATAGCTGAAATGCATAACATTTCATTGCAGTGACCTCTCCAGCACCCAAGGTCACTGATATATTGACATATTTTACAAAAGAAGACCACAGTTATTTTACATGGGCATAATCTTCTTGAGGCTAAGTGAAATGTTGTTGGGAGCTTTTTTAACTATCTGGTTATAGTTAAATCTCTTTTGAAAACTAGATAGAGCTGATAAATGTTTTAGGCAGATATTGTTTTCATATTGTTTTCAAATACTCAATATTCACTACTACTTTTATTCATATGTAAAAAGGAAGGTGATATGGATGGAGCAAAAATTATTAGTTGGTCTAATATCTAGGTTTTAAGGCATCATGTTATGCAGAAATGTGTGATCATCCATCTCCAGCCATTCCCTTGGTTCTTTCCTGCAAGTTAAAATGGCTGCTTCATGCAGAAAATATTCCAAAATAAGAACTTGTGCAAAGGGCCAACAGGATGTGTAGACCCCCCTTTCTCAGGTCTGCCTTCTGTTTTTCTCCCCTTTCCCCCTGTTATGTGTTCTCTTCTGTAGAGAATTCTGCAGAATATATACATATATATATAATATCTATTTTTTTTTTTGTAAGCAATCTTAATCTCGCTGTTTCTGCTCTGGCTCTTCTTACCCATGTAGCCTTCTTGCTCTCGTTTATCTTTTGTGCCACTAACCCTATAATAAATTTCAATAGACATTATCAGTGAAACATTCATGTGTGTATGTGTTTTTTCTCATATATATATATATATATATACTTCCGGTAGGAATCAAGCACCCACAGAAAGTTACTTTTTTGTTTATGCTGCCAACCACCAAACACAGAACATGAGACAGTCCTTAAGTTTTGCATTTCTAGATCTTAAAGAGTGTTTATCTAATATTTCTTTTATTATGCTTAATATTAATGTGGCTCCTACCATGTTTCCAGAAATTAATGATTATAAACTCTCTTCCTTCAGTGAATTCTCTCAACAGTCCTAGGAACTTGAAAGAGAAGCCTCATTTGAATCATAATGAAATCTGAAGTGATACATCTCACTTCTAGTTCCCTGTACAGTTTGTATATTTGCATAACGGTCAAGATGATGGGCAGTTATGAATTTTAGGGTCAGATACAGATACAGGAGTAGGCTAGATTCTAACATTGTTCTAATTTAGGAACCATTAGCAAGCAGAACCACTTAATCAGAAAAGAAATATACATGAGGTAATGGTCAAGTCAAGGAAGAAAGTCAAAAACTCAGCATATGAGACCAAGGGGAACAAACACTAAAGGGCAAGATAAGATGAGTAAAAAAAAAAAGTCTGGAGGAACCACGGGAACCCAGAAGATCCCTGGCTGATGACGCCAACAAGGAAAGAGAAATGAAATGCCTGTGGCAAGATCTTGATAACTGAGATAACCCTCTGTTTCAGCCAGGAAGTTTTTAGATTCATCCTGGTGCCGTAGTAACCAATCCCTCAAACTCATCTGCCTAGTCTGGCTTGCAGAAGCAGGTTACATTGGAACGGGCAAATGTAATTGGCAATGAGGAGGCAGGAAGGCAACATGCCAGCCTAGGAGCCCTAACATTCTCTTCAAGTAGCCTGTTTCAGTGCCCCACTTATAATGTTCTCTTCTGACTCCATAAAAGTTAGTAAAGAGCATAATCAATCCTCTTCAACTTTGCTGCCATTTAAAACCCCATACAGCTCACAGTTAATTCACTTTTCCTTGGCCATCATCCATTGGAATTGAATGTTAAAGCCACATAAATATGCTACTTCTCAAGGTATTTAGTAGAACTCCCACTCTGGAAAAATGACATATAGATGCTTTTTCATATAGAGCTCTGACAATGCAAGGAATCCCTATATGCCTCAGTTTCCTCATATGTAAAATGAGAGTTAGAATTAATGACCTCAAATATCCCTTACAGTTCTAAATCTATGATCCTATTTATAATCATTCCATGAAAAAATGCCTAGCAGAGGTTAAATATTTTGAAATAGGGTGGAAACAAGAATATTTTAAATGGGGATGGATGGGGATTTTTGTCACTGCAAGAATATGACTTTCAGATGCCAGTAATATTAGATATGTCAACTCATGGAATACAGTTTGATCCCAATGACCCTCCCTATAGGGAAAAGAAAAGAAGGGAAACTAGTGAGTTAAATTAGCATATCTGAAGACCACTTCTAAAGCTGTTAATGAGAAAATTTAATAATATTGAAACTGAATTGGAGAGTTTAAAAACTCTACCTGTTAGCTTATTAAAGAATAATGCCTTTATGCACTGTAAAGAATTTTGAATACCTCTGATAAACTTTGTAATGAATAAGCAATTGAAGCAAGGGGAGATCATTACTGCAATGAATTTCCAGTCAAAAACTGACTCGTTAAGTATGGCACAATACACTCATCTATAGGCTATGAAGTACATCTAACACAAACATTTGCATTAATTCTTCAAGGGAATCAGACAAGTGATGCTCAGGGTTAATTGTTTGAGAATTTAGAGGGCTTAGATAGGCTTTTGCACCTACAGGTATAACACTTATGTGACCCCCCTCAAACTCCCAACCAATCATTTCCTATAATAACCTTTAGTCCTGCAAAGCAATGGATATAAAATTTGACTCCACCATAATTTAAAATCTGTTTTCTAAGGGGAAATCAGAGTAAGAAAATGAGACCTTGTTTTAAATTCTGGGGGCATTATGGCATGAGGAAAGCTATGTTGTTTCCTGGTGCTGTGTCCAGTGGGAGATCAATAGCCAAATGCTATGGCTATAGCTGGAGAAGGGAATGCCAAATCATTCCAGCATCTTGGCCAAGAAAATCCCATGGACAGTATGGTCCATGGAGTAATGAAGAATCAAACATGACAGAATGACTGAACAATACCATAGCTAAGTAGTTGAAAAAGTACTACAAACTTTTGAATGAAGATACTAAATTTTTTTTAGTGTTTTTCTCAAGAGTGCCTAGAACAAGCATTTTAAAAAATGTATCATCCGATTTTAATGACAACCCTGTGGGTCCTGTGAGCAACAAAGTGGCGGATTAAACTTTTTTTTTTTTTGATCAAAGAACTAAGGAACACAGGGAGCTGGACAGGCCATCAAAGATCTGTGTAGCACTCTGCTAGGCCTGAGGGAAAGAGCACAGCATCCAGCGGGGGATAGTTCTGACCACTCCAAAGTAATTTAGACCATAGACCTAGACTGGTAATCTGTGAATTGCCCAGTGTAAGAGGCTTTGAGATCCAGCTTCCAAGCAAACTGTAATACGAAGAGAGGGAGTCAGAAGTGAGTAATAAGAAAAATAAGAGAGGGGAGGAAAACTTGAAAGTACCAAAGATACCAGGAAGGAGAAATCTCAAAGGCCTTGAACATAAACAGATAAATCAACAGGCAAAACAGTAACAACAGAAGGTAATATGGCTTCCAGATATAGCAAATGAGTTCAGGCATAAATATGGCTAAATAAAGGGAAATAAAGCAACACTTGATGAGACAGAGGACCCTGTGGGTTTTGAGGAAAATATGGAACCATAACACACCATTCCTGAATGGTTTAAAAGAGAAATGAGTATTTTCAGAGAAGAATGTATGTCCTGAACAACAAAATAATGATCAGAATAGGAAAACTTGAATCTGCAATCTCAATGAGATTACCAAAAAAAAAAATCATTGATTATCCAGATCTCCTCTAAAATAAAATATGAGTATTGATTGGAAGAACAATATGCATTTACCCTGAAGTCAGGGTTCAGAATGTTAAGGGAAAATCCAAAGTCCTTGACTAATGATAAACTAATAGAGCGTATTATATTCAGATTGACATATTTTAAGGACAAATTGCTTTACTATTTGTGTATGGGTGTGACTGTTTCTGTCAACATTTTTCCTGACAAACGGATTGAATAGGATTTTCTTCTCTGTGAAGAGGTAGCATAGTAGATAGAGAGCGGGCCTCAGTGCTAGAATGACCTAGATGAAAGTGCTACCTCTGACAGGTATTTTGATGATAAATTCATTGATTCAGTGAGAATTTACTCATAATGGAAGAATACATTGTGTATTATTGCATTTGGATAACAAGTCAAAGTAAAATAAGATTAAATGGAACAAAAACCTGATTACATTATGCCAAGTATGCAAGAGTTAAACAAACTCTACCCTAAAATAGGAGGGTTTTCCAAAGAAAAATAAGATTCTTCACCTAAAAGCCCTTTCTTATACCCCCAAAGTGTTATGGGGACAATTTTGTCTTTCTTCCTAATGCCTTAAATTAATAGTGTCTAAGAAAAATTTGGCCATAATACTAACTAGTTTTGAAGATTTATAAAGTTGCACAGCAAAGCAAAGCACCAACGTCCAACTCTAAGATGCTATTGTAATGCCATGCACAGAAGCTGTCCAGAAGAATGCTGCTGTGAACAGCTTTTAAGATTCTAATTACTCAGTATAGTGATCACTCTATTTATTCCATAACAAATCAAAGCAAAACATCCACAGGAAATCAAGGCACAGCATTCACAATATTACTACTTATCACAGAAAATCACAATATAATATTCACAACATAGCCTCAAAGGAAAATAGTCACTCTTAAGTTAATTCAATCAGTCACTTATCACTAGTATCAAAGTACACAGCCAAAGTCTTCACTCTTGGGGCAAAGTCTTGATTAGCTCAATCAGTCACTGATCAGTAATAATATCTCAAAGTACTCAAAGTACAATCAGCCACTTATTCAGTAAAGTCTTACTAAGAATCATACACAAACCCCTCCACCCCTGGGTCACTAGTAAACTACAATTTCATCCTTACCCAGTACCCAGGGAGAGGTCTTTTCATCTTGACTTGGGGCCGGTTCTCAGATTCCCTGGATCCCCTTGCATGGTCCCAGATTCTACCTGGATTCACCAGACTGTCACCTGGGTTCCATGGCAGACAGCTCCCAGTTCCTTGTCCAGCTCTCTGGCAGGTCCTGCTCCACACTGAAGTTCACAGGGTCTGGTCCATGTCAGCTCCTTCACCATTTCTGCTCCAGGGAATTCAAGGCTCAACCAAGCCACAAACAAAGTCTCAGCATCCCAGTCAGCTTCAGTCACCTGGGCTCCTGGCTCCTGGCTCTTGGCCTCCTGGTTCTGGGCTCTAGGCTCCTGGGATCCTGTTCAGAAGAAGCTCCACCACCACAGGTTCTCAGGACTCAGTTCTCCATTCTCCTGTAGCTGCTCTGCCACCAGATCTCAGTCTCAAGGAAATTCTGCCTGTGCCTCTCTGAGGCTCTTCTTATATACACAGTATTAGCTACTTCCCTCAGCCAATTTTCTGTTACATGGTAACAAGGGGACAGGAGTTCATACCTTCTGATTCCCCAATAGAGGCTTGATCAGTTACTAAGTGCTAAGTACCTGCTACTTTTGCCAACATAAAGGGATCTTTAAATTCAAAATTACATCACCATTACAGCTATCCATTGATCTATTATTTTTTTTAATTAAGTACACTATCTTTGGGACAGATTAAAATCAGGTGTTGTATTTTGCAGATAAGGATACCAAAGCCCAGAGAAGTGATGACCAACTGAGATGAAATTGTGGTTACAGGAAAGAAAAACATCCTCCAATTATTTTATACAAAGACTTGGTTATGAAGATCAAGACCATCTTTATGGCTAATAATCACTGAACTAATTATGTTTCTTAACCTGTCTGGAGAAAAAAAAGCTAAATTTAAGACATATGCATAATGTCTCAACCTGTACTTAGCATGAATCTATTTGCTATAAAAATCTTGCTAAACTTTCAAATTAAAAGTATAAAATGTAGCTCAAAAAAAAGGCATTTGGAACACTGTAAAATTTCATCAATTTGAACCTTCTGTTCCATATATACCAAAATGTTTGTAACAGCAGTTTTTGCGGTAGCAAGGAACTGGAAACAAACTAGATGTCCATTGATTAGGTAATTTTAAACAAATTGTGTTACATAAATGTAAATTACACTCAGGAGTGTGCTGGAGCCAAATCATATCAGTTCAGAGAGCCTATTATTAAAATATCAGCAGGAGCATTTACATCTAGGAAATTGGTAAACATTATAATTCAAGAATTGATTGATTGTCTGGGCTTAAGAAAGTGATGGAGAAAATGTTAATAACACCAATAAAATTTAAAAGTGTGTACATTTTTTTAAAATCCAGTTGTTAAATACATACCAACACATCCTCAAATGCAATGGAATATTACTGTGCAGTAAGAATCAATGAACATGATGAAAACAGAGAAGTATGGAAAATTTTCAAGGAATTTATACAATGGGACAAAAGCAGAACCAGGAAAAGCTATGCATACAAATATAAGTATGTGTGTATATGTATTACACATGTATGTATGTGTGTATATATTAATGCAAATGGAAAGAACAATAACCACCACACAATTGAAGATTAATGCTATGAAATTAGAAAGAATAAGTTTGACCCCAAAAAAGAAATATATCCTCATACATATACATACATAATACATATATGATCATATTTGTGATACATTGTTATGCACTATAGATCATTAAATTTTAAACAATTAGCTTAATTCATATTTTCTATTAATGGTCATTTGTGTTATCATTCATATGTACAAGGCTTGAATGTAATAAAACTGTATATTCTTAGTAATAGTTAGAAATTTAGACTTTTACTTTACTTAAACAGAATTAACCACTGCCTCTACTTCCAGTGTCACACCTTTGTCACCCATCTTTCTTCCTCTCCCAAGCACACTCATATACATACATACACATGCACATTAATAAGGTTGTCGCTTTAACTTTTGCCTACGTTTAATTTAGATTCTTGATAGAGAACATTAATTAATTACATAGAATTTCTCTTCTAGTTCTCACTTCTCCCTACATCAGTTATAGGCCTTCCTAGTTTCCTCTGAAATTACTTATTTCGTCATTTTTTGTGGCATAATAATATTCCATTATATTCATATGACACAATTACTAATAAGAAAAGATTGCCTTAATTTTGTTTTTTTTCTAACTTTGGCTGCCATGAAAAGAACTGCTATAAATGTTTTTTCTTATAGATCCTTTTCTTTTTTTTAAGTTTGTTAACATATAAGCCTTGTAATGGAATAACTGCATTAACAGTTTGGTAACTGTAGCAGCAAGCACCCCAAGCGTCCTCAGGGTTTGCTGCCAACACAGGTTCTTGGATCTGCTTTGTTAAAGGAAAGCAACTCAAAATGGGTTAACAAGCTAACTTTAATCAGTCAAACATATATCGTTTACCTCGTTCAGGGGAAAAAGGTCAGCACCCCGAACTTCAGAGTATACAGGCAGAATTATCAAGACAGAAACAGATCAAGTAGACAGCTTTCCAAACTGTCCAACAACAGCTTCCCAGAATCCAGATCAAATCACAGAACTCTTCTCAAAGTGAGCCCCAAAACAAAGCTACACATCAGGGCTTATATAGCCTTCTCCTGGCTCAGAGAATGTAACAACCTTATTGACTCACTGGCCAATCAAGAAGTATCTACTGAAAAACAAGCCTCCCACCCCAGGCTCCAGGTGCACTTTAGCCTAGGGGCAGGGAAGATCTTTAAATTTACATTCCCATTACAGTAACCTTCCAGACATAATTTCAAATTGCCTTCAGAATGGTTGGGCTAATTCACATTTGTACCAATAGTGCACTGGTACAACATTTGTCCTTTACCTTTTTGTCATCTTCACCAGTTTTATGAATATGAGATGTAGCCTCAAAATTACTCCATCTGCATTTTTCTAAGTATCAACCATTTAAAGCATTCTTTCATATAATTATAGAAGCTTATATTTCTTCCTTGGAATATCATATATTCATAATCTTTTACCATTTATCTATTGGGGAATAATCCTTAGTCTTATTTATTTGAATCAGATGTTTATATATTTTGGAAATGAGACTTTTGTCACAGAAACTTCTTGCAAACTTTTTTTTCCATTCTATTTTTACTATATTATATTAGCCTATATACAAAAACTATTTAATTTTACATAATCACAATTGTCTGCTTTATCTTGTGTGATCTCTCTTACTTGGTTAGTGATAAATTCCTCCTCTATCCAGAGATTAAAAAAAGAATTTTTTTTCCTTTCTCTTCTCATTTGTTTATTATGTAACTTTTTATATTTAAAGCATGTTTCCATTTTAAGCCTATCTTGGTGTACTGTGTGAGTTATTGGTCTAAATCTTATACCTTTCTCTCTGATGATCTATTTTTGCCAGAAGTTTTTGCAAAATGATGAATTTTGTGAAATAATGAGCCTGGTGTCTTTGGATCTTTCAAACCTTATGTTATTGTGCTTGTTTTCTTCTATATGTGGTATAACTAATCTGTAATACTGATCAAACTATCTTATTTTAACCAGTATCAATCATTTTAACAATTACTGCTTTATAGTACAATTTGAGACCTAGTACTGAGAGACTTCCCTCCCTTCTTATGTTTTCCATCATTTACCTTACTAAATAAGTAAATCATTAATTTATATAGTACAATCATTTTATTATATTGGAGCAACTCACCTGTGAACAATGATTATTTATCCAATTACTTAGGACTGTCTTTATTTCTGCAAAAGAGTGTTTTGTAGTAAATTTACATAGTCCTGGGTGAATCTTCTTAGATACACACCTCAGTTTTTAGAGTTTCTATAGTTATTTTTAATGGAATTTATCATTCTAACTCTTTTTACCAGGTTCTGTTGATTATATATAGGAACACTGATTATTTGCGTTGATTTATTTTAAATCCTGAAATAACCATATCATCATGTTATCTGCAAAAATCATATCTTTTTCCTTGTTGCCTATGTTTATTCTCTCAATTTGTAGTTATTGTTTTGTTACTAGAGATAGAATTTCTAGCATTTTGTTAAATAGTTGTGGTGATAATGGGCATCCATTCTTTACTCCTGATTTTGTTGGAAATGCATCTAACTTTTCTCTATTACAAACAATGTTTGTTCTTGGATTTAGATAACTACTATTAATTATATTAATGAAAAAATAATTTATTCCTATTATTTCTAGAACTAACAGAAATGAATGCTGGTTTTTGTAAAAAAAAATAATAAATTACTTTTGGCATCTATTAATATAATTGTTTCCATTATTTAATAAAAATTATTGTCTTCTTGATGTTGAAGCAACCCTAAATTCCTGGTGTGAACCCAACTTGGTCATAATGTATACTCTTTCTAAGAATTTGCTATAGCCAACTTACTAATATTTTATTTAAAATTTTCTCATCAATATTCATTAGGGATATTGGTTGATAGTTTTCTTTCTCTGTTTTGTCTCTCCCTGATTTAAGTGTCAAAACTTTATATCATAAAAGTAGAATGGAAGTGTGCCTTAGTTTCTTCATATTACAAGCATTTCATGTAGTATTGGAATTAATTACTCTTTAAATATTTGATAGAAATATCTTCTGAAACTTCCTGTCACAACATAGATGGTGATAAAGCCGCTTCAGTTAATCCTTTGCTGGATGGGTTTATATTTAATCTAAGGGATAGAATTCTAAACTACTCAGATGGGCATGTGATTACATTGATTTGGAAGTTCCTTTTAGTGAAATACATTGCAATTTAACCATAGCTGTCCAACCTGTGTGACTCTTGTCTATGTCTTCCCATAAATTCATCATAGGAGGTCCATCCAACATGCTGGATACCTTTCTCACTTCCTTCTGACAAAAGGGGGGTACCAGCAGAGATACTCACAATATACTTTCATCTCTTGTTCTTGCCATATGGTTATTGCATCTCTTCCTATTATGCAATTCCTTGGCAAAACCTATTCCTTCTTTTCCTTATTTGGGGTTTTAAATATCAAAATATTTTGTCACTGAATAAAATAGAGAGCACCTATGCTGGTATTTTGAACCTGGGAAGTTGCCTTTGCTTGATATTACATTACAGTATGAAAATAGTTGAAGGGAATAGAAATGTGTGTGTATGTGTGTGTGTGTGTGTGTGTATACACAAACACATATATCTTTATATAGGAGGGTATATAGGCCCATGAATACATATGTGAATGTGTGTATATATATGTACAGGTATACATAGATAGAGGGGACAGGACCAATTTAATAGGAAGGGATGATACTTAAAAGGTGAAATTAAGAGGTGAGAGATGAATATAATGAGAGGAGATGGAGAGAGACAGAATGGGGTAAACTATCTCATACAGAAGAGGCAAGGAAAAATAGTTACAATGGAGGGAAAGAACAGGAAGGCAAAAAGGAATGGGTTAACCTTATTCTCATTGAATTTGGCTTAGGGAGGGAATGACATACACACTAAATAGGGTATCTCACCCTACAGGAAAGTAGGGTGAGAAGGGGATGAGAGGGATGATGATGGAAGGGAGGGCAGGCTGGGGGGAGGGAAGTTGGAAGCACCCACTTTTGAAAAGGGACAGAATCAAAGTAGAGAATAGAACAAGTGGGAGGTGGGATAGGAGGGAGGGAAACATAGTCAGTTTTTTACAATATATCCACTACGGAAATGTTTTGCATAGCTACACATGTACAACCTATATCGAATTGTTTATCTTCCCAGTAAGGTTGAGTGACAAGGGAGGAAGGGAATGAATCTGGAATTCAAAGTTTTAAAATCAAATATTTAATCAAATATCAAAGTTTAAATATATATACTATTAATATTGTTTTACACGTAACTGGGAAATGAGATATACAGGCACTGGGGCATAGACATCCACCATGCCCTACTGGGAAGTCGGAGGGGGGATGGGAGAAGATATGGGAGAGAGCAGATTGGAGGCGGGGATATCCAGTGGGATCATTATTTTGGGGTGGTGGGTAGGGGAAAATGGGGAGAAAACTTGTAACTCAAAATCTTGTGGAAATGAATGACATAAACTAGAAGTGAATAAAACATTTGAAACTATAAAAAAAAAGTATGAAAATAGAGTATTACTTGCAAAAAACAACAATAAGGCCAGTATGTCTAAAATACAGTGTATATGAAAAAGAATAAAATATAATATGACTAGAAAGGCACCTTGGGACCAGGTTGTAAAGGGATTTAAATGTCAGGGGAATTCATATTTGATCCTAGAGGTTAATAGTCAACCACTTTAGTCTACTGAATGGGAGAATGAAATCATCAGACAAGATGATGACTCATACATCACATACATACATACCTAATCCCCAAAAGGATGACATAAAGTAGATATTTCTAGGGAATGGTTTGAAATAGATATAAAAACACTCAAATCAGCAACAAAAAAATTAAAGTCTTTTCAAATACTCTGCCTTATCGAGGAAGCTGCCATAGTCATTTGAAGTAAAACCATTAGCAAAAGCAGTGAAGAGCAATGATTTCTAGTTTTATTGAACACTGCATGTAATAATTACTCTTTTAGATGGAATTTGCCTCTCTCTGAATTTTTATTTCAAGACACATTCATTTTATTTCTCACTTTCATTGATCAGGGAGATTTGGGTTATTAGGATTGGCCTAGAAGTGATTTTTCTTATCTTCTTTAAAAGCTAAGAAATAATCATTCACTATTTCAAATGAAATCAAGCTTCATTAAACATGTTTCATCTCACCAACAGATAGAGGTAATAGATTCTATTTGGCCCACCACAGTTGTGAAACAGCTAACAGAATGGGCCACAACCTTATGTATTATATGTTCTACTTCTTTAAACGTTTTTAGAAATCACTTTATGAAACTAATAAAATATAATCTAACAATATATGAAGTGCCGTGCCATAACGGATAAAAAGCTGGCTCCAGAGATGAGCATAGATGGCTTCAAGTCAGATTCTAATAATTACCTGGATCCCTGGACACGTCACTTTGCAGCACTCTAGCCAACTCCCTAAGACTGTAAGTTACAAAGGAAGTATAATGTGCTCCCTATGTATGTGGAAATGATATGTTCAGAGCTTATTAGATTGTGAGCATATTGAGGACAAGGACTTTCTTCTTTGTATCCTCAGTGTTTAGCACAGTGCCTAGAACGTAGAAGGCACTTTAAAAGTGTTTATTAGCTATTAACCATAACATATTCTATAGCAATAACATTAGGACCTGCTCAACAGAGGATATATCTATCCCTTGACATATGAAGTCATACGACAAGAGATCTCAAGGTGGAAGGAACCACAGAGGTCATTAATACAACCCTCTTATTTTAGAGATAGGGAAATTGAGACCCAGAGAAGTTAAATGATTTGTCCAAGACCACATACATTGTATGTGTTTTTTTTGGAGGGGGGAAGGTAGGGCAACTGGGGTTCAGTGACTTGTCCAAGGTCACATAGCTAGTAAGTGTTAAGTGTCTAAGGCTGGATCTGAACTCAGGTCTTCCTGAGTCTAGGGCCAGTGCTCTATTCACTGTACTACCTAGCTGCCCCACATACATTATATGTAGCATGTCTGGACACTGAACCTAGATTTGCAAATCTAGGGCTTTTCCCATTGTACCACGCTGTTTTCCTTAACTGTATAAAGTGAACTGATTATATGTCTCTTCACTTGCTGAGTCACAGAAGGTAAACAAGAATTTTCCTAGCCTATAAAACAATTTTAATGTTTTGTTTATAAAATAAATTAAAGCCAAAATATTTTAAATTAATTGATATGTTAATAATGATAAATTACAACAGTTGCAACTTTCAAACAACCCTGGAAACTGATCTTGTTTTTCTCTAGTTTGTTTAATGGTCTGCCCTAGGCATAAAATATCTGTAGAATTAAATTGTACCTTTTAGTCAAGTGAATCATATGTTTCAGAAATTAAGGATCAATATGTCAATTTTTTATACTCAGTGGCAGTTGGGTGGCAGTCAATAGAGTATTGGGCCTAGGATCTGGAAGACTCATCTTCCTGAGCTCAAATATGACCTTAAACACGTGCCATCTGTGTGACCCTGGGCAAGTCAATAAACCCTATTTTCTTCAGTTCGTCATCTGTAAAATGAGCTGGAGAAGGAAACTGCAAACCACTCCAGTAATTTTGCCAAGAACACCCCCAAATGGTGCCACAGAGAGTTAGATACAACCAAAATGACTGAACAAGTCAAGACTAACATGACATTTTTTGTTGTTTTCTGTTTTTATGCTTCTCATTGTATGCTAACCCTAGGCCTAGACTAGATGTATGGTTGGGAGCCAGAAGGGACAGTCACATCATTCTGGACAAAGAGTAAAAGAGTTTGCATTTAGTGGCTTCCTCACCCATAAGTCCAACTACTAATATAGTGCACCATTCTTGTTCTCAGTTGATTGTCAATTAATGTCTTACTGATGTATTAGATAATAATTAAGGGATATTTGAATATTAGAGGGGAATTTTTGAAGAAAACCCAAAGAAATAAAAATATAATGGTGGAATGAGTAGAAAAAGTTAATATTTAGGGATTGAAAGCAGAAATTACAGAAAGAGGTACACCAAGAGCTGTGTAGAGAGGAAGGAAAGGCCACCTCACATCATTCCCTCTTTTTTCAGTCATCTATTCATCCTACTTTCAGCAGTGCAAGGCTCAAAGGAGCAAGTCCTTGTGACTAAACTACTGCAATGGCTTTCAGGAAGGAGAGGGATAATGTATGAGCGGTGACCACACCTCCCTGCTCCCACTTATTTACCAGTCTCTCAGACATTTAATTGATTATGTAATCTTCCCTATTCAAAACAAAGTAAATTCAATCAATAGAGATCCTCGGGTACAGAGGAAGAACTCTCTAAAGACAATATGCACTTGATTTGATAGGCTTGCTGGGATCAGATTGATGTATTGCTATCTTGGATTTGGTCTTTGAGAGAAGACAGGACAGTTGACGTAAATATCCTCTTCTTTGTCACCTTGAGTTTGGTCAGGAACCCCACTTCTGGCATGGTTTTTTGATGGCTAGAAAAAGAAGTAGGAAAGAATTTCAGAAAAGTAAATGCTTTTATTTCAGTGGTTACTAGAAATACAGATTACACATGAACTCTGATGGCCTTCACCCCCTGTCAGCACAAGAAGCCAAACTCCATCACAAGGGATTCTAGGAGGCATTTTCATTATCGGTGTCCATAGTGAACTTCTATATGAAAATACATTCCTAATATGAAAGTATAAATTTGAAGTGAAATACAACAGATGTCCAGGCTGTCAATAAAGTGAGGGGACGGATAACCTCGAAAGTCTCTTATAGCTCTAAATCTATGATCCCATCACATAGAATGAACTAGAGAGAAGAAGGCAGTCTTTCAGTATAAGGGAATGAAGGGAAGAACCATAAAAGAAACTTGTCGTTTTAGCCCCCAATAGCCTATTCCAATGCCCTAGATAGATATGTATGTGTATATGTACATAATACATGTATGTGTGTGAGTATATTGTATATTTATGTATATATGTATATGGGGGTATACATGTATGTGTGTATGTAATCTCTTCCGCAAGAATAGTTCCTCATAAGTAACCAAGTAACATAGTACCATGCATGAACATAAACACATACATACACATACATGTAAGTACATGTATATGTATTAGTTGTGTATAACATAATTATGTGTGTAAAATTATGAATTATTAGATATATTATTTACATTAAACCTTATATGATATCTGAGAGAGAGAGAGAGTGTGTGTGTGTGTGTGTGTGTGTGTGTGTGTAAAATAACCAGCCTCACTAAGTATAAACAGTCATTTTAGCAGTAGATTGATCACTTGATGAATTCTTTACGCATAGCAGCCCATGGAACTAGAAAAAGACAAAAAGCGCCTCAGCTCCATGTGACTCAAGAAACACATAGTTTTCAATCCACCTTAAAATATCAAAATGGTAGTTTGGTGTAGCGGCTGGAGAGATGGCCAAGAAGATCAGGGTTCAATTCTCACCTATGATACTCACTGTGTGACCCTGGGTAAGTCACCTAACCTTTCAACACCCTAAGAAATTAAGACTACAGGTAGAAAGTACTCTTTTTCCTCAATATTTGAGATAAATTTAGCTTAGACATTAATATGGCCTATATAGAATTGTTCATATTTAAGTTTTTCTCCCTCAGTCTCTTCCTTTAAAACCTTGAACAGGAACTCTAACTTCCTCTGTTCAAATACTGAAAAAAAACATACAGTGTTTCTTTTAGTTTTATATATTTTATAAACAATATGTTAAAATTAAGAATCCTAGATGTAGTAAAAAAAAAACACTTTAGCACTTCTAACACTTGTCTCAGGATAGCAAATAACGAAATTATTTCTATTAAATTTTGTTTTAATGTACCAAGAAAGCAAAATGATCAGTGGTATGTTTGTATATAAAGTTTCTGATAGTGGTTCAAGTCATTTTCACTAAGACTGAAATTTAACAAGACAGTCTTGTCTCAATTTATAAGATTGCCAGTCTAGTAATTCAAGTCAATTGTGAAACATTTTTGGACAAATTTATCAAAATAATCAACTCAAATCTTCATGTCACTTTCCATTTATTATAGATAGCATATAAGGCAAGATAGGGTAGTAGAGGAAGCATGGAAAGCAGACTGGTCTTGGAATCAGACAGGTCTTAGATTAAGTCCTAGCTGTGCGACTTTGTAACCTTGTAATCCCAAGCAAGTCATATTATCCCTCTGAGCCTCAGTTTCTTCACCTACAAAATGGAGATTAAGTCATTTGCACTTTAATATAGCTCACAGGGTTATGAGAAAAGCTTTTGTGTGTGAGAGTGAGAAAATGCTATATGAATGTGTTACTATGACCTATTTTTCTGCTGAATAGGTGAATCATAGAAGATATTTTCTAAAGCAGTTTAGAAAGGATTATTTTTAGTTCAAGGGAATAAATGAGTTTTATTGCATCCTTCAGTTTTTTGTTTTGTTTGGGGGGGGGGGGTTTCCAGTATTCGTTACAGGTTACTTTATTTGACATTGCCCAAAAAAAAAGACATAGAATTCACAAGTAGAGAATAGGTGGTAATGGAGTAGTCATAGTAGCTAGCGTTAAATAACTCATTAATTTTGAATAACACTTTTAATACTTCCCTGGTGTCCCAAAGGAGCCAAATTGTATTCCTGCTGGAAATCTTTAAATCACTTTGGTTCTATTTTTTTTCTGTTGACCTCTCTGATCTACTTTCAAAGGTCAAGAAATGTCCTTGAAACAAATCATCACTGTGCAGTTGCATAATCAAACTCCACTGATTTTCAGAGATAAATCCAACTGAAGCACCACCTTACCTCCACCCCAGAGCAAAAGCATTTCAAAAGCCTTATATATGCTAAAGGAAGAGAGAGCAATGAGTTGTTGCTATCTTAAAAAACAGAAATTTCTCATCATATCTTATCCTATCACAGACTGGTTACCATTTATTAAAATTTTCTTTTAGATACAAATGGAGAGAGAGAGATATCATATAGCTAGATATGTAATATATAGATGATATAGTTGTGTAAAAATAAAGATAAAATATAGATATATACATCTATGAAAAGAGAGAGACAGAGAGAAAAGAGAGAGGAAGGGAGGGAAAATGAGGAGAAGAAAGGGAAGAGGGGGAGAGAGAGAGAAAGGGAGAGAGAGAGAGCACTAATAATTAGCAGAGATGAAATTTGCAACCCATATCTTCTCATTTCAACTCCAGTGTTCTCTCTATGTATTACATTTTCTTGTTATTTTTCTCATGCTTGCTTATAGAAAATATTGTGTTGTTTTCAGTAATGATGTATTGTTAATATTGAACAGAAATTATTTCCTTACTAGTATTAACATAACAAAATCTATTATAAAAGGTTACCAATGTTAGGAGACCAGTTTGAAAATGTAAATCAAAAAATCAAGTGTGTGGATATTTGAAGCTAGCTGAAGATGAGCTGAAGTCCATTGAAGCCATTAGCAATGACCAGGTTGCTTAGGAATAAAATCAAGGTTGGCTACTATAAAAAGAGTTTTTCATATAAAATCAACCACACACACACACACAACTTGTCATACGAATGTTGTCCAAAATAAACTCATCCTTGAGAAATCTTACCTGGGTCTGGGTGTCCCACAGTGCCTTAGACACTCTCTTCCTCCTGTGAATCCACATTTAACAAAGTTGTTAGAACACGTCATGTCATGTGACCTAGCCTTAGAACCACTCGGCCACTTCTTTCGGCATCCTGATCATTCAGTTCTACCATTTCGTCACTCTTCTGGTGTCTTATCTTACCGTGTTACAAATAGGAATGGGGTCTGTATCTCTGATTTTATAGAGAGGTTTCCCAAATAAGGAAATTCCCTCTGCTAATGCAGGCAACATCACTGAAGCTTGTAGTCTTTGACAGATGTCAAGTATGCCGAGAAGTTAAGTACTTTACCCCTTGCTTATATCAGAACTAGACATAAAACTAAGTCTTTCGGTTCTAAGGCCAAGGAACCCTTTCAGGGGGCCACAGGACTATTTATGTGACTGATTTTGCAGTAAGCCTTTATGTCTTTATGAGGAACTGTCAATTGTTATCACCAACTAACCTGGCCTCACTACCCTTCTGCAGCTGACGTCTACCATTAAATAGCATCTGTCAATGTCCTACAGCTACTTCCAAGTCATTCTCCTGTGGACACATGAGGATGAGACCCTTATCTATATGCACTGTTATTCCCATATCTTCTAGCTGCCTCATGCTACAAGCAGTAATACAAGGCAAACTGCTTAACAAATGTTTCAATTCAGCAAATATTCATTGAGCTCAAAGGAAAAAAAACACAATAGGGCATTCGTGAAGAAAAGAGAAAACAATAATGGTGAACAAAAAAAATAGCAAGTGACTTCAATAGCGTGAGGAACTATGTTCAAGTATATATGCTGGGTTATTGCATAGAGAGAAGTAGCAGCAGATAGAAAACCAGCACGGGAGTCCTAGAGAGCGGGATTCAAGTCCCACCTTTAACACGTACCAGTTGTGTGACCCCACACAAGTACTTAACCTCTCTGTTCTCTAAGCAGCTCTCTATGAATATAAACTGAAGAAAAGCTGCTGACTGGCACTGGGATGGCTCACCAGGAAGTTTCTTACATTGATGAAATTATAGGTCTAGGATCCATCCCTATTATAGAGAAATACTAACATTGCTTTTCATCCCAATTGAGAAGAGTAAAACAGAAAAGTTACTAATAAAAAAAGAATTTACTTTAGTTATAAGAAGGAGCAGAGTCACATGACTAGTTGCCCCTTATGACTAGAAGATAAAACAAGTTCTTTTCCTCTATCATATTCCAAGAGTCTACCTAAAGGGTGTGTTGAACCTTTTCTACCTCCTACCACTAATTAGTGTCCCTCTCCTAGTTTCTCCTCTGGTCTTTCTCAAGCCACACACTGTCATCATCTTGACTCCAGAAATTTATCTTATGGTTATTTACCATTGACTCCAGGACAGGCAGAAGCAAATAGAAAAGTGTGGTTTCTGTCAATAATTTAGCTAGAACCCAAAAGATCACATAGAAATGGGCAGACTGCTAACTCTGACAATTATTAAATGTCCTAATTGAGGTTTCTTTCCCACCATCATCACCACGCTGTTCTTTCATTTCCCGTTACCTCCCTCAGAACTTGTAGGAACAGTGAAAGAAATAAAGATAACAGCTGAGGAACTTTGACAAACCATTAATATATGGGATACAGTTACTCTAACATCAGACTTGGTGCAGACAAGGCTTTTGATTAGCAAATATACTCACCTGCAATAATAACTGATGATGACGATAGATATCACAAAAATTAAGAATGAAGCTGCCCCTCCAGTCATAAAAAAAATATTTTTATGGTCTGTTGTTTTTGCTGAAAAGAGAACAATTCAGGGGATTAAGAAAGAAAATTATGAACAAACCAATTTCTGCATAATAGCTATTACTTTCATGCTAAGGTTTGTGAAGTGCTTTGTACATGTTATCTTACTTGATCCTCATGCCCATGCTGTGCGGTAGGTACTATTGTTATCCTCATTTTAAAGATGAGCAAATTGTAGCAGAGAGATCAAATAACTTACCCAGGGACACAGCTGGTAAGGACGAGGCAACATCTGAACTCGGGTCTTCTGACTACAAGTCCAGTGTTGTACCCACTGTGCCCACCTAACTACCTCAGGTGGCACAAGCCAATGTTCTCAAACTACCTTAACTGGCTGTGTAGTTGTAAACAAAAACAAAAATTTTCGTATTAACTTCAGTGTGAATGTTACTCAAAAGTAACATTCACACTGAAGTTAATACAAAACTTTTTGTTCTTCACAATGCTCCCAGAGTTAGATGTTGTAGCCATATAAATCTTATAAGGATGCTGGAATGGTCTTCCATTTTCTTCTCTCATAGATTAAGGCAAACAATGGTTAAGTGACTTGCTCAGGATCATACAGCTCTAATATGTGTCTGAGACCACATTTGAACTCAAGTCTTTCTGACTTTAGGCCCAGTAGTCTATCCACTGAGCCACCTAGCAGCCTCTAGATAGATAGATATTGTGCCATTTTCTTCAAACAATTACAGTATCTTTTATGGTAAAAGTCACTGTCAAAATAACACAGATAAACAATAATATAATAACAACTAATATTTATAAAGCACTTACTATGTTCTAGGCACTGTTCTAAGTACTTTGCAAGTATTATCTCATTTGATCCTCATAGCGCCTCTGGGTGGTAGGTACTATAATTATCCACATTTTACAGATGATGAAACTGAGGCAAATAGAAGTTAAGACTTGCCCAGAGTCACATAGCTAATGAGTGACTGAGGCCAGATTTGAACTCAGATTTTCTTAACCACAGGCCCAGGGCTTTGTTCATTACATCACTAGTTGCTAGATGAAGATTAAATCATTTTTTAAGTGTTCAAGGTATCAAACACACACACACACACACACACACATACACACAAGCGTATACTCACCTGACAATGCAATTTGTTATATGCCAGCAAAACTTCGTTTAAGAAAGTTATCTGGGTGATCCGGGTGAATAGATAACAATAAATTTGAACAGAGATTTCTACTCTACCCTTAACCTCACAAAAAGGATGCAGGGCAATGAGTCAGAAAACCTGAGAGTTAGTTCCGCTCTACAGCTAACTATGTGGCCTTAGCTGAGTCCCATCACTCATTCTGCTTCAGTTTCTCCATCTGTTATAGAGGTTTGACAAACCTCCCTTCCTATAGCTCAGAATGTTCTAATGATTTCTTGGGATAATAGCTATAAAAGTACTTTACAAATGGTAGATTGCTACAGAAGTGTGAAGCATCATTATTATCATCTTACCTTTGGGCCAGCAATTTTGCAGAACCCCAAAGTAAACTCCTGTCAGGCAGCACATATGCCCCAAGTGGAAGGTAAGGGCAGAGTAATAGCTCTCAACTAAGTTTCCATCCTTTCTGCAAAGCTGGGCCATTATACTAATGGTTAGATATCTTCCTAATGGTTTCCAGATTTTGTTTCTAACATCCATCTTTTGACACCTGAAAAATCCTAATTTCACCTGATCGTCTTCATTTCAGCATATCAGGTACTCATTGCCTTATACTCCTAATCAACCATTCTGACTGAGGATTTTTCCTTTATAGTTTTAATAAAAATGAAAACTAATGTTTGAGACTTTTTTGTTTTAATACTATAATAAGAAATTGAGTAAACAAGGATAGAGCCTCTTTTATTTCTCAGTCTCTGATGAGCAAAAATAGAAAAAAATTATATGCATCATTGTGGTGCAAGAGGCTTTTCATGATGGGATAGGATTATTGACAAGAAACAAATAAAAATTAACATTTCAAAATAAGGGCAGGCTCCCCAAAAGTGGTTTTAATGTCACCCCCTGCCATTTCCATGTGGGATCTACCTACTCTCAGGCAACAATAATAATATAACATTTCATTCCAGAACTCCCCTAACAAATAAACAGACCTCCTGAATCTTATCCTAAATGCTGTGGACGCCAAAAGGTGACGAAGTTGTAGCAACAGAAAATCAGTTAATCTGGAATTCACAAGAAGCTGATAATCATGGGGGGGGGGGGGAATGCATAGATACCAAGGACTCATGCAGGCTTTTTTATCTGCCCTTAGTTCCAAAGTGATCTTTTATTTAAAGATGTGGTGATGACAGATTTTCATTCATTTGAAAAGTATGAATTGATTAGCTGCCTTGTGGAAGACCTTGTGCTGGAAACTGAAATACGCATTGTTACTCAGTCACTTTTCAGTCATGTCTGACTCTTTGTGACTCCATTTGGGGTGTTCATGGCAAAGATACTGGAGTGGGTTTACCGTTTTTTTCTCCAGTTCATTTTACAGATGAGGAAACTGAGGCAAACTGGGTTAAATGAATTGCCCAGGGTCACATAGCTAGTAAGTGTCTGAGGTCAGATTTGAATTCAAGAAAATGAGTCTTCCTGACTCCAGGCCTGATACTCTATACACCGCATCACCTAGTTGCCCCCTGTGAAGTGTACAAAGTACATTAATGCATAAGCCTCACCCTCATGCAATTTACAGTCTAGTTAGGGAGATAAGACAAAGCATTGGAGAAGGCTATCTATATTTCCCATTTCTGTACCTCGACCTAGGGCTATCCCCTATGCCTAGAACATTATTTTCTCCTAACCTTTGCTTCTCAAAATTTCTTGTCTCTTTCAATATTTAGCTCAAATACTGGATCCTGCATGAGATCTTTCCTGATCCCCCAAACTGCTAGTGCCTCCCCCCCCAAAAAAAACACATCTTTGTATGTGTGTATGCTGTCTCCCACAACAGGGGAAAAGGGAGAGATGTTTCAATACTGTTATAGTACCTATAGCAATATATAGCACCCCAGTACCTAGCATGATAACTGGCTCATAAGAAGAGATTAATAAAATCTTAATAATTTCTTGACTCACAGACCAACAGATGTTGCAGAGAATGAGCAAATGTGTAATTATGAGAAATTTGATAAAATAATCTAAACCAAGTTGATAGATTTTTGGGGATTCATGGACTTCAGTGTAAAGGGGAGAATGGCAAACCTATATTATATGTGGTTTGGAATCAAGACATAAAAGGAGTCAACAGCTATCAGAATGATCAGAAGTTTTGCACCTATACGTGATGAATGTTTATTAGAATTAGAAAGCTCTGAACATGACAAGGATTGAGATATATGATACAGACAAAAAAAGAGAAATCAAGTATCTTAGCAAAAAAAATTTTGTTATAGACACAGGAGTCACTTCAGGAGTAACTGTGTGCAGTCATATTATCATCAACTGGGTAGAGCTAAGGTCAAAATCAATACCAAATTAGAAGAAAAAACAAAGATGAGGAGAAAACACTGTGCAAGATCACAGATCACAGCAGCTCTCATTCAGCCAATGTTTAAATGTACTGTCAACTGTGAAAAATGGGAAATGGAAAAAAGTCAAGACTATTATCATTCTTTAGAGAAGTTTAATTGGTTCAAAATAATTGCCGCAATGAGGAGGTCTCTGAAAACTCAATATGTAGATGTAATCTCCTGTACAAGAAAAGAGAAAAGGCGATCAAAGCCAACCTCTGTTTATAACATCAGCTCATTTATAAAATATTAAAGGAGCAGGATGACTCACAAAATTAGGAAAAAGAACCAAGGGGGAAATGAGAGACAGAAAAAAGAGAGCTGGAGTGAGAGCCTGTTAAGTGAGATCATCTCCAAAGCACTGACAGATAAATTAAGAGAAAGGAACATAGATATAAAATGTAACATTTTCCAGTGTTTTTTAAGCAATCTATCTTCATTTGTGACAATGATGGAACCATTACATTTGTACTTTATCACCATAGTCCCTGATATGCCATGTGAGGAGGCATAAATGGTAGTTGCTGTAAGATGCTGAAATGGGAAGGAGTGCCTAGACTTTACCAAATATATAAAAAATAAATCCATAAGAGTAGCACCTAATCTGGACCAGTGATCCCAAATATATAAAAAATAAATACATATGGGAGTAACACCTAATCTGGGGCAGTGATCCCAAAACCCATTTCCCCATTTGAACTGGCTAGTTTTGACTAGAGTGTGGCTGCTACCAGGGGACCCTTAGGGAATGGAGGTGTTCTTTCTAAAGTTATAACTTTAGAACTCCCACCAGTGTGCTGCTCCCAATGATAATCAAGTGATATCAATTAACCAGACAGACATAATTAGCCTCTAGACACAGATATTAACTAAGGCAATATAGTAAAAAGAGTTGATACAAAGTTTTCTTCCTAAACCAGGGGCATACTCTCCCACAAATACAGGAAAAGTTTAGGAGTAAGTGAACTCAAGCACAGAACATACGTTACAAAAGAGTAGCCAGCAGGGGCAGAGCCAAGATGGAGGCATAGAAGCAGGAAAACTCCGTGAGCTACCCCCATAGCCACCTCAAATACCTATAAAATATGACTCTAAACAAATTTTAGAGCTACAGAACCCAAAAAGTGACAGAAAGAAACAAATCTCCTGCTGAAGGCAGACTGGCAGGTGGATGGAAAGGGTCCATCACAGTGTGCTGGGAGCTGAGCAGAGCCCTACACATGGACCTGCAGTTTTAGCCCAGGGCAGCCGCAAACAGCAGCAGCTGGAGCAGACTTCTAGAGAGTGGATCACCAGCATCTGTGGCAGTTTCCAGAATTATGAACACATAAATGCCAAGGGCAAAGTAAAAGATCAGTGTGCAACTCTGTTGGAACTGGGGATGACAGAGGTGCAGTCAGGTCCCTGCCCCTGTACTGAGAAGCAGCAGAGATGCTGCAGTCATGTGTCTGCTTCCACATGGCTGCTTCAGAGCTCCTGGCCTGCAGATCATAGGGGGAAAAAATGACCATTCGGAGGGTAATCACTCTTGCTTTAACCTGCCTGGATCTGGATGGCAGTCTTGGGTGGCAGGCCTGGGGTATGTGACCAGTGAGCCACAGCTTGTGGTGTCTGTAGAGAGAGTGCCCAACTAATAGCAGCTGTGAAAACCCCAGTGATTTAGGACAAAGCTCTCCTCTCTGGAAGCAGAGGACTACTGTGGCAAAGAGCTCAAAAGTCAAGTAATTGAGTGGCAACATGAGCAAGCAAAGCAAGCACAGCAATCAAACCTTAGATTCCTTTTGGGGGACAAAAAGGATCAAAGCATGGAATGGCAGTAAGACAATTAAGTCAGAACTCCTGCACCAAAAGCTTCCAAGGAAAATATGAATTGGTTACAGGACATTGAGGAGCTCAAAAAAGGATTTTGAAAATCAAGTAAGAGAAGTGGAGGAAAGTTGGAAAGAGAAAGGAGAATGATTCAAGAAAATAATGAAAAGAGAGTCAACAACCTTACTGAAGAAAATAAAACCTTAAAAAATAGACTGACTCAAATGGCAAGAGGCCCAAAACTCTAATGAGGAGAAGAATACCTTAAAAAGCCGAATTTGCCAGATGGAAAAAGAATTTCAAAAGCTCACTGGAGAGAATCATTCCTTCAGAATTAGATTAGAGCAAATGGAAGCTAATAACTTTATGAGAAAACAAGATTCTATTAAACAGATCCAAACAAATGAAAAAATAGAAGGCAGTGTGAAATATCTCATTGAAAAAACCACTGACGTGGAAAATAGATCCAGGAGAGATAATTTAAAATTATTGGACTACCTGAAAGCCTTGATCAAAAAAAGAACCTAGAAATCATCCTTCAAGAAATTCTCAAGGAAAATTGCCCTGATGTTTTAGAACCAGAGGGCAAAATAGAAATTAAAAGAATTCACTGATCACCTCTTGAAAAAGATCCCAAAAAGAACACTCCTAGGAATATTATATCCAGATTCCAGAGTTTCCAGATCAGGGAGAAAATATTACAAGCTGCCAAGAAGAAACAATTTGAATATTGTGGAAATACAATCAGGATAACACAAGATCTAGCAGCTTCAGCATTAAGGTATTGAAGGGCTTGGAATATGATATTCTAGAGGTCAAAGGAGCTAGGATTAAAACCAAGAATCACCTACCCAGCAAAACTGAGTATAATGTTTTAGGGGGAAATATGGTAATTCAATGAAATAGAGGACTTTCAAGCATTCTTGATGAAAAAACCAGAGTTAGATAGAAAATTTGACATTCAAATACAAGAAGCAAGACAAGCATGAGAAGGTAAACAGGGAAAAGAAATCATAAGGAACTTACCAAAGTTGAACTATTTACATTCCTACATGGAAAAAATGATATTTGTAACTTATGATACTTTCCTCTGTATGAGGATAGTTGAAGGGAATATAAATGTGTGTATATGTGTGTTTGTGTGTGTATATGTATAAATACATATATGTCAGTATAGGAGGGTATATTTGTGTATGAATACATATGTGAGTGTGTGTATATATGTGTACAGGTATACATGGACAGAGGGCACAGGATGAATTGAATAGGAAGGGATGATATTTTAAAAATAAAATTAAGAGGGGAGAGATGAATATAATGAGAGGAGCTAGGGAGAGACAGAATAGGGTAAATTATCTCATATAAAAGAGGCAAGGGAAAATTGTTTTCAATGGAGGAGAAGAACCGGAAGGCAAAAGGGAATGGGTCAACCTTACTCTCATTGAATTTGGCTTCAGGATGGAATAACATACATACTAAATTGGGTATCTTACCCTACAGGAAAGTAGGGGGGAATGGGATAAGAGGGAGGATGATAGAAGGGAGGGAAGATTGGGAGGGAGGGTAGTTAGTAGCACACACTTTTGAAAAGGGACAGGGTCAAAGTAGAAAATGAAACAAATGGGGGTGGGACAGGATAGAGGGAAATATAGTCAGTCTTTCATAATATATATACTATAGAAATATTTTGTGTAACTACACATGTACAACCTTTATTGAATTGCTAACCTTCCCAGTAAGGGTGGGTGATGAGAGAAGAAGGAAAAGAATCTGGAATTCAAAGTTTTAAAATCAAATGTTAAAAAAAAAAGAGCAGCCAGCAGTTATCTTTTTGTCCTGATTATGGAGCCCTCACAAAGTTTCCCTTAGTCACGGAGTAATTTTCTGTTGGGCTCCCTGTAGTATCCTTAGGCTCCCTTTCTTTGATGTATCTAGTTTTGCTTGGCTCCCAATACAGACACTACCAATGAGTTGCTGCAATTTCAGGGATAATAACAAGATGCTGAGGAGCTGTCCAAATCCTCCAATTCAATGTTCTTCTCTCTGGTCCTTGAGACATACGGGAGCTCTAATTCAGATTGAGCAAGCAATTCCCTTTCAGGGTCTTGACTAGTATTATCCTCTCCTCTAGACTGCAAGATATCTGAAGACTTAGATTCAGAACTTTGTTGCTATACTATAGAAATCTCATAAGGCATTAATAAATCTCCTCATGCAAAATCAATGTATCTCCTTTGCAGCATTCCTTCATTTCATCCAATGTACTTCACTCTATCTAAATTGATTAATGAGGGGGCAGCCAGGTAGCACAGAGAGTAAGAGCACCGGCTCCAGTGTTGGGATGACCTGGAGATCAAATCCCAGGCTCAGACACTTAGCACCCACCCAGAAACACCTGGCCATGTAACCTTGAGCAAGTTACTTAACCCCAATTGCTTAGGGGCGGCCAGGTGGCTCAGTGAGTAAGAGCACTGACTCCAGTGTCAGGATGACCTGGATCAAATCTGGGCTCAGATATTCAGCACCACACCCAGAAATAACTGGCTGTGTAACCTTGAGCAAATTATTTAACCCTGATTGCTTTTTTAAAAATTTAAAAAATAAATTGATTAATGAGCTTGTTTAAATAAGTTCAATGCCTTTCATTGATTGAGGAAAACTGTTCTTACTAAGTACAGGTATCATGGTTAAAATATCTATTACTTTAAATAGGGGGTGTTTGATTAGGGGGAGGTGGAATGATTTATTATTACATATTATTATTAACCATAACCCCCACCCTTTTATCAGAGATCATCATAGAATTTTAGGAGCACTTCAGGATCAATTTTTAAGATATCAAAAGAAGGTAAGGGGGCAGCCACGTGGCTCAGTGAGTAAGAGCACTGGCTCCAGTGTCAGGATGACCTGGATCAAATCCGGGCTCAGATACCCAGCACCACACCCAGAAATAATAACTGGCCGTGTAACCTTGAGCAAGTTACTTAACCCCGATTGCTTTAAAAAAAAAAAAAAAGTTAAGAGTCCAAAATAAGAAATACAACTACAGACAATAGTTTATAAACAGGTGAAAGAAATTATATCAGCAACTATCAGTGTAAATGCTCATCAGAGGTGGTATAGAGTAGTAGAGAGTGCTGGATTTGGAATAAGAGATCTAAGTTCAATTCTTGGGACTTATTTTGTCCTTATAGCTGTGTCATCCTAGGTAAGTCACTTAAAATCTCTGCCTCATTTGCTTCATCTATAAAACACAAATAGTAATACTCTGCCTTTCTCTTAGGACTGTGAAAAAAGCAAAGTTTAAAGTAGCACATAAATGTAATCTACCTAAAATCATTGTGTGAAGAGTCTGTGTATTTAAAAAATGTATCCTTCATGAAAATATAAGGAGGTAAACAGGCTTTTGTAAAGAAGTTTACATAGCAGACCATATCTTTAGAGTTAGAAAACTCATTGAGAGATGCAGAAACTATAGACTTTCATTAGGTCTCATGTTCATTTAAAAAAAATTAGAATTGATAGAACAAAATTCAGCCTTGAATATTCTACTCACAAAAGGAATTTCCCATGGATATGTTAAACTTATAAAATAGTGTATGATGCATATGACCACAATGCTAGTTTTACCCAGAGAATCACTGATCTAGAGCTAAAGAAAATTTGGGGGCCATCTAATTCATTCCCTTCATTTACAGTTGAGGGAACTGGGTGTATCAGCAATGCCATATTCACAATGCCTATAGAGATTACAAATATGCTGATATAATTATCCATTAGGAAATACGTCATGTTTGCCATATGAGGAAATAAACTAGAAAATTTATTAAGATACCAAAAGACTGAGTCCCAAAACCAGAAAGTGAAAGCCATCAGAGTAGTTATGACATTGGCACAGGTAGATAAAGTAGAAAGCACCCACATTTTCAAGGTCTTTAAAACAGAACAGGCTACCTCAGGCAAAGGTCCTCCTCTCCCCACGCACAGCAACCACCCAGCGTCCTGGAAGCGCACTCCCAGCAGCTCCGGCCCCTGGCAGTCCTCAGCAGGAGTCCTTAGCAGAAAGTCCTTAGCAGTTCTAACTCAAAAAGGGCTTCGCGCTGCCACTGCCTCTGCTGCTGCCGCCGCCACCACCACCGCGATTCCCCTGTATTGGCTTGGTTTTCAAATTGATTGTATTAAAACCCAGAGCTTGTTAATCCCACCTGTGGGATGGACTTTTTGATGTGAAAAGAAAGTCCTGACTGGGAGGAGCTGGTGACGTAGATTTGGAGAGACAAGAGAGAGGCGGAAGTTCTTTTTGGAAGCAGCACCTCGTGAAGAGGGAGAGACTAAGAGATTGCTGGTGGCCGCTTTGAATTGCCCTGGACTTTTGAGACCTGCCCCCTGAGCTGCCAAGGACTGAGGAGACATGGCTGTTTTGCTGGTACTTTGTCTGTCTGTTTTGATGTTATTTTGCCAGATTTGTCCACTGGTGAAAGACTGTCCTGTTGAAGAAGTCCTAGAACCTGGCATTTGGTTAAGAAGGCCTGAGACTGTCCTGCAGACAGAGAGTGAATACTGTCCACTGGTGAGGGACAGTACTGAGAGTGAATACTGTCCACTGATGAGGGACAGTACTGTTGTTGCAGGGGTCTGGAGACTGTCCGGCAGACAGAATGAATACTGTCCACTGGTGAAGGACAGTGCTGTTGTTGCAGGGGTCTGGGAGCCTTTCTGTTGGTTCAGAAGCCCTGAAGAAGGATTTTCTTGTTGTATGTTTACAGAAATCCTGGGAGAGGGCTTTGCTAATGTGTTCAGGGGTTCTAGGACTGTTTTACAGACAGAGGATGAATTCATGAAGGGACTGGCAAAGTATCTTATGGCCTTGCTAAGCCTTGTCTCCCCAGGAACTAAGATTGCTGAGAACTTGCCTCGTGTCAAGATGAAGAAAAGACCTCCATTTGGGTATTAAGTGCTGTGTTTAAACTTGATGTAACTCTGGGGTAGATTCAATTGTGATCCAGGGGTGGGGAACTTTTGACCTTTTTGTGTTCTATGGTTGAGCAAATGAATGTATTTTACTTATGTTTGGAAACTAATCTCCATTTGAGAAGAGGGGCTTTGTGGTGGACTTAATTAAGGTATAGCCTAGGGGTGGAGAAGTATTTGGAACAGAGACTTTGTAATTGATTGAATGATTGGAAAGTCCTGGGGTGGGGTAGGCCTTGGAGATGATTTAATCACACTTAGTAAATGCTGTATTTTGAATGCTGTCATGTTTTGATCTTCTCTGTTCTGGGTTTGTTACTGAATAAAATAGAGAGCACCTATGCTGGTATTTTGAACCTGGGAAGTTGCCTTTGCTTGGTATTACATTACACTGGGTCCCAGTGTGAAGTTACTTGCTCATAATCATACAGATGGTAAACTTTAGAGGAATTTTTTGAAACCAGGTCCTTTGACTACAAAACCAGTGCTCACTCTCCACTATGTTCCATCTACAAACCTATTATTTGTTCCCACTTCCCCAGGATGACTCCACTCTCAGGTCAACTCAATGACTGAGTCATTCCTTGAAACTACTACATCATAGAAAACACTCAGCAATGCTGCTTGCTTCCCTCTGAGGTCACTCTCTGCTCTACTCCACCTATACATTTACTGTCTTCCCTTAATGTGTTATCTTTTTTCCCTATCCTCATTGAATTATAACTCCCATGAGAGTATGGATGATTTTGTTTTCTTCTTATTGTTATTGATGATGTTTTTATTCCCAGCTCTTAGCAGTGCTTGGTATGCAGTAAGCACTTACTGGTTACTCTATTTTCTTGATCTATTATCTATTTTCTGTCTATTCTAATCTGATTAATGTTTACAATAAAGGAAGAGTAAACCTATGTGACTTGTGCTTACCTAAAGTGACTCAAAGTGTGGGATATCCTACACAGAGTGAATTTTTTTTGCTTTTTGGAGGGAGAAAGGCAGGGCAATTGGGGTTAAGTGACTTGCCCAAGGTCACACAGCTAGTAAGTTTTTTTTTCTTCTGAGGCTAGAATTGATATCAGGTCCTCCTGACTCCAGGACTGGTGCTTTATTCACTGTACGACCTACCTGCCCCCAGAGTGAATTTTTTAAAATGTGCAACATGGACTCATAGCTACCCATAGTAAAAAAGTGAGTTTTTCCCTCCCGTCCTTGTAAAGCCAATCATGAGCAGTTCTCCTGAGGACTGCTGCTGTGAATAACTTTAAGGATCTAATCACATAGTATAGTGAACTCTCTATTCAGCAATAAACTAAAGCAAAACATTCAAGAAACACAACATTCACAAGAACTTATTACTAAGGTGGCCACATAGTCTTTGACAAAATATATCATTCAGTAAGTCACAATCTCCTCAATCAATATAGAATACCCATGTCAAGTCTTCTTTCATCTTGACTCCAGCCTGACTTCCAAACCCCATGGCTCCTCTTCCACACTCTCAGGTCTTGCCTGGATTCACCTGACTATTGCCTGGATTCAGAGGTAGGCAGCTCTCCCAATTCCTGCCTGGATATTCCCAACTCTTGCCTGCATTCATACATAGGCAGCTCTCTGCTCTGGTTCTATATCTCAGCCCATGGGAACTATTCTACTTCAAGCCCTTTGCAGTTTCTGTTTTTAGGAAAACAAAGCTTAACAGAGCTATAACTATATATATATATATATATATATATTGCCAGCACTATCATCTCAATTCACTCTCTCTCTGAGAAATCAACACAAATCAACAGACAGAATGCTTCTGTCTGACAAAGTAACATCAACACAGACAGAACAGTTGGAATGTGTCAACACCACAAGCATTCTCCCTCTCAGTTCTGCTTGGTCCCAGCTCAAGTTAGAGCTTCTATCTTCTCTGCTCCTTCCTATTCTACCCCTCCTGTTCCACCCTTCCTGTTATGCTCTTACAGTAAGCTTCTCCCACCATGGGCTCCATGTGATGACATTAAAGCCTATTAAGGGTAGAGAAGGTCTCCAAACTCCCTTTGGCCTATTATGGGAAACAAAACATATACTGTTTCCAACAATGACTTCACACAATCAAAGGCAAGGTTCAAAGGCACTTGAATAGATGAAACAAGCAGCACAGTACTACTTTGCCTGCCATTACAATCCTCTCTCTCAAGGATTTAAAAAGAATCATCAAGATGTTTCCCTGACACAGGCATTTGTGGTGGAAGGAGGCTGAACAAAGTTGGGCTGAATAGACTTGTGTATTAAAAGCTATTATGGGTATATAGAGTTTTTCAAGTAAGTGAATTTCAAGCAATATATTTTTCTTTGGTATGATCTATGAGTGGCTATTTGCCAATATGATCTATGAATAAGTTTAGTATGACTATGCATGTTTGAGAATGTGTCTGTATGAATGATGAGGTATTATTTATGTCTCTTTCAAAGAACCCAGGTGTGAACTTCTGAGAAAACTTAGCAAACATTCATGGGCTCCCTAGAAGGATAGAGATAGTGTGTGTGTGTGTGTGTGTGTGTGTGTGTGTGTGTGTGTGTGTGTGTGTGTGTAAGAATGGTGGAGCAACTTAGTGTAGATCCTTGAGATGACAGTTAATAAACAGCCCAGAAAGTCTCTAGTGTTGATTATTAAACCCAACTCTTCAGGATCATGGAGTAGATAAAGGCAGATCTAGAGGCAGGCAACCCTTTACTATGTATTTGCCACATGACTGAGAAGCTTGAGTCCTGATCTGATCCTCATAGATTATTTGTAGGTTAAATAATGATAAATCATAAAAAGATTAAATATGCCTATCTCTGAGTGACCCCCAAATGTCAATCAATCAATAAATAAACCCTTATTAAGCACCTACTCTGTGTGGGGCACTGTTCTAAACACTAGAGATGCAAAAAAAGGCAAAAGACAGTCCTTGCCCTAAAGGAGTTTATAATCTTATACAGGAAACAACATACAAACAAATGTATATGAAGCAAGTTATATACAGGATAAATAGAAAATAATTAAAAGAAGCACTAGAATTAAGAGGGGCTAGGGAAGACTTCCTGTGGAAGGTAGGATATTAGTTGGACTTAAAGGAAACCAGGGAGTTCAGTAGTTAGAGCAGAGGAGGTGGAGCATTACAGGTATGGAGAACAACTAGTAAAAATGCCCAAAGCTGAAAGTTGGAGTGTCTTATTTGTGGAACAGTCAGGAGGTCAGTGTCATTGGCTCAAAGACTATGTACTGAGGAGTAAGGTATAAGATGATTGGAAAGGTGGAATGCAGGGCTAGTTCAATATTAGGAAAACTATCAGCATAATTTATCATATTAACAACAAAACTAACAGAAACCATATTATAATCTCAATAGATGCAGAAAAAGCTTTTGACAAAATACAATATACATTTCTATTGAAAACACCAAAGCACATGGGAATAAATGGAGCCTTCCTTAAAATGATAAGTAGCATCAACCTAAAACCATCTGCAAACAGTATATGTAATGGGATAAGCTAGATGCATTTCCAATAAGATCAGGGGTGAAACAAGGATGTCCATTATCACCACTGTTACTCAATATGTTACTATAAATGGTAGCTTTAGCAATAAGAGAAGAAAAAGAAATTGAAGGAATTAGGACAGGCAGGAAAAAAAACTAAGTTACCACTCTTTGCAGATGATATGACAATATACTTAGAAAATCCTAGAGAGTCAAGTAAAAAACTACTTGAAGTAATAAACAACTTTAGCAAAGTACCAGGATATAAGATAAACCCACATAAGTCATCTGCATTTCTATATATTCCTAACAAAGCCCAAAAGCAAGAGATAGAAAGGGAAATTCCATTTAAAGTTACTGTAGACATTATAAAATATTTGGGAATCTACCTACCAGAACAAACCCAAGGACTATATGGACACAATTACAAAACACTTTTCCCACAAATAAAGTCAAATCTAAATAACTGGGGAAACTATCAGTTGCTCATGGGTAGACTGAGCTAATAGAATAAAAATGACAATTCTACCTAAAATAATTTACATATTCAGTGCCATACAAATCAAACTACTGAAAATTATTTTATAGAGCTAGAAAAAATAATATCAAAATTCATCTGGAAGAACAAAATGCCCAGAATATTGGGGAATTAATGAAAAGAAATGCTAGGTAAGGTGGCCTAAGCATACCAGATCTTAAATTGTATTATAAAGTAGCAATCACCAAAACTACTTGGTACTAGTTAAGAAATAGAGGGGTGGATCAGTGGAATAGCTTGGGCACACAAGACACAGTAGTCAATGATGATAGCAATCTACTGTTTGATAAACCCAAAGACGCCAGCTGCTGGGATAAGAACTCACTGTTTGACAAAAAAATGCTGGGAAAACTAGAAAATAGTATGGCAGAGACTGGGCATAGACCAACATCTGACACTGTGTATCAGAATAAAGTCCAAATGGGTGCACAATCTAGGTATAAAGGTTGATACTATAAACAAATTAGGGGAGCAATGAGTAGTTTATCTGTAAGACTTATGGAGAATGATGAAATTTTTGACCAAACAAGAGATGGAGAATATTTTGAAATGCAAAATGGATTAATTTTGATTACATTAAATTGAAAAGGATTTGCACAAACAAAGCCAATGCAACCAAGATTAGGAGGGAAGTAAAAAACTGGGAAAGAATTTCTACAATAGTGTCTCTGATAAAGGCCTCATTTGCAAAATATAGAGGGAACTGAGTCAAATTTACAAAAATACAGGTCATTCCCCAATTGATAAATGGTCAAAGGATATGAAAATGCAATTTTCAGAGGAAGAAATTAAAGTTATCTATAGTCATATGAAAAAATCCTCTAAATCACTATTGATTAGAGAGATACAAATCAAAACAACTCTGAGATACAACATCATACCTATCAGATTGGCTAACATGACAAAACAGGAAAATTATAAATGTTGGAGAAGTGGGAAAACTTTTTGAACACTAATTCATTGTTGGTGGAGCTGCAAACTGATCCAATCATTCTGGTGAGCAATTTGGAACTATGCCCAAAGGATTATAAAAGTGTTCATACCCTTTGACCCAGAAATACCACTTCTAGGGCTGTATCCCAAAGAGATCATAAAAATGAGAAAAGGACCCACATGTACAAAAATATTTATAGCAGCTCTTTTTGTGGGGGCCAAGAACTGGAAACTGATGGGATGTCCATCAATTGGGGAATGGCTGAACAAGTTGTCATGTATGAATGTAATGGAATACTATTGTTCTATAAGAAATGATGAACAGGAGAACTTCAGAAAAAAAACCTGGAAATACTTATATGAAACTGATGCTGAGTGAAGTTGAGCAGAACCAGGAGAACATTATACACAGTAACAGCCACAGTGTATGAGGACTGATTTTGATAGATTTCACCCTTCTCAGCAATGCAAGGACCTAAAACATTTCCAAAGGATTCATGATGGAAAATGCCATCCACGTCTAGAGAAAAGAATTATGGAGTCAGAATACAAAGTGAAGCAGACTATTTTCTCTTTTGTTTTGTTTTCTTTCCCATGGTTTCTCTCATTCATTATAATTCTTCTATGCAACATCTAATGTGAAAGTGTGTTTAATATGTATGTGTAGAGCTCATACCAGATTGTATGCCTCCTTGGGGAGGGGGGAGGAAAGGGGGAGAGGAGGGGAGAAAAACTAAAAACAAATAAATTAATAAATTTTAAAAAAAGAAGACTGAAAAGGTAGGAGAGAGCTAGGTCACTAAGATCTTTGAATGCTGAACAGAGAACTTTGCTTTTGCTCCTGGAGTGCCTGAATGGAGGATGGATTGGAATGGGAAGAGACTTGAAGGAGGCCACCAGTAGGTGTGGCACCAACACAATATTCACAGCACCGACAGTGACTGTAAATGTGCCAGCATAGTGCTCAGTTGTAAAATATAACATATTCTCCACACAGAAGACAGAAGCAAAACATTTATTCAGACACCAGAAAACCAAATCCCAACACCAGAAAGTCAAATCCATCACAGTAGCAAAGAACGTAATAAACCATAACACAGCAGAGAATCACAACGTCCTTTAGCCTTCCCACAAACTAGCACTCACAATCCCAGCTGCCTACCTGGGTGTGTCCTCTCCTCCCTCTGTCTCTAACTGCTCTGACTCCCAGCTTCCTGTGGGTTCTGCTCCACCTTTCAGCAAATTCCTCCCACCACAGGATCCATGTGATTACATTCAGCCTATTAGGGGGCAGGGAAGATCTTCAAACTCCCATTAATTACCATTACAGTAGGCTATTGCAATAATCAAGGCATGAAGTGTTAAGGGCCTGTGCCAGGGTGGTAGAAGCATCAGGGGAGAGAAAGCTACATATTCTAGAGAAGGTGAATTGCCAGGCCATGGCAACAGCTTGGATATGAGAAACAGTGAAGAATCCAAGTTCACACCTAGGTTGTGAGTCTGAGAGACTGGGGAAGATGGTGCTGCCCTCTAAAGTAACAGGAAACACAGGCAGAGGGGAAAGTTGGGGTCAGGTGGGGGGAGTAATGAGTTCTGTTTTGGACATGATGGGTTTAAGATGTCTACTGGACATCTAGTTTAAATATCTGAAAGATAGTTGGAGATATGAGATTAGAGGGCAGCAGAAATATTCAGGCAGAAAAGATAGGTTTGAATATCATCAGCATTGAGGTGGTAATTAAATCCATGGGATCTAATGAGATCACCAAATGAAGTAGGATAGAGGGCAAAGAGAAAAGGACTCAAGATCAAACCTGAGGGACACCTAGAGGTGGAAGCCATGATGTAGAGAAGGATCCAGCAAAGGAAATAGAAAAGAAGTGGTAATATAAGGAGGAGGAAAAACAAGAAAGAGAAGTGTCTTAGCATCAAGGAGGAGTGAGTGATCAACAATGTCAGTGTCTTCCGGGAGGTCAAAGAGAATGAGACTTGAGAAACGGCCATTAGATTTGGCAACTAAGAGATCATGAATACCTTTGGAAAGAGCAGCTTTCAGTGGAATCAAAAGGCTGGCAGCCAGATTGTAAGAAGTTAAGAAGAAAGTGAGAGGAAAGAAAAGTGGGGGCACCTATTCTAAATTACCTTTTTGAGGATTTTAGCTACAGATAGCAAGAGAGATATAGGATGAGAGTTAGTAGGGGAAGAAGGATCAAGTGAAGGTTTTTTTTTTTTCAGGAGGAGGAGATATGGACATGTTTGTAGGCAGTAGAAAACGGGCCAGTAGAGAAAGAGATGGAAAATAAGTGGAAATCAAGATAGTATAAAATAAGATGGAAAATAAAGATATTGGAGTGGTTTTGCACTTTCTTCTCCAAGGAATTAAGGCAAACAAAGGCTAAGTGACTTGCCCAGGGTCACACCCCCAGTAAGTGTATGAAGTCAAATTTGAACTCAGGTTTTCCTGACTCCAGAGTCAGTGCTCTATCCACTTAGCCACCTAGCTACCTTCAGCTAAAGACAGAGGGTGTGTCATAATACCCATTCATGCCAGACTTCATAAAATGGTACTACACACAGATGTCACAGTATTAGTTGCATTGCACAACTAATTTATTGTTATAAAGCTTCTTCAGTGAAATTTACTGACCAGCTTATGGAGCTTTACCTACAGGATATGGATCACCCACTCATTTGCTATACCATCCTCATATATGTCCACCTAACCCTTAGCTACCTATGCCACCTCCCCTAGCATCATTTCCACCAACCAGCATTCTCCCACCAACAGACCACCCTAAATTTCTACCTCCATAATTGCCTCCAACTCATACTGTTCTCCTCAACCTCCCCTAGGGCTTGGATTACCATGTGCCTGTTACCCTTCTCCACCTGTGCCCCAAAGTGGACAGCTCCCAGTGCTACTCCCCACCCCTCCACCTGGTATGCTTCCTGGGGGAGAATTGGGATGTGCAACTTGGATGAGAAAACATGCTGCCTCTTCTTCTCATCCCCTTTTTTTTAATCAAAAACAAACAACAAAAAAGAAATTTACAGTCATTCAAAATGGATCGATTTAAACATCCACATTAAAAAACAAAGCAAATGAAAAATTCAGATTGGCCAGGTTACATCATACTGTTAAATAGACAATCCAGTGGCAGCTAGGTGGCGCAGTGAATAGAGCTCTGGCCCTGGAGTTCAAATCCAGCCTCAGACACTTAACACAAAAACTAGCTATGTGACCTTGGGCAAGTCACTTAACCCCAATTGCCCTTCAAAAAGCAAAAAAAAAAAAACCAGACAATCTGATGATTTTGTTTATTTTAGATAGGTGCTACATATGGACAACAAGCTAAATCAGTCATGGAATTAGAGAGGGATGCTGGGACGAATGTTATTTGGGAAGTTGTATAGCACTATACCAACGATCCTTCTCATCTCCATAAGAGGTCATATTTTAATACCAATCTTTTCCCTATGATGTTATATGTTTGCATAGCTTATATTGCTATTATCTCAAGAGAATCAACATAGACCAAAAACAATGGAAAGACATGTAAGATCTATACAAGTAGACTGCAGCATCCCACAAAAAATGGACGCATGGATGAGGGGACAATCATCAGTCAATAAGCATTTCTTAAGTAATTAGGACATACTAGACACTGTGTTGTTATGGAGGTATAACGAAAGACAAGAGTAGCAGTACTCCTGCTCCCAAGGAACATACATCCCAATGGAGGAGACAACATGCTCGTAATGAAGTACATAGAGGAGTAGATGGGCTAAAGGTAACTGACGTAGCGGAGGCGGCGCCGAGTTTGAATCTCCGGGTGTTTTTGGTTCGCGAGGCAGTGGACGCTGCACGGGACCTTTCGGGGCTTTAGTTGGAAGTCCTACTGCTGTGGAGTAAGGAGAAATGATTGGATTCTTCTTTCCAACTTATTTTTAAATGTTGATTAATAAACAAGGTAGAACAAAATGAGTTGGTCTTTAGAGGAATGGAAGAAGGTCTGTCAACCAGAGCCCTTCAGAAAATTCAAGAACTTGAAGGACAACTAGACAAACTGAAAAAAGAAAATCAACAGAGGAAATTTCAGCTAGAATCCTTGGAGGCTGCCCTGCAAGAGCAGAAGCAAAAGGTTGATGGCCAAAAAAATGAAGTGGCCACCCTCAAAAGGGAGAATCAGAGCTTGATGGAAACATGTGATAATTTGGAGAAAATGAGGCAGAAGATTTTCATGAGCTTCAAGTCAAAGAGTCACAAATGAATTTCCAGGAAGGATAGCTAAGTTCAAGCAAAAAGCAAATAGAAAAACTGGAACAGGAACTTCAAAGATGTAAATCTGAACTTGAGAGAAGTCAACTGACAGTGTTGCCAGGAGATGTTTCAACACTAAAAAAAAAAAAGTAGCTGGAAGACAATCTTATATGACATTAGTGCTTAGGGAGACTAGGAAAGGTCTCCTGCATAAAGAGGGACATGCACTGAATTTTGCAGAGTCAGCAAAATCAAGAGGGAAGAGCATTCCATGTAGAGAACAGTCACTCCAGAGGTATGGAGACAGTCATTTCAAGGAATTAAAAAGTAGTCCAGTGTAGCTACATTGCAGAGTGTAAGCACAGAATAAAGCAAAAAGGTTATAAAGGTAGGAAGGGACTGGGTTATAAAGAGCTTTAAATGCCAGCAGCATTTGATCCTGGAGGTAATAAAGAGCCACTGAAGCTCACTGAGTATGGAGGTTACATGGTCAGACTTATGCTTCAGATAAATCATCATATTAACTAAGTAAAGGACTCATCAGAGGAAGGAGAGAGTTGAGTCATGGAGACCACTTAGAATGCTACTGCAATCGTCCAGGCAAGAAGTTACATGGACTTGAACTAAGTCTGTGGCTATGTGAGTGGAGAGAAAAAAGATTTATGTGAAAAAAAAAGTTGTGAATATAGAAGCAATAAGATTTGGCAACAAATTGAACCTGTGTGGTAAATGAGAGTAAAGAATCAAGGACGACACTAAGGTTTCAATCATGGGTGACTGGAAAGATGGTTATACCTTTGACAGTTACAGGGAATTTCAGCAAAGAGTAGGATTTGAGGGGAAAGATAATTAGTTCTGTTTTGAACATGTTGAGATTGAAAGGTCTGTGGGACATCTATTTCAAGATTTCCTGGAGGCATTTGATGATATATGACTGTAACTCAGGAGAGAGCATGATGCTGTAGATCTGAGAATCGTTTGCATAGACATAACATAATTGGACCCATGGGAACTGATGAGATCAACAAAAGAGACAGTATAAAAAAAAGAAGAAGAAGAGGACCCAGGAAAAGTATTACTGGAAAAGAAAGTCGGTGGGTTACATTGTGGGAGTAACGGACAAGGTACAGACAGGTTGAGTGCTGAACCCAGAAAATGTGAAATCTCCATGTTTCTATTGCTCACTTTCTTGATCTATAAACTGGAGACACTAACTTCAAATCAGAGCTGATGTGAAAAAGATGGATCAATTTGGTGAAAGTGCTTCAATTATGCAAATAAACGTTCAATATCATGAAAGGCTGTAATGAGTTTCCTCTGCGTGTCCAATTTTAAAATATCAAAGTGGGGAGAAGGTCCAACTTTCCCTAAAAAAATAGATATTCTATCCAAACAGAAGACGGATTTGACAGAAAAGAAATTCACAGGGTCTCTAAAGAAATGGAGTGCATTAACCCTTTAATTTTTTTCTAACCTACTATGAATACTCAAAAAGAAAAATTACTTCTCATTCTTTCCCCCATTTTATCCTTGCTGCCTTACAGGTGAGTAAGAAGGACTTAGGAAGCAGACTGCCATCTCCCCAAGCAATTCAGTAGGCCTAGGGCGTGACACAAACATAAAAGCAATCAAGCTCACATGGCTGTTGCAGGGAGTTAATCAATAGTTCATGACATTCCTTTTTCCCAAGCACCTCAAAGAGACCCTGGTGGAATAAAAACAACACTTAAACCTTACTCTGGAAGAAAGAGAATTTATTTCCCAGTCCTAGCAATAGGCTCATGTTGATTAGCCAGAGTGTTTTTACTTACATCTCAGGGTTGTCTTGATTCATAGAAGGACAAAAGTGTCTTGAACCATAAAGCCACCATTTTCCCTCTCTTCCTAAAGTATAAATGTGGTTTAAACAATTTGAACCAAGTCAGTAGAATACATAAATTAATAATTCACTCCTAGACAGTGACTCTACAGGCCACGTTTCTGCCCATCACAAGTATTTATGGTTGAAGTGTAAACCCTCGAAATAGGCTCTTGATGGAAATGCTCCTGGCACAAGGTGAGCAGCAACAATCACTAAGGTCTATTGTTTCCTAGAGCCCTACAAAATAAGTCAAGTAATTTAGAGCTCCAATGTAAGAGCAACTTTTGTTTGAACAAAAGTCAGGGATACTTACCCTCTTGTTGCCTGTGGGGAGTAGGCAAGGAAGAAGGGAAGAAAACATGGAAGGGAGGGGAAAATGGTGAACTGCATAATAAACTATTCCATTACACATTTCACAAAGACAGAAAGAAAAAGCAAACATATAAAAATATTGAAATCCATCAATAGCAGGAAAAATAAGGCAACCAGAGACTATATTTGGCAAAATGGTCTGAATTTTTGCCTCCTTGTCCTAGATAGAGATAAACATTGTCAATTAAACTCGTATTGGACTTTAACTAGTCTCTGATATTATAATACTATGGGAAAAGGTCATTACCTGATTCAGCATACCAAGATAAAACACTATCTCAATCAAGGAGAAACACGCCATGTTTCCACCATGACATAAATTACATACCTTGTGTATAGACATACACACATATACACATGCATGCACACACACACCAGTCTTTCCTACAGGAAAAAAAATCTATTTCTATCATTAATGCCTTTATATGCAGGATTTTGCAGTAAACTAAGCTTGAAGTAACTGAGGATTTCCCTTAGCCTTGATAAGAGGAAGGTATCACACTGATAAATGAATAAGGTCAATGACAGTTTTTAGACTAGTGAAAATATTGGTGGCCCTGATGATTTGTTGAACTTATCTGTAAAGTTGAAATACACAGCTACTGGATCCCATTATGCTAATGTTATTCTGAGATTTGAAAGGTCAACTTCTTTGCACAAATCAATTTCATATCCTTTGTGTTTCTGAAACCTTTCCTTGTTTCTCAAGAAGTAGCTATTAGGGAACAGAAATGATATTTAGGAAAATTACGACAATGGCATTCAAATTGAATCTGTCTCTTAAGTAAATAGCCAACAATGTTCTTCTAAAGAGACTGAAAACATAATCCTCATCAATAAATTAATCAACAACCTTTTATTGAGTGCGTACTATGTGCTATATACTGTTTTAGGTTCTAGGGATACAAATGCAATGAAATACATGAAAATATCTTTATTTTGAATAAGCATGTATTCTAATGGGAGAGACAACAAGGTGACATATAAGTAAGTGCAGAATAGTGATAAATGTGGTTAAATACAAGATAGTTTAAGAGGAAGACCACTAGCTGTTGAGGAAAAAAAAAACAGAAAACAGTCAACCACAAAGGCTTCCTGTGACCAAGCCAAAGTTAAAGGTGAAAAAAATAATGGAGATGGGGTTTAAAATCAAGCTTAATAGTTCCTTACAAGGCTTTTTCTCTGCCTGGTAAATAGCCAGCATCCTATTTCCTGGCACTTAAAAACTTCGGCCCACATGATAACAATTTGAACAGAGGCTGGCTGGCACCTGAACTTCAGCTTTATAATTCTATTTTGGGGTATTCATATTTTTAAAAGTACTATAATGTGGCTTTTCACAGAAGTCCTACTACAAAGTTTCATCATGGCAAAGAAGTGACCTTGGATTCTCAAAGGCTGTGCCAGCAGAGCATATGGTCTAGCAGGTATTACCATGAAAGAAAGGCATTCAAATCAAAACCTGCTTTCTAAGGACCACTCTAGCTAGATAGACTCATTGCTAGTTGTCTCGACCCTTGGTGATGAAGCTGTTAATTGTGGCTCTGTTTCTACAAAAGAAAAATACAAAATCACCCTCGGTCCTTTGTGAACCTTTCTGCTTCTGTAATAAAAGGGGCAAAAAGTCAGAAAAATTGGCCAAGGATGTGAAAAATCACATCATCTTACCCAGCAATGCAACTTCTAGGGCTGTATCCCAAAGAGATCATACAAGTGGGAAAAGGACCCATATGTACACAAATATTTATAGCAGCTCTTTTTGTGGTGGCAAAGAACTGGAAATCAAAGGGATATCCATCAATTGAGGAATGCCTAAACAGGTCGTGTTATATGAATGTAATGGAATACTATTGTGCTGTAAGAAATGTGGAGCAGGGGAGGCCAGGTGGTGCAGTGAGTAACAGCACCAGCCCCAGTATCGGGAGACCTGGGATCGGTTCCGGCCTCCAATACTCGGCACCCACACAAAAATAATAATAACTGGCGGTGTAACCTTGAACAAGTTACTTAACCCTGATTCCTTTAAAAAAAAAAGAAAAAAGAAATGAGGAGCAGAAGGACTTCATAATAACCTGCAGATATTTCTATAAACTGATGCTAAGTAAGGAGAGCAGAACCAGGAGAACATTGTACACAATTACAGACACATCATATATGTGATGAGTAACTTTGATAGACTGGTCTCCTCTCAGCAATGCAACACTATAAGACAACTCCAAAAGACTAATGATGGAAGATCATCCACATTCAGAGAAAGAATTGCAGGGGCAGAGCCAACATGGCAGAAGTAAAAGCAGGAATTAGAGTAAGCTCCCACACCAACCACTTCCAATACCTGTAAAATACGACTCTAAACAAATTTCAGAGCTACAGAACCCACAAAGTGACATAGAAAAACAAATCTCCTACTGAAGGCAACCTGGCAGGCCAACAGGAAGTGTCTATCACACTGAGCTGGGAGCTGAGGGCAGTCCCACATGAGCGAGGTGGTCCAAGACTGAGGGTAGCCCCAATCAGCAGCACAGACAGGCCAGAGCAGATTTCAGGAGAGTGAATCATCGGCAGCTGTGGCGATTTTCAGACTTCTCAACCCATAAAGACCAAAGAGAAAGTAAAAGGTCAGTAGGGAACTCTGTTGGAACTGGGTAGAGAAGAGCATGGTATGGCCCTGACCCCAGGGCAAGAGGGATGCTGGTGTGGCTGCCTCCAGAGCTCCTGGCCAGCAAATTGTAGGGGGATCAAGCAACCATTCAAAGGATAATCACTCTTGCTTTGACCTGCTTGGATCTGGGTCTCAGTACTGGGTGGTGGTCCTGGGGTATGTGACCAGTGTGCCAGAGTTTGTGGTGGCTATATAAGAGGGCGCCCTCCTCATAGCTCCAGCAGCTGTAAAAACCACAGCAATTTGGGACACAGCTCTCTCCACTGTGGAAGCAGAGTTCTACCTAGCAAAGAGCTCAAAGGTCAAGTAATTGGCTGGTAAGATGAGCAAGCACAGGAAGCACAATCAGATCCTAGAATCATTTTGGGGACAAAAAGGATCAAAACATGGAACCAGAAGAAGGTCACAAAATCAGAACTCCTGCATCAAAAGCTTCCAAGAAAAATATGAATTGGTTACAGGCCATGGAGGAGCTCAAGAAGGATTTTGAAAATCAACTAAGAGAAGTGGAGGAAAAATTGGGAAGAGAAATGAGAATGATGTAAGAAAATCAGGAAAAGTGAGTCAAAGGCCTGCTAAAGCAGACCCAAAAGAATACTGGAAAAAAATGACACCTCAGAAAAATAGACTAACACAAATGGCAAAAGAGGTCCAAAAAGCCAATGAGGAGAAGAAGGCCTTAAATAGCCAAACTGCCCAGATGGAAAAGAAATTTCAAAAACTCACTGAAGAGAATAATTCCTTCAAAATTAGATTGGAGAAAATGGAAGCTAATGACTTTATGAGAAATCAAGATACTATAAAACAGATCCAAACAAATGAAAGAATAGAAGACAATGTGCAATATCTCATTGGAAAAACCACTGACCTGGAAAATAGGTCCAGGAGAGATAATTTAAAAATTATTGCACTACCTGAAAGCCTCGATCAAAAAAAGAACCTAGAAATCATCCTTCAAGAAATTCTCAAGGAAAATTTCCCTGATATTTTAGAACTAGGGGGCAAAATATAAATTGAAAGAATTCACTGATCACCTCTTGAAAAAGATCCCCAAAAGAAAATTCCTAGGAATATTATAGCTAAATTCCAGAGTTCCCAGGTAAAGGAGAAAATATTATAAGCTGTCAGGAACAATTTGAGTACTATGGAAACACAATCAGGACAACACAAGATCTAGCAGCTTCTACATTAAGGGATCAAAGGGCTTGGAAGATGATATTCTGGAGGTCAAAGGAGCTAGGATTAAAACCAAGAATCTCCTACCCAGAAAACTGAGTACAATGCTTCAGGGGAAAATATGGTCATTCAATGAAATAGAGGACTTTCAAGTATTCTTAATGAAAAAAACCAGAACTGAACAAAAAAATTTGACTTTCAAATACAAGAAGCATGAAAAGGTAAACAGGAAAAAGAAATCATAAGGAATTTATTAAAGTTGAACTATTTACATTCCTACATGGAAAAATGATAAGTATAACTCATGAGACTTTTCTCAGTATGAGGATAGTTGAAGGGAATATAAATGTATATATCTACACATACATTTGTGTATGTATAGTAGGGTGTATGTATGTATGAATATATGAGTGTGTGTATATGTGTATACACATATACATATACAGGGGACACAAGATCAGTTGAATAGGAAGGGATGATATCTAAAAAATAAAATTCAGAGGTGAGAGAAGAATATAATGGGAGGAGAAAGGGAGAGATAGAATAGGGTAAATTATCCCACATAAAAGAGACAAGATAAAATTGTTACAATGGAGGGGAAGAGCAGGAAGGTGAAAGGGAATGCGTCAACCTTACTCTCACTGAATTTGGCTTAAGGAGGGAATAACATACACACTCAATTGGGTATCTTATCCTAAAGGAAAGTAGGGCAGAAGAAGATAAAAGGCAAGACGATAGAAGGGGGAGATGGTATTTAGAAACAAATACATTTGAAAAGGGACAGGGTCAAAGTAAAAAATAGAATAAGTGGGTGATGGGATAGGATGGAGGGAAATATAGTTAGTCTTTCACAATATAACTACTATGGAAACATTTTGTGTAACTGCACATATACAACCTATATTGAATTGCTTGTCTTCCCAGTGGGGTTGGGTGAGGAGGAAAGAAGGGAAAGAATCTGGAAATCAAAGTTTTAAAAACAAATGTTAAAAAAAGTATTTTTTACATGCAACTAGGAAATAAGATATACAGGCACTGGGGCATAGAAATCCATCTTGTCCTATTAGAAACTGGGGGCAGGGGGAGGATGATATAAGAAACAGCAGATTGGGGGAAGGTATTCAATAGGCTCACTATCTTGGAATGGGGGAAGGAGAAAGACAAGGAAAAAATTTGTAACTCAAAATCTTGTGGAAATTAATGTTGAAAACTAAAAATAAATAAAAGATTTTTTAAAATGTTTAAATAATAAAAAAAAAGAATTGCAGAGTCTGAATGCAGATTCAGGCAAACAACTTGCTGTCTCTTATTTGCTTTGTTTTGTTCCTTCTTTCTCATTGTTCATTCCATTGGTTATAATTCTTCTTTACAACTTGACTAATGTTTAATATGAAGACATCTGTAAAACCTATATCAGATTGCTTGCTGCCATGGGTGGGGTAGGGGAAAGGAGAGGGAGGGAGAGAAAACTTGGAACTCAAGGGTTTCTGGAAATTAATGTTGTAAATTAAAAGTAAATAAATACATTTTTTTTAAGAATCAGGTCATCTTTAGATGGTCTATAGACTTTAGCTTAAATATCGATACTCTAAATGTGAGTTCTTATTTAATGAGCAAGCATTAGGCACACTATTTACTAGAAAAAATGGAATTGCATCAGTCTTTACATTTTCACTTTGAATAAAACTAGAAGAAAGTTGAAGTTGAAAAAGATGATTCATAACTTCTCTCTAAAAAGTTAAAGGAAAAGTCACGCTTATAATAATGTCCAAGGGCAATAATGACATTTGGTCATCTCATATTTCAATGCTCATGTTTCACCGTTAAAAGAAGTGCAGTTTATGTACCAACATCTTTTGTCATTAATTAGGATATATATTGTAACAAGAACTCAGTGGGATCCTCCAAATTAAATCCGAATGTAAATATGTCATCCTGTGACTCTCACATATATAAGTATGGGGGTGGGGGGAAGAAAAAAGGAAGGAGAAGATATCACAGGTGATTTCAAAGCTAAGGTGAAAGAAGAGAGAAGAGTAAAGAATACAGCAGAAAATATGGATTAGGAATAAGAAATGAGAGAGGTCAAAAACTTGGAAACTATGCAGAAGCCTCACAAGTATATATTATTAGTACTTTATTTTAAAAATAAAATTTGAATGCATTAGACATAATGAAAATCAAATAAAATTATCATTAAATTGATTTTAATTTATCAGACTGGAAACTACTCATTGCTGATTTGGAACACTTCCTGCACAATTGTTCTCTGACTCTAAAACCTCAAATTCTTCAACTGTTGGATGCAGTATCTCCTAAACAATGAGTATCTCTACTGCTAAATTCCATAGCCATTGGGATGAAAGGAGAGAAAATGTACTTTTTGCCCTTCAAATGAGAAAGCAAACAACCCTGGATGAAAATTCCTCTAAGACTCTATACACATAGGTACCCAAAATTTTTTCAGGAATCTTTATAAGCCAAGGAACATTCCAACTGAAGATTTGAACAAAATTTTCAATATGTCCCTACAACACACAGAGTACCTGAAATTTATCCAATCCAAATGGAGATCCAAACTCAGCCCACACTAAGATGAGCAAAAGTCGCCCTTATAATAATTCCCCTGCCCCTACAAAGTGTGGTATCCCTATAAGGAGATTGAGTTCTTAGTTTTGATTAATTAGGGCTCCTAGGACATAAGGCAAACTTTATTATTATAATTACCTGTTGCACATAATAACCTCAGGCAAACTACTCAGACATGCCACAATAAGGCTCCAATAAAACAATAGACATTAGGACTTCAGTACTCAGCAGTGTAAAAAGGGCAAGGAGCAAGAATATTTTCAGGACAATGTGACTGGATCCCTAACTGTGGCTTAAGGGACGAGAAGAGTCTGGGAGGATGAACTTCCAGAGAGAATTCAGAAAACAACAGAAAGGAGAACTGAAACCTATTGTTTCAAGAACAACTTTGAGCAAGTAAGTAATTGCGACCATAATAAATGCCCAAATTAACTGTGAAGGTCATGAAGAAAGCCATTATCTGCATTTCAGGAAAGCACTGACAAATAGAATTATGTATAGAAGAATTCTACAGATGCATATCTATTTGTGTCTAAAGGTAGCCATCTGGGGAGGGAGGAGGGAAGATAAGAAAAAAAGGAAAAATAGAAATCTGCATGATAATTTTGTTGTATATTTGAAAGAAATAGCAAGTTGTGCATAGAAGATTTGCAATTTCATATGCAATCATTTTTTTATCATACTATGTTATGGAAATGATTGTTTTGTTCCATAAATTTTAAAGAAAGAAAAAGAAGAGTGCCTGACACATGCCTCCAATTTACCCTGCTTACATCTTATACGTACATCGCCAATTATCTCCCCCTTTAGAATGAGATCTCCCTGAGAGCAGGAGGCATGCATCCCTTATATTCTTAGCACTTAGTATAATGTCTGGTATGTGGTAAGCACTTAGTAAATGCTTATTGACTTGACTTTACTAGGTACTGAATAAATGCTGACTAACCAATTAAAAAAAAACAACAGCAATATTGCTGTTATTACATACCATGTTCTCTGGGTTCTGCTCATTTCACTCTTCTTTATTTCATGCAAATCTTTCCATGTTTTTCTAAGATCATTGATCTCATTTCTTACAGTACAGTAGTATTTCATCACAATTATATGACAATTTGTTATGCCATTCCCGAATTGATGGGTATCCCTGCAATTTCCAGTTCCTTGATACCACAAAGAGAGCTGTTATTAGAACATATAGGTTCTTTTACTTTTTCTCTAATAATAGTTGGAAATAGGCCTAGTAGTGGTAATGCTGGGTCCAAGGGTATAGGTAATTTATTAACTCTTTGGGCATAATTCCAGATTGTTCTCCAAAATCCTTCTACTTTCAAATAACTTTTTAATTTAGTCTTTGAGATTTTCCAAATATATCATCATATCATCTACAAAATGAGATGATTTTATTACCCTCTATCCTGTCAAAATATACATAGACCATATACCTAACCTGGCTAAGTGCTCTGCCTCTCATAGAGTAGGGCCTGGTGGACACTCTGGTCTCCCATAAGGAACAGTCAACTACAGACTTGAGGTGGAATATTGTACTTTTGTCCAATTTGCCATCATTTTTCTTAAGCAAAAGAAAGGGAAAAGTGTTTACTAAGTGCCCTTCCATCAAGATGTACAATCAAGAAAATCAATGCATGATTATCAGAAACAAGGCTACTCTGTCAGTAATTACAAAGTACATTGTGCTAGACTATTCCGTAGAGCTAAATGATAGATGTTACTAAAGTAACAGCCAAGATTTCTAAAAGCAGTTATCTCCTTATATCTCAAGATTGATCTTGGATTTAGTAGTTCAGGAGATGAATCTTGAAAGCAAACCTATTGCTGAATTAAGTACCAAAGAAGACAACTCAGGCATAGGGTATTTGAGGGATTTGTTTTCTTTGGGCATTGAAGACTTGGGTATATGTGCATATATTTCACTTTTAAATCACACCCAGAACAACTATAATATAAATTATTCTCTCCATTATCTTAAACAACAACTAGTATTTTAGAATGAAGTAATTTGCATTCTATTTTGTTCATAATAGGGAATCAATAATGCTTTTTGATTGAAGAGTAATCTCTCTAACCTAAGAGGATGGCAGTTCTGACCCTGCTACTGGACAGGACTGCTACTTTTTGAGTGCTCTATTGGGTCATGATTTTATTGATGAGGGTAGAGATCACAACTCACCCACTATTTCTCACACTTGTCCATGATCGCACAGAAATCCTTGAGAATAGACCTACCTGGTGTATTGAAGGTTTTCCTTTAGGTCTTCTAACATTTTATGGGTAATAGAGTAGCTACTCTAGCACCTGTGTTATTATCCACCCCCTCCTCTCCCTAGATTTGGCTACCATTAGACAAAATTTGTGTGTGTGTGTGTGTGTGTAAAACTACTCTATAGATACTTCTAATTTATCAGTTCTTTCTCTGGATATAGATTTTCTTCATATGTCCTTTGTAGCTAATTTGAGCATTTAAAATAGTCAAAATGACTCAAAGTTGTTCTTAAGACAATATTGTTGTTATTATATACAACATTCTCTTGGTTCTGCTCACTTCACTCTTCAACATTTTGTGCAAGTCTTTCCTTGCCTTTCTGTAAAAGTAATGGAATTTAAAGATCCCCCTGTATTGGCTTGGTTTTTGGATTGATTGTGTTAAAACCCAGAGCTTGTGAATCCCACTTGTGAGATGGACTTGTTGACGTGAAAAGAGAGGGCTGAACTGGGAGGAGATGGTGACGTGAATTTAGAGAGACACAAGCAGAGAGAGAGAGGCAGAAGAATTTTTTGGAAGCAGCATCGTGGAGGCAGAAATGGAGAGGATTGCTGAGGGCCTGTTTGAACTGCCCACGACTTTTTAGAGCTGCCACCCAGAGCTGACAAGGACTGAGGAGACATGGCTTTTATGCAGGTACTTTGTCTGTTTTGATGTTGTTTTGCCAGATTTGTCCACTGGTGAAGGCCAATGCTGTTGTTGTGGAGGACCTGAAACCTTGCTGTTGGTTCAGAAACCCTGAAGAAGGATTTTCTTGTTGCATGTTTACAGAAATCCTGGAAGAGCATTTTGCTAATGTTTTCAGGAGTCCTAGGACTGTTCTGCAGACAGAGAAGGAATTAATGAGGAAACTGGCAATGTATCTTGTTGCCTTGCTAAGCTTTGTCTCCCCAGGAACAAAGATTGCTGAGAACTTGCCTCAGGTCAAGATAAGAAAAGATTTCTCTTTGGGTATTAAATGCTGTGCTTAAGCTTGTTGTAACTCTGGGGTAGGTGGCCTATTCAGTTGTAATCCAAGGTTGGGAAACTCTTGTTTTTTTTGTGCTCTGTGATTGAACAAATGAATGTACTTTACTTATGATTGGAAACTAATCTCCATTTGAGAAGAGGGGCTTTGTGATTGACTAAATGAAGGTACAGCCTAGGGTTGTGTAGTATTTAGAAGAGGGACTTTGTGATTGATTAAATGAATGTAATGTCCAGGGGTGGAGTAGTACTTGATTGAATTATACTTGGTGAATGCTGTATTTTGAATTATGCTGTATTTTTATTTTCTCTGTTTTTAATGTGTCATTGAATAAAATGGAGAGCAGCTATGGTGGTATTTTGAACCTTCGGAAGTTGCTTTTGCTTGGCATTACACTTTCTTGGATCATTGATTTTGGATTTTAAGTGAAAGAGGGATGTGCAAAGGCACCAGCCTCACTTTTTCTCCTCTGGAGCCATCTGGGTCCAGTGGCTATATATAGATAACTACAACATTTATTGGACAACAATAGGTCTCAGGTAAAGTCCTACTTGGTCACCTCTGGGGCCTTGATAGGCTCAGAATGAAAGTAAATAGCAATTGTTTCTGTTTAGGCCAAAAACCCTGAGGATCTTCCCCTCCCAGATAATTTGATTTTTAAAAAAAGAGGCCATTTCTTGAGGGAATAACATACACACTCAATCAGGTATCTTACCCTATAGGAAAGTAGGGGGGAAGGGGATAAGAGGGGGGATGATAGAAGCGAGGGCAGATTGGGAGAGAAGGTAGTTAAAAGCAAACACTTTTGAAAAGGGACAGGATCAAAGGAGAAAATAGAATAAGTAGGGGTGGTATAGGATGGAAGGAAATATAGTTAGTCTTTTACAATATACCTACTACGGAAATGTTGGGGTTTTTTGCTCTTTTTTTTGGAGGGAAGAAGGCTGGGCAGTTGGGGTTAAGTGATTTTCCCAAGGTCACATGGCTAGTAAGTGTTAAGTGTCTGAGGGCTGATTTGAATTCATGTCCACCTGACTCCAGGGCCAGGGCTCTATTCACTACACCACCTAGCCGCCCCAACAATATAACTACTAAGGAAATGTTTTGCATAACTAGACATGTACAATCTATATTGAATTGCTTGTCTTCCCAATTGGGGTGGATGAGGAGGTGAGAAGGGAAAAACTCTGGAAATCTAGTTTAAAAAACAAATGTTAATTTTTTTTACATGCAACTGGAAAATAAGATATACAGGCACTGGGGTATTGAAATCCATCTTGCCCTACTAGAAAGTTGGGAGGAATGAGGAAGGATATAAGAGAGAACAGATTGGGAGAAGGGATATTCAGCAGGCTCGCTCTCTTGGAGTGGGGTAAGGGAAAGACAGGGAGAAAATTTGTAACTCAAAATCTTGTGGAAGTGAATGTTGAAAACTAAAAATAAATAAATAAATTGTAATTTTTTTTAACTGAATAAAAAAGATTGAGCTGGCACTGGTGTCTCATCTGTCACACTCAGGAGCACCACTGACTTCCTTGAAGGAAACAAGATCTTTTTCATGACTAAAAATCTATCCTTCCTGGATGTTGACATTGGTAAAGTTCATATTTTGAAATGGAAAAAAGAGGCCATTTTCTGACTCATTTCTAATTAAGTCTTTATCAGTAAATAGCTGTTGCTTCAGTTAAACACCTCTTCAAGACCTAAGCTTGAAAAAACCAAGGTCTCCCATTGCATCCTGTGTTATCTGCAGTTGTCCTGATCTATGGCCACTGGATCCACATGACTCTGGTTGAGAAAGTGAAGCTTTGCACAGCCCTCTGTAATGTTAATAGAATAGGAAGATCTTCCCCATCCATTAATAGGACTATGTGACCTGCTTTGATATCTGGCCCAGCTCACATGTAGCCTGAGTCACATGGAGCTCAGAGTGGGAAGAGTTTGTCCAATCAAGCAGAGAGTGAGACTGAAACAGAGCAGGAGAGGCAGAGTAAAGAGTGGAGGGAGGAACTTGCCTGGGGAACTTGTTTGTGGGGAGGCCTGACAGAAAGAATGCTTAAGATATCAGTGTTCCCTGGATTAGTGATGCGTACCTTGCTAAATTTTACTTCCTGGTACCCTAGTAGTGATATTCCAAATAAATACTTTGGTTTTGCCTTTGAGAAAGGGAGTTTATTATATTTTGCAAATTTACCCTGGAAATACATAGGCATATTCACAGCAGCTACTATGGGTATTGCGTTGGCATTTATACCCTCCCCCACTTAAATCCAATTCACTTGTGTGTCAGGGCATCCCCTCCTTGTTGTCCTGGTTCTCTTTGAGAATGAAGGATAAACAGCAGCAGTAGCAAGATCAGTGAGTTCATCATTTCTTATAGCACAATACTATTCCATCACAACCATATACCACAACTTATTCAGTCATTTCTCGATTTATGGGCATCCCTACAATTTCCAGTTCTTTGCTACCACAAAGAAAGCTGTTATAAATATTTTAGAATATGTAATTCTTTTCCTTTTCTCCTAATTATCTTCCTTGTATTAATTGTGATCCAATTCACTGTTTGCTGCTGTACTGGAAGGGATCTCTGCAATTACTAAATCTAACCAACTCATTTTACAGATGAGGAAATAGTTGCATAGAGAAGTTAAGAGACTGGCCCAGGGACAGCAAATATGAATCTGAGGAAAGATTTTAAATTAAGTACCTCCTAACTCCAGTCCTAAAGTCCAGTGTTCTATCCACTATGCCACAATCTCTAAAAGTTATATGAGAAAATTAACAGTTCTTTTTAAAGTAGATTTTTTGTCTTTTATATAAATAAGATTGTTGAACTATACAAATTAAACTGCCATTTTATCGCCATGATTGTGAACACTAAAGCTTTCTTTCATAGGTCATAAAACTGAAGTTGTCCATAAGTAATAAAGAATCCATCTACAATCACTGATAAGAATTGTCCATTGTTTAGCTCTTTTTTATTTCAATTGATAATATTCTTCTAGAGTAAGAAAATGCATGACATAGATAATGCCTCAAATACAACTCAGGGCTTTGAATGTACATCATGTATAGGTCTGAGTAATGGTCCCCTTTTTTGTTTCCATAATTCTTGCCTTTACTTATAGAATAAAGAGTCCCCTTTTGCAGAGGTATGAACACTGCTTTTGTTAGTCAAAAGGTTTTGGTATTTCTTTATGGGAGTCAACACATTTGCCATATGAAAGAATTAAATGAATGGATGCTGTTTTTGGACAAGATATTTTTAAAGCTAAAGTTACTAATAAGCACAAAATTATATTTGTCTTATGTGTTAGAAACCTAAAAACAAAATTCTAAAATCTCAAGTAATTAATTTCTTCCCATTAGGGAAACCATATGAAATTTGCTATCTTTATTCTATATTTAACAATTTTCCAGAGATACCCACAAGCCTATTAATATCTCCTAAAAATGTTCAAAATGAAAAATTCAGTGCCTGAAAAAGTAGTATAAATGGACATTTTGCAAATGGATGAATTAGGTAGGTTTCTAAAAGGCAAGTAATAAGTGTGGAAGAATATCTTAAATGGGAATAAAATAAGCACATTTTTCTGAATTATATTTCCTGTTTCGAGTCTTGGTTCCTAAGAAGAGAGAGTGATTCAGGTGCTACGATTGATTTTTCATACTGAAGACTCAGGATAAAAAGTGAATTTCAAGAAATAAGAAGTCCAGGAAAGGGTCACCTTCTAATAGGTTTTCCTGGATCTTTTTCTTATTCAAGTGTTTAAGAAAATTTATTTTCTCTTCAGAGTGCAACACTCATAAAACACATCTTATAAATCACATATGCCACAATAATAGTCCAATATCATATTTAGATATGGAAGGCATATTCACCTTATATTTTACAGATAAGTATTTTATGGCACAGTTAAATGACTTACCATAATTTCACATAGATACTAACAAGCAGAGATGTGAACCCAAGCCCTCTAACTCCCAATTAGTAATATTACATCATTCCTCAATATAAGCCAGTCAAAGTACATGTTATGACAAAGGACCTTTGATATTTTTCACACTCTAAATACAGAATGTTTGGGGCACCCAGGTAGCACAGTGAGTAAGAGCACCGGCCCCAGAGTTGGGATGACCTGGGGTTGAATCCGGGCTCAGACACTTAGCACCCACCCAGAAACATCTGGCCATGTAACCTTGAGCAAGTTACTTAACTCCAATTGCTTTAAATAAATAAATAAATACAGAATATTCACTGTCTTTTATTAGGTATTACATCCTGTATAGCTTAATATCTGGTATACAGAATAGTGAGGGGGGAGGGGCTTATGGTATGCTTCAGAATTAATCACTAAGCCAATGTGTAAGGCTGGTGGGGAGAGTGGTACTAAAAAAAGTGACAGTTTTGCTTTCTTCAAACATGGGTTTAAGTAGACAACTCACTTGTAACGACTGGCAAGAGTATTTTCATCTAGAAATTGAACTATCATACAAAACTTTGAAAACTTTGATTTTAATTCTACAACCATAGTCAAATTGAACTGAGACTAGAATTCTATTGATCCCATTTCATCAAAGAAACTGGTATTCTTAGAATAACGTACACATAACAAGATCTTAACATTGTTTACTTATTTCATTAAATATTTCCCAATTGCATTTTAAAACATTTTTAGTATTTGTTTTTAAATTTTTGAGTTCCAAAGTCTCTCTTCCTCTCTTCTTCCATAACGATCCTTTGAGAATATAAATATATGGATTATATAAGTGAAGTCATTCAAAAACACATCTCCATTTAACCATATTTCAAATGAAAAAACAAAAAGAACACCAACCCGAAAGATATAAAGTGAAAAAACTATGCTTCAGTCTTCAGAGCTCAGTTCTTTCTCTGTAGCTATATAGCATTTTTCAACATGAGTCCATTGGAATTGTATTGGATCCTTGTTCTGATCAGAGTAACTAACTCTTTCACAGCTGATCATCACTGCAATATTGATGTTTTGTTTCTGTACATTCATTTTTAGTCATGTCTGACACTTCATGATCCCATTTGGGGTCTTCTGGGCAAAGATACTAGAGTGGTTTGCCATTTCCTGCTTCAGTTCATTTTACAAAGGAGGAAACTGATACAAACAGGGTTAAATGATTTGCCCAGGATCACACAGCAAGTAAGTATTTTAGGCCAGATTTTAACTCAGAATGACAAGTCTTCCTGAATCTAGGTCCAACATTCTATTCACTGTACCACTTAGCTCCCCCCAATATTGCTGTTACTGGGTACAATGTTCTGGTTCTGTTCACTTCACTTTGCATCAGTTCATATAAGACTTCCAAGATTTCTCTGAAACTATTTTGCTCTTTATTTCTTATGGCAAAATAGCATTCCATCACAACCATATAACACAATTTGTTCAACCACTCTCCAATTGATAAGTATCCCTCAATTCCCAATTCTTTGCCACCACAAAAAAAAGCAGCTATATATATTTTTGTACAAATGGGTCCTTTTCCCTTTTCTTTAATCTATTTGTGATACAGACCTAGCAGAGGTATTTCTGGGCCAAAAGGTATATACAACTTTATAATCCTTTGGGCATAGTTCCAAATTGTTCTCCAGAATGATTGGACCAGCTCACAACTACACCCACAGTGTGTTAGTCTATTTTTCCACATCTCCTACAGAATTTGTCATTTTCCTTTTTCTTTAGGTTAGCCAATCTGATAATTGGGAGATGTCATCTCAGAATTGTTTTAATTTGCATTTCTCCAATCAGTAATGTTTTAGAGCATTTTTTCATATAACTATTGATAGCATTGATTTCTTCTTCTCAGAACTGCCTGTTTATGTCTTTTGACAACTTATCGATGGAGAATGGCTTCTATTTTTATAAATTTGGCTTACTTCACTACAGACTGGAGAAATGAGGATTTCATCAGAGAGACTTGATATAAAAATTCTTTCCCAGGTTCCTTTTCCTTCCAATTTTGACTGAATCAGTTTTGCCTGTGTAAAACCTTTTAAATTTCATGCAATCCAAATTAACCCTTATACTTCCCATGATCCTCTTGTTGTACCTGGTTTTCCCATCCCCCAACGTCAGCCCTCCCTCAATGAAGTCAGCAGACTGCCAGGTCAGTTCCACCCTTACCCAGCCAGCCCATTTTCACAGAGGTGGGAGGGCTTCCGGGTAAGGGAGACTTGGCACTGGAGGGAATTTCGAGGTGTGTACTGACCAATCACTGTTTTTGGCCTCTGCAAGTTTCTGCTTATGTAATACCTAACCATTGGCTGAGTGGTGTCCCTTTAAAAGCTGAGGCTTTACCTGAGATCGCTGCTGTATGAATTGGGACACTGGGGTGGTACCTCATCAGCCCACAATGTGGCCTGATGGTGTATAATAAAGGGTCCAATTCTAAATTGTTACTTGGGTCTTGCTTGAGTTTTGTGGGTACAACACTATCTCGTTTGGTCACAAACTTTTCCCTTATCCACAGATCTGACAGGTCATTTTTTCCATGCTTCCCTAATTTATTTATGATATCACTCTTTATGTCTAAATCATTTATACATTTTGACCTTATTTTGACATATGGTTTGTAATGTTCGTTTATGCTTAGTTTTTGCCAAACTACTTTTGGGAGAAAGGATTATTTCCCTCTTGTATCTATAACCAATTATTGGATCAGGACCAAGGCTTTTCCCCTTTGCTCAGACAGGTCTGGGAAAATGTCGATTCTCCCTTTTGTCAGACAGGTGATGTGGAATTTGATCATCTCTTTGATTTTAGATGGAGGTAATGGGAGGGATGGAGGACGGCCAACATTTTGGTGATCCAAGTAAAATACTGCAAAGACCCTCACTGTATAGCCCACCACCCATGCGAATATTTATTCTCTTATTATTTATTGACCAATCAGAGTTGATGTTTACCCTCAGATGCACCTTTTTGACAAAAACTTTATAAAAATCAATGGTTCAAGAGGCTTGGTCTCTTGGTTGGTGAGGGGACAATGAGCCTATTTTTTCTGACTGCTTTCTAGATGTAGTCAATAAAACTGATCTGAATTTACCCAGAAATTCTGTTTCTCAGAAATTTTTAAACATCACACTTTCCACTTTTCCCAGCGATTTGGTCAAATGTTGCATTCTAACCCCAAAATCATGGGTTTGGGGGTTTCTCTAACATTAGATGAGTGTAGCCATTTCCTACTATGTATCATGTGCCTAATCTATTCCACCAACTGAACAATCAGTTTCTCAGCCAGTAACAGATAGCTTTGATGTTTTCTGATTTATATTACAGTTTGATATCTGGTATTGCTAGGCCACCTTCCTTTGCATTTTTTTCATTAATTCCCTTGATATTCTTGACCTTTTGTTCTTTCAGAAAAATTCTGTTATTATTTTTTATAGATCAATAATATGATTATTTGGTAATTTGACTGGTATCACACTGAATAAATAAATTAACTCATGTAGAATTCTCATTTTTATCATATTACCTCAACATATTCATTAGCAGTTAATTTCCCCCTTTGTTTAGATCTGTCTCTATCTGTTTGCAAAGTGTTTTTATTTCTGTTCATATAATCCCTGGGTTTTTCTTGGCAGGCAGACTCCCAAGTATTTTATAATGTCTATAATTATTTTAAGTTGCATTTCTCTTTCTATCTCTTCTTGCTGAGTTTTGTTGGTAGCATATCGAAATGCTCTTGATTTATGTGGGTCCATGTTGTATCTGTAACTTTGCTAATTGTTAATTGTTTATTGTTTCAACTTTTTAGTTGATTCTCTAAAGTTCTCTTAGTATACCATCATAGCTTCTGCAAAAGGTAATAGTGTTATTTCCTCATTGCCTATTTTTATTCTTCCAATTTCTTTTTCTTGTCTTGCTGCTACAGCTAGCATTTCTTACACAATGTATAAAAGTAAAAATAATGGGTATCCTTGAAAGCAATGATAAAGACCTCAGAAGTTATTGAGAATCATTTACCCTCTTACGGAAAATGTTTGCTCTTTGTTTTAGATAGATACTACTTATCATTGTAAGGAGAGATCCATTGATTTCTATGCTTTCTAGTGTTTTTAATAAAAATGGGTGTTGCATTTTGTCACATTTTCTGTCTGAACCTACTGAGATAAAAATATGATTTTTCTTGTTTTTCTTACTGATGTGCTCAACTATGTTGACAGTTTTCCTATTGTGAACCAAGCTTGTACTCCTGGTATAAATCCCATTTGCTCATGCTATACGATCGTTGTGACAAATTTTTGCCCAAGTTTACATTACGGAAATTGGTTTATAGATTTTCTGTTTTTGCTCTTCCTAGTTAAGGTATAAAAATCATATTTGTATCTTAGAAGGAATTTGGTAGAACTTTTTAAATATATTTTTCAGAGTTCATATGGAATTGGGACTAACTGTAACTTAAATGTTTGGTGGAATTCACTTGTAAATCCATCTGGTTTCAGGAATTTTTTCTTAAGAAAGTAATTTTATTACTTTTTTAAATTAAATTTTATGTTTATTTTTAATTTACATCATGGATTTCCACAACATTTTGAGTTACAAATTTTCTCCCTGACTTTCCCCTACCCACCACTCCAAAACAATGATCCCACCGTATACTTCCTTCCCCAATCTACTCTCTCCTATATCCTCCCCCATACTCCCTCCAATTTTCTGGTAGGGCAAGATGGATCTCCATACCCCAGTGCCTGTATGTCTTATTTCCCAGTTGCATGCAAAAGTAATACTTATATATTAAACATTTAATTTTAAAAGTTTGAATTCCAGAATTCTTTCCCTTCCTCCTACGTCACACACCCTTACTAGGAAGATAAGCAATTCAATATAGGTTTTACATGTGTAGCTATGAAAAACATTTCCATAGTGGATATCTTGTGAAAGAATAACTATATTTCCCTCCATCCTATCCTGGCCCCACTTATTCTACTCTCTACTTTGGCCCAGTCCCTTCTCAAAAGTGTGTGCTTCTAAAAACCCTCCCCCCCAATCTGTCCTCCCCTACATCATCCCCCCTCTCATCCCCTTCCCCCCTACTCTCCTGTAGGGTGATGTGATAGTAATGGCAATTAAAGATTCCCCTGTATTGGCTTGGTTTTCAAATTGATTGTGTTAAAACCCAGAGTTTGTTAATCCCACCTGTGGGATGGGCTTGTTGATGTGAAAAGAAAGTCCTGAACTGGGAGGAGCTGGTGATGTAGATTTGGAGAGACACTAGAGAGAGGCGGAAGATCTTTTTGGAAGCAGCACCTCGTGGAGAGAGAGAGACTAAGAGAATTGCTGGTGGCCGTTTTGAATTGCCCTGGACTTTTGAGACCTGCCCCCTGAGCTGCCAAGGACTGAGGAGACATGGCTGTTTTGCTGGTACTTTGTCTGTCTGTTTTGATGTTGTTTTGCCAGATTTGTCCACTGGTGAAAGACAGTCCTTTTGTTGAAGAAGTCCTGGAACCTGGCTGTTCGCTAAGAAGCCCTGAGACTGTCCTGCAGACAGAGAGTGAATACTGTCCACTGGTGAGGGACAGTACTGTTGTTGCAGGGGTCTGGAGACTGTCCTGCAGACAGAGTGAATACTGTCCACTGGTGAAGGACAGTGCTGTTGTTGCAGGGGTCTGGGAGCCTTTCTGTTGGTTCAGAAGCCCTGAAGAAGGATTTTCTTGTTGTATGTTTACAGAAATCCTGGGAGAGGGCTTTGCTAATGTGTTCAGGGGTTCTAGGACTGTTCTACAGACAGAGGATAAATTCATGAAGGGACTGGCAATGTATCTTATGGCCTTGCTAAGCCTTGTCTCCCCAGGAACTAAGATTGCTGAGAACTTGCCTCGTGTCAAGATGAAGAAAAGACCTCCATTTGGGTATTAAGTGCTGTGTTTAAACTTGATGTAACTCTGGGGTAGATTCAATTGTGATCCAGGGGTGGGGAACTTTTGACCCTATTGTGCTCTGTGATTGACAAATGAAGGTACTTTACCTATGTTTGGAAACTAATCTCCATTTGAGAAGAGGGGTTTTGTGGTGGACTTAATTAAGGTATAGCCTAGGGGTGGAGTAGTATTTAGAACAGGGACTTTGTAATTGATTGAATGATTGGAAGATCCTGGGGTGGGGTAGTACTTGGAGATTATTTAATCACATTTAGTAAATGCTGTATTTTGAATGATGTCATGTTTTAATCTTCTCTGTTCTTGGTTGGTCACTGAATAAAATGGAGAGCACCTATGCTGGTATTCTGAACCTTGGGAAGTTGCCTTTCCTTGGCATTACATTACAGGTGACATACCCTATTTAGTGTGTATGTCATTCACTCCCTAAGCCAAATTCAATGAGAGTAAGGTTGACTCATTCCCTTTTGGCTTCCTATTCTTCCCCTCCATTGTAACAGTTTTCCCTTGCCTCTTCTGTATGAGATAATTCACCCAATTCTATCTCTCCCTATCTCCTCTTTTCATATTCCTCTCTCACCTCTTAATTTCACCTTTTAAGTATCATCCTTTCCTATTAAATTGGTCCTGTGCCCTCTATCTATGTATACTTGTAAACATATATACACACATTCATGTATGTATTCATATGCCCATATACCCTCATATATAGACATTATATATATATATTCCCTTCAATTATTTTATTTTCATACTGAGAAAACTTTCATCAGTCACAATTATTGTTTTTCCATTTAGGAATTTTAATAGTTTGACTTTGATAAGTTCCTTATGATTTCTTTTCCCTGTTTACCTTCTCATGCTTCTCTTGCTTCTTGGATCTGAATGTCAAATTTTCTATTTAACTCTGGTTTTTTCAGCAAGAATGCTTGCAAGTCCTCTATTCCACTGAATGACCATGTTTTCCCCTGAAACATGATACTCAGTTTTGCTGGGTAGGTGATTCTTGGTTTTAATCCCAACTCCTTTGACCTCCAGAATATCATATTCCAAGCCCTTCAATCCCTCAGTATAGAAGCTGCAACATTCTGTGTTATCCTGATTGTATTTCCACAATATTCAAATTTTTTCTTCCTGGCTGCTTGTAATATTCTTGCCTTAATCTGGGAATTCCAGAACCTGGCTATAATATTACTAGGAGTTTTCTTTTTGGGATCTTTTTCAGGAGGTGATCAGTGGATTCTTTCAACCTCTGTTTTGCTCTCTGGTTCTAAAACATCATGACAGTTTCCCTTGTGAACTTCCCGGAGGATGTTTTCTAGGTACTTACTTTGATCATGGCTTTCAGGTTGTCCAATAATTTTTAAATTATCTCTCCTGGATATATTTTCCAGGTCAGTGGTTTTCCATGAGATATTTCACATTACCTTCTATTCTTTCATTTGTTTGGGTCTGTTGAACAGCATCTTGATTTCTCATAAAGTCATTAGCTTCCATTTGCTCCAATCTAATTCTGAAGGAATGATTCTCCTCAATGAGCTTTTGAGATTCTTTTTCAATCTGGCAAATTCAGCTTTTTAAGACATTCTTCTCCTCATTACCTTTTTGAGACACTTTTTGCCATTTGAGTTAGTCTATTTTTTAAGGCAAGATTTTTCTCAGTCAGGCTGTGGACTCTCATTTCATAATTTTCTTGCATCATTCTCATTTCTCTTCCCAATTTTTCCTCCACTTTCTTATCTGCTTCTTAAGATCCTCTATGGCCTGTAACCAGCACGTATTTTCCTTTTAATCTTTTGGTGCAGGAGTTCTGATTTCACTGTCTTCCTCCTGTTCCATGCTTTGCTCCTTTTTGTCCCCAAAATAGGAGTCTAATGTTGGAAACTTCTCTTTGCTTTGTTTCCTTTGCCTGGTCATGTTGCCCCTCAATCACTTGAACCCTGGGCTTTTTGCCACAGTATGACTCTGCCACCAGACAGGGGAGCTTTCATGCCAAACACCAGGGTTTTCTCAGCTGCCAGAGGTATTAGTTGGGTGCCCTCTTGGAAGCTTCCACACACTCTGGTAAGCTGGTCACACACCCCAGGACCTCCACCATAGACCACCATCCAGATCCAAGCAGGTTAAAGCAAGAGCAATTACCCCTCAGACTGGTCACTTGGTCCCCCTACACTTTGCAGGGCAGGAGCTGAAGCTGCCATGTGGCTCTGGCTGGCTGTGCGGGGCATCTCAGTGGCTTCTAGCCCCGGGGGCAAAAGTCAACTCACTCCCACTTACTGGGTCCCAAAGTCTAGACTGAACTGACTTCTCACTCTGTCCTTCGCATCTATGTGTTGATAATTCTGGACCACCATAGCTGCTGGTGATTGGGGGTCCCTCCAGCCAGCGGCTGGTCAGGCCCGCCTTGGGACTAAAACCTCCGGCTCACTCGGGCCTGGGTTCAGCTCCCAGAGTGCTGCACTGGCCAATTCCTACTGGCCTGCCAGGCTGTCCTCAGTGGGAGATTAGTTTCTCTGTGTCATTTTGTGGGTTCTGCAGCTCCAAAGTTTGTTCAGAGTCCCCTTTTTACATTTATTGGGGAAGGTGGAAGCTGGAGTCACTCAGAGTTCCTGCTTCTACTCCGCCATCTTGATTCCCCAAATATCATTTTTCCATGTTCAATTTTTGATAAATTCCTTATGATTTCTTTTCCCTGTTTACCTTCTCATGCTTCTCTTGCTTCTTGTATCTGAATGTCAAATTTTCTATTCAACTCTGGTTTTTCATCAAGAATCCTTGTAAGTCCTCTATTTCATTGAATGACCATATTTTCCCCTGAAACATGATACTCAATTTTGCTGGGTAAGTGATTCTTGGTTTTAATCCCAGCTCCTTTGACTTCCAGAATATCATATTATAAGCCCTTCGATCCCTCAGTGTAGAAGTTGCCAGATCCTGTGTTATCCTGATTGTGTTTCCACAGTATTCAAATTGTTTCTTCCTGGATGCTTTTAATACTTTCTCCTTGATCTGGGAACTCTCTAACCTGGATATAATATTCTTAGGGGTTTTCTTTTGGGGATCTCTTTCAAGAGGTGATGAGCAGATTCTTCCAACCTCTATTTTGTCCTCTGGTTCTAAAACATCATGACAATTTTCCTGGAGAATTTCTTGAAGGATAATTTTTAGGCTCTTTTTTTGATCATGTTTTTCAGGTAGTCCAATAATTTTTAAAACATCTCTCTTGGATCTATTTTCCAGGTCAGTGGTTTTTTCAATGAGATATTTCACATTGCCTTCTATTTTTTCATTTGTTTGGATCTGTTTAAGAGTATCTTGATTTCTCATAAAGTCACTAGCTTCCATTTACTCCAATCTAATTCTGAAGGAATTATTCTCTTCAGTGAGCTTTTGAGATTCTTTTTCAATCTGGCAAATTCAGCTTTTTAAGGCATTCTTCTCCTCATTGGCTTTTTGAGCCTCTTTTTCCATTTGAGTTAGTCTATTTTTTAAGGTTTTATTTTCTTCAGTCAGGTTGTTGACTCACTTTTCATGATTTTCTTGCATCATTCTCATTTCTCTTCCCAATTTTTCCTCTTCTTCTCTTATTTTGTTTTCAAAACCCTTCTTAAGCTCCTCTATTGCCTGTAATCAGTTCACATTTTTCTTGGAAGCTTTTGGTGCAGGAGTTCTGACTTAGTTGTCTTCTTCCTGTTCCATGCTTTGATCCTTTTGGTCCCCAAAAAAAGAAATCCAAAGTCGAATTACTGTGCTTGCTTTGCTTCCTTTTCTTGCTCATGTTGCCACTCAATTATTTGATTTTTTAGCTTTTTACCACAGTAGAACTCTGCTTCCAGAGAGGAGAGCTTTGTCCCAAATTGCTGGGGTTTTCACAGCTGCCAGAGCTATTAGTTGCTTGCCCTCTAAGAAGCCTCTACTTGCTCTGACACCTGGTCACATACCCCAGGACCTCCACCCTAAAGAGCAATTCAGATCCATGCAGGTTAAAGCAAGAGCAATTACACTGCAGAATGGTTGCTTGGTTCCCCTACAATCTGCAGGCTGGGAACTGTGAAGCAGCCATGCAACAGTGGCCTCCTTACCTCAGACGCTTCTCCCTCTGGGGGAAGGGGGAGGCAGAGGTCAGACCACACCCCTGGACCACCTATTCCCAAAGTCCACACTGAACTCTCACTTTGTCTTTGGCATTTATGGTTTTTACATAAAGCACCTACTTCAGTGTTCACACCAACAGCTGCTGGTGATTCACTCTCCTAAAGTCCCTCAGCCATGACTGGTTGTGGCCATCCTGGGGCTAAAACCACAGGCTCATGTGTAGGACTGGGCTCTACTCCAAGTGTTCTGTGATGGACCCTTTCTGTCTGCCTGCTGGGATTTCAGTGGGAGATTTGTTTCTCTGTGTCACTTTGTGGGTTCTGTAGCTCTAAAGTTTGTTTAGAGTCATATTTTACAGGTATTTGAGATGGTTATGGGGGAAGCACCTGGAGTTTTCCAGCTTCTATGCTGCCATCTTAATTCCATCCCCTCCATTTTATAATTTTTTCAATTTCATTCTCTAAGACAGTTTATTTAAGGATCAAGTATAAGGTTATTTGTTTTCTCTTCCATTAATCTAGGCACTTTATATTTTTGTAAATATTAATCCATTTTACTAAGATTTACAGTTTAATGGCATTGGGCAAAATAACTGCTAATAATTGCTTTAATTTCATCCTCATTGATTGTTTATTACCCTTTTTCTTTTCTAATACTAGTAATTTGACTTTCTTCATTTCTTCATTCTTTTAATCAAATTAAGAAATGGTTTATTTTATTGTTGTTGTTGTTGTTTTTCCACAAAACCAGCTCTTTGTTCTATTCATTAGTTCAATAGGATTTTTTTTATTTCAACTTTATTCATCTCTCTTTTGATTTCCAGAATTTCCATTTTGATGTTTAAACTTTTTTCTAGTTTCTTTTTTTAATTACATGCCCAATCCCTATATCTGTTCTTTTTTCTACATGTATTTAAAAATTAAAATTTCCTCCTAAGTACTTCTTTGACTGAATCTCACAAATTTTGGTATGTTGCCTCTTTGCTCTCACTTTCTTTAATGAAATTATTGTTTGTTTCTACGGTTGCTTCTTTAATCCACTTGTTCTTTAGTATTAGATTATTTATTTTCCAACTAATTTTTATCTATGTTTCATGGTCCTTTACTGAATATATTTTTTATTATATTATGATCTGAAAATGGTGCACTTAATATTTCTGTTTTTTCTGCATATAGTTGTGAGGCTTCTATGCCCTAATATATGGCCAGTCTTTGTGTAGACATCATGTACAGCTGAGTAAAAAGGCTATGTACCTTTCTATCACCTCTCAATTTTCTACAGAGGTCTATCATATCTAAGCTTTACAAAACTGTATTCATCTCCTTGATTTCTTTCTCATTTATTTTATAGTTAGATATATCTAATACTGAGATGGGAAATAATTTCTCCCATTAATTTATTTTATTGTTTATCTCCATTTAACTTTTTGTTTAAGAGTTTGGATGCTATGTCATTTGATGCATATAGGTTTAGTATTAATATTGCTTCATTGTTTATGGTTCCTATTAGCAAGGTGTAGATTCTCTGCTTATCCCTTTTAATTAGGTCTGTTTTTGTTTTTTCTTGGTCTTAAATTATGATTGCTACCCCTGCCTTTTTTACTTCAGCTGATGTGTAACAGATTCTCCTCCAGGCCCCTTATTTTAATTCTGTTTGTGTCTCTTTGTTTCAAGTGTTTTTTGTAAACAACATATTGTTGGATTCTTGTTTTTAATCCATTCTGCTATCCACTTCTATTGTATGGATGAGTTCATCCCATTAACATTCGCAGTTATGATTCGAGTTATTAATGCATTTCCCTTCATCTTATTTTCTTTTGTTTATCTTTCTCTATCTTTTTTTATCCTGTCCTCACTCTATAGTCTGGTTTGCTTTTGACCTCTACCTAATTTTATTTTTCTCCTTTTTTTTAATAAATTTGCCCTGTTCTTTATCCCCTTCCCTTCCTTTTCTCTATTAAGATATATTTCTACATCCGATGGAGTGTGTGTGTTTGTGAATCATATAGATGAGAGTGAGGTTTAAGCATTGCCCACCAAAACCCCCCTTCATCTTTTCCCCTTCCTCTTCCTTTCCTCTTCCATCCTCCTTAGCTCTTCCTTATGTGCCTCTTTTATGTAAAATAATTTTCCCCACTCTTCTACTCCTTCTTTTCTCCCCATGCATCCTCTTTCTCACCTATCTATTTATTTTTACCACCCCAACATAATAAACTCACTCCAGGCTCTTTGTCTGTACAGAATCCTTCAGACTGCCCTAATAATGAGAAAGTCTTAAAAGTGTCATCTTTACATAGATGAATGCAAACAGTTTAACCTTACTGAGTCCCTTATGATTTCTTTTTCGTGTTTACATTTGTATGTTTTTCTTGAGTCTTGTATTTGAAATTCAAATTTTCCATTCATCTTTGGTCTTTTTATCACGAGCGTTTTAAAGTCTTCCAATTTCTCAAATATCTATTGTTTTCCTTGAAGTATCATGTTGTTTTTCTGTGTGGGTTATTCTTGTTTGTAATTCTTGCTCCTTTGCCTTCCAAACTATCATATTCCTAGCCCTCTCTTTCTTTAATATGGTAGCTGCTAATTCTTGTATGATCCTGACTGTGGTTTCAAGGTATTTAAGTAGTTTCTTTCTGGTTTCTAGATATATTTTCTCTTTGACCTGGGAGCTCTAGAATTTGGCTATAATATTCTTGGAAGTTTTCATTTTGAGATCTCTTTCAGGCGGTGATCAGTAATTTTTTTTTCCATTTCTATTTTACCCTGTGGTTCTAGGATATCAGGGCATTTTTGCTTATAATTTATTGAAATATGATGCCTTAGATGATGATGGCTTTCAGGTATCAAATAATTCTTAAATTATCTCTCCTCAACCAATTTTCCATGTCAGTTGTTTTTTTGGAGATATATTTCAGTTTCTTCTATCTTTTCATTCTTTTTACTTTGTTTTATTATTTCTTAATGTCTCACAGAGTCATCAGCTTCCATTTGTTCTATTTCAATTTTTAAGGATTTATATTTCAGTGAGATTTTGTACCCCTTTTGCCATTTGGCTTACTCTTTCTTTTTAAGGTATTATTTGCTTTAGGTTTTTTTTTTGGGGGGGGGGACTTCTTTTGCCAACTTGTTCATTGTCTTTTCATAATTTTATTCCCTTGCTCTCATTTCTTTAATCCAATTTTTCCTCCACCCCTCTTATTTGATTTTGAAAATAATTTTTAGCTCTTCTAGGAATTCTTGTTGGGCTTGTGTCCAATTAACGTTTTTTTTTCCCTTTGAGGCTTTGCTTTTACCTATTTTTACACCATTGTCTTTTGAGTTTGTGTTTTGATCTCCCTTGTAACTATAGTTGCTTTTTAGGCATATATTTCTTTTTTGTTGCTTGCTCATTTCCAAGTCTATTTCTTGACTTTAAACTTTATGTTAAAATTGGACTTTGGTCCCAGTGTTGGTATAGGGGAAGTGACACTGTCCCCAGCTTCGGGGTTTTTCTCACAGATGTTTTAAGAACTAATTCTGGGGGTTTGGAAGTTTGTGGTGTTTCCAAGATGGTATGATCCAGGTAGAGGTGTGGTAACTGCTCTCCTGTTCTAAGCTCTGGTCCTTACACATGAAAGATACCTGATTCCTGGAGATTGAAATCAATACTGTACCCAAGGGCCCCTGTTCCCTTGAGACCATAAATGATATTGCTCCTCAGGGTCCCTGCTCTCTCATAACCAAAAGTGCTCCTCTCCACCTTTGAACTGTGACCTGGAAATTGGTACAGGCAATGAAGTTGTCAAACAGATTCTAGTCCTGTACCTGGTGCTAGCACAGGCATCCCCTCCCCTTACTCATCTATGGCTTGAGACATCATGACATTTCTGTTGCTATGGTCACAACCACCAAGACCCACTCCCGTGATACACTTATGTAGGCTCCATGTCAACCTCCATCCCCATGTCAAAGATCTCTTCTTCTGACCTCCTAAGTTGTTGTGGGCTGGAAGGATATCTCATCAATTAATTATACATTATGTAATCCTATAAGAGTATGTTCATTATCCCTACAATAGGGAAATGATTGGAAAAATTCTAATTTGTTCTTTGCTTATGCTAAGTGAGAATAAAATGCAGTCTAATACACTTGTATCAGTACCATTTACCTGCCTAAAACATTTTCTTGTCTTGGTCCTTTAGAGATATTTGGCAGATCCTTTTTATTCATACTTTTTTAGACTATTGGGGAACTCTAAAACCTATAAGCAATTCTATAATATAAACCAAGTAAGGTATATTTTAGAAATGAACTACTTTACTTGTCCAAAAAGTGGCAGAGCTGGAATTTAAAAGTCTGACCCTCTTCCAAGCTTTTTTGCATAAAGAAATGTTCCATTGTCCTCTTTTTGGCTCAGAGTTACAAATTCAAAACTGAGCTCACCCATAACTGGGATTGTCATCAATGGGAATAATGAAGGCATGAGTTAGCCCATAGTGATTAAGTGTGAAAATCAGCTATGACTTTGGCAAATTCTCTTCTTGTTACACACAGCTGCTGCTGCTGCTGCTACTTATACAGAACCTTAAACATTTCTTCTTCAGTTCCATTTCAGAAAGAAATGTCAGCCTGGGCACTGCCAAGAATATGAAAGAGGCAGCCCAAACCTGGCTTGGCTCTAAAACTCTAAATTCAAGCCAAAGTAAATGAGCTGACTAAAGGCATATGGAAAATAAAAGCATGAAGTGATAGACAACTTCTGTCAGCCCCAAGAATAAAGGATTATTTTTGGCATGTTCCTTAGAGTGAGAGAGCAATGCTAGGGTCCATATTTTAATCCTGGATAGAGCTTCAAGTCTCCTGTCCCTTACTCAAATATAAGATGGAACCTAATACAAACCATCCTCATGACTTCCCTCAAAATGAGTATCCTTCTTTAATAATACCTTTGTTTTTTCATTATGTCCCAATTGTGAAAATTATAGAAATCATAAAGGCTCAAGTTTATGATAAACTAATACAGAACAATATCCAGAACTTATTGGTCCACTCAATCACATTCCACAAAGATTCATTAAGTTCTGAAACAGTGACATACAAGATGCTTTGGTGGAGTACCCAAAAAATAGAGACATAGTCTCAGTTCTCAAAAATAAACAGTTTAGTTAGAGATACAGTATGTATGTATTATCTAATCTATATTTATATCCCCTTCTGTAGAATGTAAATTTGTTCAGGGAACAATCTGCCTGTTATTTTATTTTTGTATTTATCACCTAGCACAGTGTCTGTGTTCAGAAGAGTTGTAAAAACTTACTGGATTGGATTGGTACACAAACAAATATTAGAGATCACTCCAAGACCATGTATATCAAGAATGTTTCTTAACCTGACTTAGCAGTTTCTTCATTTCAGGAACAGGATAAGTAAAAAAGGCAAGGGGATTGGGGGGGTGGGGGGGTGGGGCGTGTTATGAATTTACTCTCATTCCTATGATCAGAGATGAAACAAGGGGTGACTTGCTGAAGATTAGAATATGGTAACTTTTAATCTCCTTAAATGATTCTATTAAAACTAATTTTTCATACCAAATAAGAGTCTTTAATAGAAACTAATTGCTGGAAATTTCTACATTCAAAACAATTCAACATTTCATTTTTTTTTTACTTACCATCACTCACAGTCAATCTTATCACAAAGGTTTCATTTTCTCCTGTGTTGGTGGTTAAACAACATTGGTAAAATCCTGAGTCAGAAGCAGTGACATTCTGAATGACAATAGAGCTACTTTTCATCCCTTGGCTGCAGCTCATTAATATTTTTCTTTGGTACTTTAAACCATAACTTTTCCCATTGCTCAAGTTACAGAAAGTTAAGTGGTCAATCTGATGTGGCTGAATCCTTTCCCACGTCACATGTTTCAGGGGGCTGGCCATGTGAGTCTGAAATATGAATGTGACATTGTTTCCAGGTTGCGATACCATATGGCTCTTTGATGGAACACGGATTTCAAAATCATCTGAAAAGAATCAACAACATGTTTCATATATCTGTTATAGCATGACAATCTTTTGGAGGTAATAATGCTTTTAAAAATCTTCTAACAATAATTAATACTGGTATTCAAAATGGTCTTCCTAGGTCCACCCTCTAAGGCAAAGCAAAACAAATCAAATTCCATTAAAAGCCTCAGTCTCCTTATTTATAAATTTACTTCATGCCTGGCATAAAATAGATATTAAACTGGCTTTTGCTATGCATCCATTATATATATGACACATAGACATGATGCTTTAGTGGACAGACAATGAGCTTAGAGTCAGAAAATCAAGTCCTGCTTTTGGCATATATTAGCTGTGAGGCCATAGGCAGTCATTCAACCTCTCAGCGTCCCAAATCTTTAAGCCTCTCTCTAAGGTTATATATATATATACACAGATGAGTTGTTCAGTTGCATTGGTAGAAGAAGTTTCTTCACTGAGAGTTCTCTTAAATCACAAGTCTAGATTTTTTTTTAAATGTTGATGGCACTATGCAAGGTACTGAGAATATGGAAGAAAAAATGTGGTAGTGGCCGTTCTCAAGAAATTTATATGCTACTATGAAGATAGAAATACATACACATATAAGTGAATACAAGGAAATTTGGAGAGTGAAAATTAATATCTGGGTGGAGCAGGAAAAGTTTCATGACAGCTCCTGAGCTCAGCCTTGGAGGAAAATAAGGATTCTAAGAGGAAGGACTGCATTCCAGGAAACATTGTCAATAACTAGGCATTTAGGACATAGCAAATTCACCATAAATAGATTATAAACTCCTTAGGGGCAGAGATGAGGCTTGAAATTAGGGAAGGTTGATCAGGGCTTTTTTCAGAGTGTAAACATCTTCCTTGTGATAGTACCTCGCAGTATGAGTGGCTACCCCTCTTCCCATCCTTAGCCCTGGGAAGCCACTACTTTTGCCTTTTTTAAAACCCTGTTCCTAGGACTCTCCTGATTGCTGTCTTCCCCTCCTAATGGTTAACTGACCAGATAGGTTGCTTCCCAATACTCCTCATCAAAATTTACCAAGGCTTCAATAATTACTAGTTAGGTCACAGCAGACACCATGTGGGATAAACAAGTGTTTAGTCTTATAATTGAGATACTTTAGTAAAACTTCCTTTCCACCAATGATGATTCAAGTTCACTTAACAGAAGTTGTATTCCACAACTAAAAATATACTTGAAATAGAAATGCAATTCAATGTATTAATTTTAAAAATACACTAAGTTGTCAATAATTGACACCATGCTTGAGAACAGGTTTTGAAGGAAGAAAGGGTGATGGGTACCTAAAAGACAAGGAGCAAGGAGGGATAGTCAAAATCAAGATGCTATAGATCAGTGAAAGAATTTCAGGTAGTGGAGCCTCAAATGCCAAAGATGCACTTTGCCCACTTCACAATTTTAACTAGGGAAAGCACAATCTTTACTAGAAGGAGCAATTATTGCAGTCTTTCAGCAGAGGCATGTTGCAGAGAAGAACGTCTTTGTCTTCTGTTTAAGAAAGAGCTTTCCAAAAATTAAAGATTTCTACAAATGTAAAAAGCAGCACCCAGAGGTAGTGAGTTCCCTGCCACTGGATTAGCAGTTGTTAAAGACATCACAGAGACAGTTGGGATCATTCCTGGAGAAAATGACATTTTCATCTGATAAGTGGAACAGAGAGAACTGCAAAAACCCATGACCACAGATCAAAGGTTGATTTTTACATACGAAAAGTAAGACCAAAACCATTGAACATTTTCTAAACCATCAAACATATTTGTTGATTACTAGTAGCTGCAACTTCTTAAAATATGAAAGACAACAAAGGTGTTAAAGGACATACCTCTAATGAAAAATAAAGAAATCAATTTCTACATATCTTTAAAAATAAATAATAACTGACATATATGTTCCACTTTAATGAGGCTGCTAGATAACACAGGGGATAAATACTGAGCCTAGAGTGAGGAAGAACTGAATTCCAATCTGATCTCAGATATTTACTAGCTTTGTGTTCCTGGGCAATCATTTGTGCTCTATTTGCCTAAGTTTTCTCAACTGTAAAATGTTGCATCTATTTCACAGGACTGCTGTGAGGATTAAATGATTATATTTGTAAAGCACTTAGTTGAGTGTCCGGCACATAATAGATGATTAATAATTGTTCACTTCCTTCTTCATTATGTTATTTCATATAACATTCCCAATGGGAAGAGTTTTACATTTGGAGAAACTGAAGCCTAGAGAGCCTGTGACCTACAATCATCACATAGCTAGTAGGTATCAGCAGAAAGAGTTAAACTCAAACCTTGCCTGATTTCAATTCCTACACTCTTTCCATTCCAGCACAATTCCACAAAATAATCTAAAAATTCACTGTCATCTTCCAGTTTTTCATATTAAGTCCAATGATTTCAGCACTTGTTCTGCTAGGGATGAGTCTCACCTGTGGCTTTGGTCTGAGTGATCTGGTGTTTAAAGTAATTCACTATCCTTCCTCACTCTACTTCAGAAAGCTGCACATGCCTCCAGTTAAGTCAGTCATATACGGTACCAGTTAAATTAATCTGAAGTGTGTAAAGATGGGAGCCATTGGGAAGAATGGCCCATTTTTTGAGGATCTTATAGATCATAAAGCCAAAGAAAACTAGGGCGAGATGTACCCAAAACCATAGCAACCAAAATCCTAATCTAAGAATTTTACCACAGACTTTTTACCTGACAAATTTCTATAGTAAAATCAGAAGTTTAGTTCAATCTCCCAACATCCCTTAAATGGGAAAAGGAAAGTCTTTCAACCTACTGTCATTATGGAATTCATAACATTAAATCTTTAAGGACTATATCCATGATATTTCAAAGTAGAGATCTTAATGAATGCTGTATCCAGACTAGGGAAGGTCAAATTTCTAACTGTACTTAGTCTCTGCTGGAGTACAATTTGCTTCCCTAGATGGCCATGGTGGGTTGGGGAGAAATTCCTACCCTCACCCAGGACTGCCTAACATGTGCTAAGGATGGAGACACTATATGGCATTATCTGAGGGAAGCCAAGGAGGCCCCAAGCTCAAAAACTTCTCTTTCCTCCTGTTACTTTAAATTCTACCTTTAGAAATACATTTGACTATTGTTTCCCAGTAAAAATGAAAATTGGGTAGAAGGTGTAGCACATTAAATCCTTCTCAGAATCACAGCCTCACTGAACTTTAAGCAGGGGTTGAGACATCTTTATTTTATTTGTCTGGTCAACCTTTGGCAGTTGGGCGAATTCCATTTCAGAATAATGTTCCTTAGTACATAAAATAAAAGAAACAGGATTATTAAAAGAAATCAATTATATCAATGTATAGTTAATAAAATGTTTTTAAAAATAAAAAAAAAAGTTGTAAATTCTAGGGCAAAAGGAACCTTAGAAGTCATACAGTCAAAAAGTATAAATCCCCTCTTACAACACCCATAGCAATCACCCAGAGTTATCTAGGCTCCAGTAGTTATTTCAGTTTTTTTTACAGCTCCAATTGTTATAAAGTTTTTATTTATAATGAGTTGATATCTACATCCCTACAACTTTTCATTTCGTATTAATTTTGCCCTCATGAGTCTAACAGAAAAAATTAATCCTTTCAAATAATTTTTTCAAATATTTGAATTTCAAAAAATACATTCCCTATTTCCCCTGTTCTCCCTGCTTCTCTTCTCAAGGATAAAAATTTGCAAATCCTCTAACTGACCCATTAGTAGCATGGCTTTAAATTTCCTTATATGAATAATAACTAGCATTTATCTAGCACTTTATTGTTTACAATACTTGACACAACTACTGAAACAGTGGGTAGAGTACTGGGCTTGGAGTGAGGAACAACTGAGTTCAACTCTGGCTTCAGATACTTACTGGTCAACTGGTCGCTGGTCAACATTACTCACTGCTAAAATCTGGAAGTTAAAAACAGGTATAATTCTCTAGATTTAGTTTTACCAGAGCAAGATACAGTAGGACTATCACCTCTCTCACTCCAGAAAATATTAAGATCACCCAACAGAGCACATTTTTATAATCACACAATTGATTACAAGGTACAAAGGCTGCAAGAATTTATTCTATTTATTGCTTACTAATTTCAATAAAGCATCTGACATCGTAGAGGGGAAAACATACCCCAATGACTTTTTTTTCCAGTAAAGAGTCATTAATCCATACATTAACACCATCCAAGATTCCTTGATCAATGCCAGTAGCAAAAGCACAGTAAATTGGTATTATCATTGAATCAAGTAAAGCATAAAGTGGAAGACATACCCACTTCAAAAGTATACACTCTTATCTATACTATTGTGATAGTAATGGAATATAAAGATCCCCCTGTATTGGCTTGGTTTTCAAATTGATTGTGTTAAAACCCAGAGCTTGTTAATCCCACCTGTGGGATGGACTTGTTGACATGAAAAGAGAGTCCTGAACTGGGAGGAGCTGGTGACATAGATTTGGAGAGACACAAGAGAGAGTCAGAAGAACTTTTTGGAAGCAGCACCTTTGGAGGCAGAGAGAGACTGAGAGGATTGCTGAGGGCCACTTTGAATTGCCCTGGACTTTTGAGACCTGCCCCCGGAGCTGCCAAGGACTGAGGAGACATGGCTGTTTTGCTGGTACTTTGTCTGTCTGTTTTGATGTTGTTTTGCCAGATTTGTCCACTGGTGAAGGACAGTCCTGTTGTTGAAGAAGTTCTGGAACCTGGCTGTTGGTTCAAAGCTCCTGAGACTGTCCTGCAGACAGAGAGTGAATACTGTCCACTGGTAAAGGACAGTGCTGTTGTTGCAGGGTCTGGGAACCTTTCTGTTGGTTCAGAAGCCCTGAAGAAGGATTTTCTTGTTGTATGTTTACAGAGATCCTGGGAGAGGGTTTTGCTAATGTTTTCAGGGGTCCTAGGACTGTTCTGCAGACAGAGAATGAATTAATGAAGACACTGGCAATGTATCTTGTGGCCTTGCTAAGTTTTGTCTCCCCAGGAACAAAGATTGCTGAGAACTTGCCTCAGTGTCAAGATGAAGAAAAGACCTCCATTTGGGTATTAAGTGCTGTGCTTAAACTTGATGTAACTCTGGGGTAGATTCAATTGTGATCCAGGGGTGGGGAACTTTTGACCTTTTTGTGTTCTATGGTTGAACAAATGAATGTACTTTACTTCTGTTTGGAAACTAATCTCCATTTGAGAAGAAGGGTTTTGTGATGGACTAAATGAAGGTACAGCCTAGGGGTGGAGTAGTATTTAGAACAGGGACTTTGTAATTGATTGAATGATTGGAAGGTCCTGGGGTGGGGTAGTACTTGGAGATTATTTAATCACACTTAGTAAATGCTGTATTTGGAATGATGTCATGTTTTGACCTTCTCTGTTCTTGGTTTGTCACTGAATAAAATGGAGAGCACCTATGCTGGTATTCTGAACCTTGGGAAGTTGCCTTTGCTTGGCATTGCATTACATTACAACTATACAGGGTACACACAGAAGGGAGATATCGTAAAGATGAAAAGATTGTCCAGCTACATGAAGGTCCAGAACATTACAGGAGCAGGGTACAGTTAAGAAGGTGGGGGTAGAAACAGGACTTCCTTGAGACTCCCACTCCTACCTCCTCCACTTCATATGAAAAATGACTCTAAAAAAACTTTGGAGCTACAGAACCCACAAAATGACACAGAGAAGCTGACTTCCCACTGAAGACAGCCAGACAGGCTGGCAGGAAGTGGCCAGCACAGCATGTTGGGAGTGGAGATGAGATGAGCCCTGCACAAGCCCATGGTTTTAACCTCAGGGTGGCTACAACCAGCCACCAGCTGGAGGGACTTCATATAACCAGCATCTGTGGCAGTTTTCAGAATTATCAACCCATAGATCCTAAGGACAAAGTGAGAGGACAGTGTAGTGTGGACTTTGGGACCTGGGAGTTCAGGAGTGTGGTCCAGGCTTCCCTGCCCTGGGGTGAGAAGCAGCTGAGGCATGGCAGACTTGCAGCCACTGCCACATGGCTGCTTCAGAGCTCCCAGACTGCAGATTGTAGGGGGACCAAGCGACCAGTCTGAGAGGTAATGTTCTAGCTTTAGCCTGCTAGGATATGGATCACTGTCTGGGGTGGAGGTCCTGGGATGTGTGACCAGTTTGCCAGAGCATATGGAGGCTTCAGAGAGGGCATCCAACTAATAGCTCTAGCAGATGAACCCAAGGGATTGGGACAAAGCTACCCCCTCTGGTAGCAGAGTTCTATTGTGGTAAAAAGCTCAAAAGTCAAGTAATTTAGTGGCAACATGAGCAAGCAAAGGAAGCAAACCAAGCAGAGCAATCCAACTTTACACTCCTATTTTGGGGACAAAAAGGATCAGAGCATGGAACAGGAGGAAGACAACTAAGTCAGAACTCCTGCACCAAAAGCTTCCAAGAAAAGAATAAGCTGCTTACAGGCCATAGAGGAGCTTAAGAAGGATTTTAAAAACAAAATAAGAGAAGAAGAGGAAAAATTGGGAAGAGAAATTAGAATGATGTGAGAAAATTATGAAAAGTGAATCAACAACCTGACTGAAGAAAATAAAACCTTAAAAAATAGACTAAAAAGCCAATGAGGAGAAGAATGCCTTAAAAAGATGAATTTACCAGATGGAAAAAGAAACTCAAAAGCTCACTGAAGAGAATCATTCTTTCAGAATTTGATTATAGCAAATGGAAGCTAGTGACTTTATGAGAAATCAAGATACTATTAAACAGATCCAAACAAATGAAAAAAGAGAAGGCAATGTGAAATATCTCATTGAAAAAAACCACTGACCTGGAAAATAAATACAGGAGAGATGATTTAAAAATTATTGGACCACCTGAAAGCCATGATCAAAAAAAGAACCTAGAAATCATCCTTCAAGAAATTCTCAAGGAAAATTGCCCTTATATTTTAGAACCAGAGGGCAAAATAGAGGTTGAAAGAATCCACTGATCACCTCCTGAAAAATACCCCAAAAAGAAAACTGGGAATATTATGGCCAGGTTCCAGAGTTCCTAGATCAAGGAGAAAATATTAAAAGCAGCCAGGAAGAAACAATTTGAATACTGTGGAAACACAATCAGGATAACACAGGATCTGGCAGCTTCTACACTAAGGGACTGAAGGGCTTGGAATATGATATTCTGGAGGTCAAAGGAGCTGGGATTAAAACCAAGAATCACCTACCCAGAAAAACTGAGTATCATGTTTCAGAGGAAAATATGGTCATTCAATGGAATAAAGGACTTTCAAGCATTCTTGCTGAAAAAAACAGTTGAATAGAAAATTTGACATTCAGATACAAGAAGCAAGAGAAGCAGGAGAAGGTAAACAGGGAAAAGAAATCATAAAGAACTTATCAAAGTTGAAATACTTCATACATGGAAAAACTATAATTATAACTTATAAAATTTTTCTCAGTATGAGAATAGTTGAAGGGAATAGAAATGTGTGTGTATTCATACATATATGTGTCAATATAGGAGGGTATATGGCATATGAATACATATGTGAGTGTGTGTATATATATATACAGGTATACATAGACAGAGGGCACAGGACCAGTTGAATAGGAAGGAATGATACTTAAAAGGTGAAATTAAGAGGGGAGAGAGGAATATAATGAGAGGAGATGGGGAGAGACAGAATGGGGTAAATTATCTCATATAGAAGAGGCAAGGGAAAACTGTTACAATGGAGGGGAAGAACAGGAAGGCAAATTGGAATGGGTCAACCTTATTCCCAATGAATTTGGCTTAGGGAGTGAATGACATACACACTAAATAGGGTATGTCACCCTACAGGAGAGTAGGGGGGAAGGGGATGAGAAGGGGAATGATGGAAGGGAGGGAAGGCTGGGAGGAAGGGAAGTTGAAAGCACCCACTTTTGAAAAAGGACAGGACCAAAGTAGAGAATAGAACAAGTGGAGGGTGGGATAGGATGGAAGGAAATATAGTCAGTCTTTCACAATATATCTACTATGGAGATCGTTTGCAGAGCTACACATGTATAACCTACATTGAATTGCTTATATTCCCAGTAAGGGTGGGTGATAAGGGAGGTAGGGAAAGAATCTGGAATTCAAAGGTTTAAAATAAAATGTTTAAAAAATATATGTATTATTATTATTATTATTTTACATGTAACTGGGAAATAAGATATACAGGCACTGGCACATAGAGACCCACCATGCCCTCCTAGAAAGTCTGAGGGGAAATGGGGGAAGATTTGGGTGAGAGCAGATTGGGGGAGGGAATATTCAATGGGATC
>NW_027186304.1:7001603-7056872 GCF_028583685.1 Petaurus breviceps papuanus | reverse complement strand
AAAAAAAATTAAAAATAAACATCCATAATTATTCAAAAAAGATTAGCCTAATAATTCAAAAGATGTGATAAGTGCCTATTATGTTGATTATAGCATGCAGTTGAATGGTCGGTCCATTGAAATTTGAGGGGAGGACAAAATAATGTACATTACTATGGAGAAGGTCTTTTGTACCTAGGGTAAGTGTAAATTGATTCTTTCATACACCATCTACATGAGGTTTTTCTGATCCCCACTCCCACTTGCTAGTGCCTCCCTAAAATTATTAGAGAGAGAGAGAGAGATAAAATGTTCCTTCCCCATACAGACTGTGAACTCTTTGAGGGCAGGACTATTTCATTTTTGTCTGCTTAAACCTAGTAGAGTGCCTGGTATTAAAAGATTATTAAAATGAATTACTCATTTAAGGAATCTTTGTGCAGCTCTCTTATTATATAAAACATGTAGAGAGTATCATTTGGCCTGGCTAAATTATTCATGTAAATCCAGGTTTCCTCTTCATTTTTTTTTAACTTAGCATAGTTGGAGAGCAATATTCTAGTTCTAGTAATCCTGAAACTTTCCCCTTGGATTGTCATCTAGCCCATATCACTCCATTTTGTTCATTGGATAATGAGAGTCTTTGTCAAATTCTTTTTTTAAAAAAATAAAGCATACTACCAGCAATGCCATTCAAAAATATTTATTAAACACCTATTATGTATGTCACTGTGATGGATGCTGGGATATTAAGGACAAAAATAAAATCAGTGACTGTGCTTAATAAGCTTACAATCTACTGAAGAAAATCAAAACTTTTCATGAACCTTTTAAAAAAGAAAATTCTTAGTCTGATGTGGCTTATGGGAATTTTGTTATCCTTTTCTAAGTTCTGACAAATCATCCATTTAATGATGATTTTTCATAGAATTTCTTAGAGGATTTCATGAAATCATGTGTCCAAAGCACTTTGAAAACTTCAAAGTGCTCTATAAATCTATGTTAAGTTTGCAAGACCTTTCTACCCTTTTATAGCCAATCTTACTTAGCTACATTTGTTTGCATCTTTTTTTGCATGCCTTCCTAGTTTCAGACCTCCTTGTTGATTTCAAATATAGTTATATTGTTCTTGATCATATACCTCCCCCTAATAAGTCATCATATTTACCAGGAATCACCATCATGCTCACTATCATATGGTTTCAAATATCCACCTTCTTCCTGCTTTTTAAAAATCAGGATAACATGTGCCTGCTTTCAATCATGTCACCTTTCCCATTTTTTCTAGAATTCCAAAAGATATAACAATCCAACTCTCTTCCCATTATAACAGTCCCATATACTTTCAGAACCATAGGATGCAATTTCTTGAAGTCAGTGACTTGAACTCACTGACTCAACTAGGGATTCAGCATTTCCTTACTTAATATTCAGGTTTCCTATTAACTATTTTTTAATCTTTCTTATCTGAAGATCATTCTTATTGGTAAAGAAAACACAAGTAAAATTCAAATTGATTATTTTTTCCTTGTCTTTATACTCTGTTATTATCTATGATTCCTTGACCTTCCCATCTATTTCTATAGGGGTCATATGCATTACTTATGATTCCTGCCTTCTCTACCATATCTAAAAGAATATATAATTGGCAACATGGCAGCATAATGTGTTTAAGGTGAAGAAAAGCTAAATTCAAACCCTACTTATGATATTTATCAAGTCTGTGCCCAGGAGAAAATATTTTAGCCATTCTGAGCCTCAATTTCCCTATTTGTAAAATATCAATAATAATACTATAGCATCTGTCTTCATAGAATTTCTTAGAGGATTTCATGAAATCAAGTGTCAAAAGCACTTTGAAAACTTCAAAGTGCTCTATAAATCTATGTTAAGTTTTCAAGACCTTTCTACCCTTTTATAGCCAATCTTACTTAGCTACAATTGTTTGCATCTTTTTTTCCATGCCTTCCTACTTTCAGACCTCCTTGTTGATTTCAAATATAGTTATATTGTTCTTGATTATATACCTTCCCCTAATAAGTCAGCAATAGAGTGGGAATTACTTTCATTAAATTATTACAATAAGTAACTGAACAATTCCTTTCAAAACAGATACATGGTGGGGGAGAGCCAAGATGGTGGAATAAAAGCAGAAAATTATGTGAGTTCCTACACCAACCACCTCCAATACCTGGAAAATATGACTTTAAACAAATTTTAGAGCCACGGAACCCACAAAGTGACAGAGAGAAACAAATCTCCCACTGAAGGCAGCCTAGCAGGCCAACAGGAAGGGTCTATCACACCAGGCTAGGGCCTGAGCAGTCCTGCATGAGCCACACAGGCCAAGACCCAGGGCAACCCAACCAATAGCACAGACTAACCAGAGCAGACTTCAGGAGAGTAAATCACCAGCAGCTGTGGTGGTTTCCAGACTTCTCAACCCATATATGCCAAAGAGAAAGTAAAAGGTCAGTGGGGAACTCTGTTGGAACTGGGTGATGGAAGAGCACGGTCTGGCCCCTGTCCCCAGGGCAAGAAGTGTTCTAGGCACTGTGGCTGCAGCTGCTGCCACATGGCTGCCTCTGGAGCCCCTGGCCTACAGATCGTAGGGAGAACAAGCAAACATTCAAAAGCAAAAATTCAAACATTCAAAACTCTTGCTTTGACCTGCTTGGATCTGGGTCACAGTCTTGGGTGGTGGTCCTGGGGTGAGGAACACTAGCTGCCAGAGATTGTGGTGGCTACACAGAGGGCACCCTCCTCATAGCTCTGGCAACTGTGAAAACCCCAGAAATTTGGGACACAGCTCTTTCCACTCTGGAAACAGAGTTCTACCATAGCAAAGAGCTCAAAAGTCAAGTAATTGGCTGGAAAGATAAGAAAGCAGAGGATGCACAATCAGACCTTAGAATCCTTTTTTGGGGATAAAAAGGATCAAAACATGAAACCAGAAGAATACCACATAGTCAAAACTCCTGCATCAAAAGCTTCCAAGAAAAATGTGAACTGGTTATAGGCCATGGGGGAGTTCAAGAAGGATTTTGAAAATCAACTAAGAGAAGTGGGGGAAAAAATTGGGCAGAGAAATGAGAATGATGCAAGAAAATCATGAAAAGCAAGTCAACAGCCTGCTAAAGGAGACTAAAAAATACTGAAGAAAATAACACCTTAAAAAATAGACTAACTCAAATGGCAAAAGAGGCCCAAAAAGCCAATGAGGAGAAGAATGCCTTAAAAAGTCAAATTGGCCATATGGAAAAGGAATTTCAAAAACTCACTGAAGAGAATAATTTCCTTCAAAATTAGATTGGAGCAAATGGAAGCTAATGACTTATGAGAAATCAAAATACTATAAAATGAAAACATGGAAGGCAATGTAAAATACCTCAATGGAAAAACCACTGACCTGGAAAATAGATTCAGGAGAGATAATTTTAAAATTATTGGACTACCAAAAGATATACATGGAGTGTTTATTGCATTAGAGAGGTGAAAATCACAATAAAGAGAACATTTCTACACTGGGAATACCCTTGACTGGGAATACACGGGGCCAGTATAAGGTTCTGTGTAGCTGGGTGCAATGTGACTATATTAGGTATTTAGAAAGACCCAAAAAAGGAAGACAGAGTCCTTGAGATAGAAAGTAATTTAGCAGTGAAGACAAACACTGCTTTATTCAATTTTCTCAACAGTCAGCTTCAAGTCCTAAAATTAGCCTGACTCCAGAGCCTCTGGAGAACTCCCACAATGGTTCTGGTAGTCTCCATACTTCCCTGGGAAATAAAATTAATCATTATATTAGCCAAGAGCCCAAAAGACTTATAACTATAACACATTTTAAGGTTTATAAAGTGTTTTACACATATTATCTCATTTTATCCTCATCACAACCCTGAGAAGTTAGTGCTATTATGATTCCCATTTAAAAGATGAGGAAACAGAGAGTTGTGATTTGCCCAGGGTACAATAGCTAATATCCATCTGAAGTAGGATTTAAATTCAAGTCAACTCTGCTTCCAATCTAGACCCTGCAGCCATCACCCAGGGACTGTCAACTGCTTCTACCAATTCTTAAGGGCCTGAATCCTCAGCAGCCTCAGTTATTGAAGATGCAAAAAAGAAAGTTTCTATTGCTGAGGTATTTGAGACTGTACAAGTGGTTTAACATTAAAAATAGGTGTGGTTTTGTCAATGGAAATGACATTAAACAAAATGTGTTAACATCTTCATTGTCACTACACCCTAAGTTCCACTGGGTTTTTCCATTATTTGCATCTTTCTATATATTGTCTTCCCCCTTTAGAACATGAGCTCCTTGAAAGTGTAGACTCTTACTTTTCTATTTGGACTCCCTAGTGCTTAGCATCGTTCTCTGCACACAGTACTTAATTAATAAATGCTTTAGCATTCATTCATTCAAATCTTCCTGATTCCAGCACTGCATCTACTATGGCACCTCCCTTCCAACTCAGCTAGCTCTACTTTCTGATCAATCTAATTGCTTTGAAATGTTTTCTTACATCAAACTTAAATTTGCTTCAGATATTGTTCCTAGTTCTACCCTCTGAAGTCAAACAGAACATGTTTAATTCCTCTTCTATGTAAAAGCCTTTCTAATACTTCAAATATTTGAATACAGTTATCATCCTTTCTTTCCCCACTCCCAAGCTTTTCTTTCTTCCAAATGAAATATCTTGAATTATTTAACTTTATCCTATAGTATTAAACTGAAGCCATTACCCACCCACATGGTTCTCTCCTGGGTGCCCTTTAGCTTACCATTTTTTTCTTTCTGCATCAAACTTGTTATTTCCTTTTTTTTTGGAAACTCCTAGTTTGAGGAACTTCCTCTATCTATGCTAAAGGCATTTTTTCTGACACCTATAGCCTTAATGACTTACCTAGAGCATAGAAATATTAAATGATTGTCCCAGGGTTCTAAGCCAGCATATACAAGAAACAGGATTTGAAATCCAATCTTTCTGATTCCAAGACCAGCTCTCTATCCACAGTGATACACTAGCTCTCTTTAATCTTTCCTAAAATGTGATGCCAAGAACTGAACATGGAATTCCAGCAGTCTGGTCAAGACAATGCACAATGGTAGTGCTATCTCCCTAGTCATAGACATCATTTTCCACCAAAATGCATTCATTTTCTCAGTTGCCATATCACCGTATTGACTCATATTGTGTTTGCAGTCCAATGAAAACTTGGATCTTTTTCAGACAAATTGCTGTCTAGTCATGACCTGCTTACCTTAGAATTGTGAAGTTGATTTTTATGAAGCCAAGTACAGAATTTTACTTTTGTCCTTATTATGGATATGGGTTATGGATTCAGTACGATGTTCTAACCTGTGAAGATCTCTTTGGATCATGATTCTATCATCCAACATGTTATTCTGTCTCCAAGGTTTTGGTTCTTTGAAAATTTGCTAAGGATACCATCTGTTACTTAACTAAAGTTCCTGATAAAATGTTAAACAGTGTAAGGCCAAATACCCTGGGGCTCTTCATGGGAAACCTTCTTCCAAGCTGACTATTCCTTGGAATCAGCCATTCAACCAGTTCCATATACTGTCATCTGGCCCATCCACCCCCAACTTTCCATTTTTCCCACAATTATAAAATTTCTCAAATACCAGCATAAATATGACTTTTGAACTTCATTCAACCTCTCTGGTTCTCAATGTCTTCATCTACAAAATCAGCAGTTAGTGTAGGTCAGTTATGAGATTCCTGCTAGTTATAAATCAAAATGATCTTATGATCTAAATAAACTATCTCCACAGAATCATCAAAATCATCAAAAAAATAAAAAGCAAACACACTTAGGCTGACTTGACCTTCTCTTGAAGATATGCTGGCCCATTATGATCAACATTTCCTTTTAGAAATGGTTAGCAACCACCCCATTGTTGATACAATTAAGAATTTTTTTCCCCAGGAATTGAAATCAAGTTGTCTGGTCTTTAATTTGTAGAGTTTATTCTTTTTATAATTTTTAAAAATTGGGACATTATTTGTGATCCTTGAAATCTGCTTTGCTCAGTTCTCCACAATCTCATGAAAATCAATAGCTCAGTCATCACATATTCCTTTAAAATCCAAGGGTATATTGGGGCAGCTAGGTGGCACAGTGAATAGAGCACAGGCCCTGGAGTCAGGAAGAACTGAGTTCAAATCTGGCCAGAGACATTTAACATTTACTAGCCATGTGACCTTGGGCAAGTCCCTTAACCCCAATTGTCCCTCAAAAAAACCCCCAATAACAAAAAACCCAAGGCTATACTTCAAAGAGGTCAGAATTTAGTACATCAAATGCAGCTAGGTGTTTGCTTTTTTGCCATATCCTTAATTTATCTTGGTTTTTAGCTACGTATTGAATACCAGTATTCCATATGTCCCATTCAATACTCATGCTCCTCAACAGAGAAATCAACAATGAAATATGAGGAAAGATTTCCCTTTGTTTTCAGGTATCATCATCGCATACTCTCTGAGAGCAGTTCTATACCTTCTTTGATCTTCTTCTCTTTGCCAATGGAAAAAAAAATTGCCATAGACTTTCTCATCAATCTCTGCTCCTTCTGAGCCTTTTTTTCTTACACCAGGGGTGTCAAAAGTAGAAACAGACACCTGCTAGCCATATATTGACTTAGAAAACCACAAGTTCACATTACATGCTCTATTGTATTTTTATTCATTTTGATAAATGTTATCTAATTACATTTTCTTTTGCTTTTTGGAAGGGGGAAGGTAGGGCAATTTGGGTTAAGTGACTTGCCCAAGGTCACATAGCTAGTTTTGTGTTAAGTGTCTGAGACCGGATTTGAACTCAGGTCCTCCTGACTCTAGTGCTCTATTCACTGTGCCACCTACCCCATTACATTTTAATCTGGTTCATGTTAGTTGGTGCAATGAATAGACTACTGGACTCACAGTTATGAAGAGTTAAATTCAAATCCTATCTGAGACATTTATTAAGTCTGTGACCCTGAGCAAACCACTTACTCTCTCAGTCTGTTTCCTAATCTCTAAAATGGGGATAATAATATCATTCACTTCTCACAAACCATATTCATGCCTGTACCACAGACCTCTGTCATATCTGGTTCTCTCTTCTTTACACATTTTCTCTTAGAGGTCTCATAGGATGCTATAGGTTCAGCTATCATCTCTTTGCAGATGTACCCCAAATTCACATATCCATCCCTCTTCTATCCATGCCAGGGGACTCTGCAGACACCAGTGCTGCCAGCTACCAGCTGCTGAGCCTTCCTCAGCTGTAGCCCAGGGGCACAGAGGCAGAAACCTGAAGTGGCCAGACCACCCCTCCCCCACACATTACTCTAAGGGTAACTCAGGGGAAACACTGAGAGTCCTCCCCTTGGCCTCAGTCTAGACACCCAGAGGCTACAGAACACAAAGTCAACAACCAGGCCCTTAGCTCCCAGCCTGAGAAGCAAAATCAGGAAATAGGCAACCACAATGGGTAAGAAGGAAGCTGAGAAAGCAAAAGCAAGGAAAATTATCAAATCTTATTATAACAAGCAAGAACAACCAAATACAGAGGACAATATGAACTCTATACTCACACCTGAGACCACTGAAAGAAATATGAACTGGTTTCAAGCCCAAATTCTTGGAGGAGCTCAAGAAAGATTTTAAAAGCCAAATTAGAGAGGTAGAAGATAAATTTAAATTTACACTGACCAAATTGGAAAAAAATCTCACTGAAGAAAACAAATCCTTAAAAAGTAAAATTTGTGAACTGGGATGGGAGGTTCAAAATTTAACTGGAGAAAATACCTCCCTAAAAATGAAAACTGAACATATGGAAAAGGAGCTTCAAAAACTAACAGAGGAGAATAATTCACTAAAAATTAGAATCAGTCAAATTGAAGCTCAGGACTCTATGATGCATCAAGAGTCAACCAAACAAAACATCAAGATTGAAAAATTAGAAGAAGTGTAAAATAGCTCACTGGAAAAACAAATGACCTGAAGAACAGATCAAGGAGAGATAACCTAAGAATTATTGGTCTACTGGAAAGTCATAATGAAAAAAGCAGACTGGACAACATCCTCCAAGAGACTGTTAAAGAAAACCATCCTGAAGTCCTAGAATCAGAGGGTAAAATAATTATCAAAAGAATTCACCAGACTCCTCCTGAAAGAGATCCCAAATTGAAAACTCCAAGAAATATAGTAGCCAAATTCCAGAATTACAAGGTCAAGGAGAAAATACTGCAAGTAGACAAAAACAAACAATTCAAATATTGTGGAACTACACTCAGAATTACACAGTACTTAGCAGCTTCTACACTAAAAGATCAGAGGGACAGTTAATCCATATTGAAAGCTATTTTAAACACAGCATTGGGACTGATTTTTCCAGTTTGGGAATCTAACCAGATCCCTCTATTAGGACATCTAAAGTATAGGTTTGAGTGGGAACAGTGAGCTAAAAAAATTTAGAGGTTTTCCTCCCAAGGATTTAATAAACAATTTATTAAGAGTACAGATTCTGGGTAAACTACATATATACATACATACATATATAGATATCTACATATAGTGAATTTGGGACTCTGCAAGGGGATCTTAATGAATAATTATCTAATCAAGCAGTTGACTTATAAAGTATGACAATTTCAGAGTTTCTTGAGAAGAACTAGCCAGGAGCCAAGCAATGCTGGTGCTTATATTAATGGCAAAAGTGGCTTGTATTAGTTAATTTTTTTTCTTATTTTTAAACTGTCAGACCCCAAAGGTCCTTTAAAGTTAAATTTACCTACAGGTAAATAAATCTTGGCCAAAAACAACAAAACAGCCATTCTTTTGACTGGTCCTTACTTGGCAGTCTTTAAATATGTAAGAAAAGCTTTGTCCTGTCCTACCTGATTTCTCTAGCATTTTAAAGTTTAAATATCATGTAAATGCAGCAATATACCAAGTAGGAGGAATATAAAAGATAACATTTAAATAGTGAGTAGAGAAAACTGGCAAACTAACTAGCTCTTGGCACTCTGGAATATGTCCACAGCCTAACGACAGCCATCCAACCCAGTAACTGTACTGATTCCTATTACTATGTATAACTGTGAAACTCGTTTCTGTCTGTACCCTTGAAATTAAAATAAAATTTAATGACAATCATTGTTAATGTAAAAAAAAAAGATCAGAGGGATAGGAATTTGATATGTCATAATACAAAAGAGCTAGGACTGCAACCAAGGATCAACTACCTGGCAAAACTGAGCATAATCTTTCAGGCAAGGAGATGGTCATTTAATGAAATAAGGGACTTCCAAACTTTCCTGATGAAAAAGACAGAGCTCAATGGAAAATCTGATCTCCAATTACAAGACTCAAGAGAGACATAAAAAGGTAAACAAGGAAAACACACACTCACTCACACACACACATGCACACACACACATAACTTGTGATTCAATAAGAGCAAATGGATTACATCCCTATATGAGAAGCTGATACATGTCAATATTGAAATTTATATACTTATCATGACATTTAAAAGGGATATACATAAATAAGGGGTATAGGTGTAAATGAACTAATCTGATGATTAAAAAAACATTATTAAGGGATCCAAAGGGACAGTAATGGGAGAAATGGAAAGGATGAGACAGAAAAAAGGTAAATTATGCTACAAAAAGAGGCAGAAAAACGTACTATAGTAGAGGCGAAGAAGGAAGGGAGATGAACATAATGTGAACTTTATTCTCATTGGTTCTGGTTCAAAGAGAGATCAACATAATCAGTTAAGTTTAGGATTTTAACGTGAAAAGACATTTTTCTTTATTATAATTATAATAAAATATTATAATTATATTTCATTATAATGAAAAATCATTATAATAGAAGGTAAGGAGTGAGGGAGAGGAGCACTGTATGAAATTTTCTCTCATATATTTGGGTTCAAGGTGTGAATAACATACTCCATTAAGTATAAAAATCCATTCTGCCCCACAGGCAAAAGGAGAGGTAAGGGGGGAGGGGTAAAAAGAGGGGTTGGTTAGAAGGGAGAAAATAGTAGTAAGGGGAAAGGGTAGTTAAGGGGGGGGCACAGGAAGAGAATACTGAGGGAGGTAGTGGTCAGAAGGAAAACTCTTAAGGAGGGGAAGAGAGAAGGAAGAAACAAAACCAAAAAAGGGGAGGGAATAGGATGGAGGGAAAGACACAGATATTAATAATAATTGTGCATGTGAATGGGATGAACTCTCCCATAAAACAGAGGCAGATAGCAGAATGGATTAAAAAACACAATCTTACAATATTCTGTCTACAAGAAACACATTTGAAACAAGGGGATATGCACAGGGCAAAAGTAAAAGGCTAGAGTAGAATATATTATGCTTCAGCTAAAGTAAAAAAAAAAAAAGTAGGGGTAGCAATCCTTACCTCAGATAAAGCAAAGCCAAAATAGAGCTAATTAAGAGATGGCCAAGTAAGCTATATCCTGCTAAAAGGTACCATCGAGAATGAAGCAATATCATTATTCAACATATATGCACCAAGCAGTATAGCATCCAAATTCCTAGAGGAGAAGTTAAGGGAATTAGAGGAAGAAATGGATAACAAAACTATACTAGTGGGGGACCTTAATCTCCCCCTCTCTAAACTTGATAAATCCAATCTCAAAATAAACAAGAAAGAAGTTACAGAGATGAATAGAATTTTAGAGAGGCTAGATATGATAGATCTCTGGAGAAAACTGAATGGGGGTAAAAAAGAATATACCTTCTTGTCAGTGGTACATGACACATACACAAAAATCAACCATGTACTAGGGCATAAATACCTCACAAATCAGTGCAGAAAGGCAGAAATATTAAATGCATCTTTCTCAGTTCATGATGCAATAAAAATCATATGTAATAAAGGGCCATGGAAAGATAAACTAAAAACTAATTGGAAACTAAATAATTTAATCCTAAAGAATGAGTGGGTCAAACAAGAAATTATAAAAACAATCAATAACTTCATTCAAGAGAATGACAATAATGTGACAACTTACCAAAACTTGTGGGATGCAGCAAAGGCAGTCCTTGGGGGAAGTTTTATATCCCCGAATGCATACATGAATAAATTAGAGAAAATAAAGGTCAATGAATTGGGCATGCAAGTAAAAAGGCTAGAAAAAGAACAAAGTGAAAATCCCCAATTAAATACTAAATTAGAAATGCTGAAAACCAAAGGAGAGGTCAATAAAATTGAAATTAAGAAAACGATTAAATTAATAAATAAAAGAGCTGGTTTTGAGAAAAAAAATAAAATTGATAGACCTTTAGTCAATGTTATAAAAAAAAAAAGAAAGAAGAAAACCAAATTACAAGTATCAAAAATGAAAAGGGTCAATCTACCTCCAATGAAGAAGAAATTAAAACAATGATTAGGAATTATATTGCCCAATTGTATGCATAAAAATTTGACAGTCTTCGTAAAATGGATAAATATTTACAAAAATATAAGTTGCCCAGATTAACTGAAGAGAAAGTAAATTTCTTAAATAAGCCCATCTCAGAAAAAGAAATTGAACAAGCCATCAATGAACTCTCTAGGAAAAAAATCTTCAGGGCCAGATGGATTTACTAGTGAATTCTATCAAACATTTAAAGAACAATTGATTCCAATACTCTACAAACTATTTGGGAAAATTGGTAAAGAAGGAGCCATACTAAATTCTTTTTTATGACACAAATATGGTACTAATACCTAAATCAGGAAGAGACAAAATGGAGAAAGAAAATTATAGACCAATTTCCCTCATGAATATAGATGCAAAAATTTTAAATAAAATATTAGCAAAAAGAGTACAGCCACTTATCACAAGAGTAATACACTTTAATCAGGTAGGATTTATATTAGGAAAACCATCAGTATAATTGATTATATCAACAATAAAACTGGCAGAAACTATATGATTATCTCAATAGATGCAGGAAAGGCTTTTGACAAAATACAACATCCATTCTTATTAAAAACACTAGAAAGTATAGAAATAAATGGAATCTTCCTTTAAAAAATAAGCAGCATCTATCTAAAACCATCAGCAAGTATTATACATAACGGGGATAAGCTAGAAGCATTTCCAATAAGATCAGGGATGAAACAAGGATGTCCACTATCACCCCTCTTAGTCAATTTAGTACTAGAAATGTTAGCAGTAGCAACAAGAAAAATAAATTGAAAGAATCAAACGAGGCAAAGAAGAGACTAAGCTATCACTCTTTGCAGATGATATGATGATATACTTAGAGAATAAAGTAAAACACTACTTGAGACAATAAATGAATTTGACAAAGTTGCAGTATATAAAATAAACCCACATAAATCTTCAGCATTCCTATATATTTCTAACAAAATCCAACAGCAAGAGATAGAAAGAAAAATCCCATTTAAAGTTATTGTAGACATTATAAAATATTTGGGAATCTATCTGCCAAAACAAACCCAGGACCTGTATGAACACAACTACAAAACACTTTTCACACAAATAAAGTCAGATCTAAATAATTAGGGAAAAAACATCAGTTGCTTGTGGCTGGGTCTAGCTAACATAATAAAAATGACAATTTTACCAAAATTAAATTACATATTTAGTGCCATACCAATCAATCTGCCAAAAAAATTACTTCATAGAGCTAGAAAAAAAATAGTAACAAAATTCATTTGGAAGAACAAAAGGTCCAGTATATCAAGAGAATTAATGGAAAGAAATGCTAGGGAAGGTGGTCTAGCCATAGCAGATTTTAATCTCTATTATAAAGCAGCAGTCATCAAAACTACCTGGTACTGGCTGAGGCATAGAGTAGTGGATCAATGGAATACATTGGGTACATGAGACCCAGCAGTCAATGACTATAGTAATCTACTGTCTGATAAACCCAAAGACCCCAGTATTGGGGATAAGAACCCAATATTCGACAAAAACTGCTGGGAAAACTGGAATATAGTATGGCAGAAACTGGGCATGGACCAATATCTAACACTATACCAAAATCAAGTCTAAATGGGTGCACAATCTAGGTATAAAGGCTGATACTGTAAGCAATCTGGGAAAGCAAAGAATAGTTTACCTGTCAGATTTATGGAGAAGGGATGATTTTTAAACAAGAGTTAGAGAGCATTATAAAATGCAAAATGGATAGGTTTGATTACATTAAATTGAAAAGTTTTGGTACAAAACAAAGCCAATGTGACCAAGCTTAAGAGGGAAGTGGGATATTGGGAAAGAAGTTTTACAACCAGCGTCTCTGATAAAGGCCTAACTTCTAAAATATACAGAGAATTGAGTCAAGTCTATAAGAATTCAAGTCATTCCCCAATTGATAATTGGTCAAAGGACATGAACAGGAGGTTTTCAGAGGAAGAAGTTAAAGATATCTATAAGCATATGAAAAAATGCTCTAAATCACTATTGATTAGAGAAATGAAAATCCAAACAACTCTGAGGTCCCTATTTCACTGGCCAGATTGGCTAAGATGACAAAACAGGAAAATGATAAATGCTGGAGAGGATGCAGAAAAATTGGAACACTAATGCATTGTTGGTGAAATTGTGAACTGATTCAACCATTCTGGAGAGCAATCTGGAATTATGCCCAAAGGGCTATAAATAAGTGCATACCCTTTGATCCAGCAATACCACTTCTGGGGTTGTATCCCAAAGAGATCACGAAAGTGGGATGAAGACCTGTATGTACAAAAATATTTATAGCAGCTCTTTTTGTGGTGGCAAAGAATTAGAAATTAAGGGGATGCCCATCAATTGGCGAATGGCTAAACAAGTTGTGCCATATGAATGTAATGGAATACTATTGTGCTATAAAGAAATGAGGACCAGACAGACTTCATATTTAACTGGAGAGACTTATACATACTGATGCTGAGTGAGAAGATCCAAACCAGGAGAAATTTGTACACAATTACAAACACAACATATATGTGATGACCAACTTTGGTAGACTGGGCTCTTCTCAGCAATGAAAGGTTATAAGACAACTCCAAAGGACTCATGATGGAAACAGAGGTCTACATTCAGAGAAAGAACTAGAAAGTTTGAATGTGGATTGAAGCAAACTACCTGCTCTCTTTCTTTTTCCTGTTTGGTTTTGTTTCCTCTTTCCCATTGTTCGTTCCATTGGTTATAATCCTTCTTTATAACCTGACTAATGTCTAATGTGAAAGTATTTGTAGATCCTATACTTGATTGTATGCTGCTATGAGGGGGAGGGAGGTTGTGGGGAGAGGGGAAAGGAGAGGGATGTTGAAAAAATTTGAAACTCAAGGGATTGTGGAAGTGAATCTTGTAAACTAAAAGTAAACAGATAAATTAATAAAGACAAAAAAAGTTTCAATATCTCCCTGTTGCTGCAGGATAAAATCCAAACTTTTCTGTTTGGCATTTAAAGCCCTTCATAATCTAGCACCAGCCTACCTTTTCTACCTTTTACTTTGCTCCTTCCATTCTATATGTCAGTCATACTGGCCTATATGCTATTGCCTATATGTCATTCCCCACCTCTGTGTCTTTTTACAGGTTCTCTGCCCATGTCTGTAATCCTGACCTCCACTTTTGAGAATCCTTAGCTTTCTTCAAGGTTCCGCTGAAGCGCCATTCCATACAACAGGCTTTTCCTGATTCTCCTAGTCTTTAGTCCTCATGCATCGAACTGATTTTGTATTTATTTTGCATTTGCTTATTTGTACATGTTTTATTTCCCATTAGTAGAACTGAAATTCCTTACTGGCTAGGACTTTTATATTTCTCCCCTTGTGTCTTCAGAATTTAGCACACAGTTAGATCTTAATAAATGATAATTTAATTGAACTAGATATTATTTTGAAAATCCAAGTTAGTTTATGAATTCCTTATGTATTCACATTCATCTCTTTAGATAACTCCCATTTTTCTTCCTCATTTGAACTATTTCCCTTTGAATGATCAGAACTTCATTCTCAAGGGCTTCTCATCCTAGTTGAGCTGAATTTCCCCAAAGAATTTGAGTTAGAAGGATATTACCTATCCTCTTGATGAAATCTTCAAAATTTATTGTTCTCAAATCTAGGAAACATATCAAACGATTCCTGGTTTTCCTCTCCTGTAAGACAAATTCTAAGATGAGCAGTGTTTTTTGTGGTTTTCTTCAAGGTTCCTACTGTTTCCACCCTATCAAAACATTCCTCCTTGTTGGGGAAAATCTGCTCCAGAATATAGTTTTCCCTTGTCTTTTCATCTGTTTTTTGAAAGATGAAATCATCATCAAAAAGAAGTCAAGAAATAATCGGTCCAACTGTTTTGAAGAGAGAGTATTCCTCCATTATAACGATTTCACACCTATTTGTGAAGCCTCTAATGTATCCCAGACCTTTCTATTTCCTTTTTCTCTCCAAGTCATCTGTAGTATATTCTGCCTAACCAATGATCATTCATCTTCAGCATCCAGATCTTCTTTTTCAATATGCATACATACATATGTGTGTGCATACACACACATATATGTCTATGTATGTATATTTTTTATTTTGCTCTAATTGCATTTAAAATAATTTTTAGCATTCTTTTTAATTTCCAAATTCTCTCCCTTCCACCCTTCCCTCCACCCTCTCTGAGATGGCAAGAAATCAGATATAGGTTATACGTGTACAATCAATGTAAAACATTTCTATATTGGTCACTTTGTACAAAAAGACTCACATAAAAGAAAAAATGAAAGAAAGTGGAAAATAGCATGTTTCAGTCTGTATTCAAACAATATCAGTTCTTTCTCTAGAGTTGGACAGTATACTTCATCATTATTCCTTTGGAATTTTCTTGGATCATTGTATTGCTGAGGATACCTAACTCATTCACAATTCTTCATAGAACAATATTACTATTACTGTTTATAACATTTTCCTGATTCTGTTCACTTCACTTTGCATCAGTTCATGAAGTCATCCTGCTTGTCATTACTTATAGCACAAAAATATTCCACTACAATCATATACCATGACTTATTTAGTCATTCCCCAGCTGATGGACATCCCTTCAGTTTCCAATTCTTTAGCCTCCACAAAAAGAGCTGCTATAAATATTTTTGTACAAATAGGTCCTCCCTCCCCACCTTTTTTGGATGTCTTTGGGATATAGACCTAGCAGTGGTATTGCTGGATCAAAGGGTATGCACAGTTTTATAGCCCTTTGGACATAGTTCCAAATTGCTCTCCAGAATGGTGGGATCAGTTCACAACTTTGCCAGTACTGCCTTAGTGTTACATTTTCACATATCCCCTCCAACATTTATTGTTTTCCTTTTTTGTCATATTAGCCAATCTGATAGGTGTGAAGTGTTACTTTAAAGAGTTGCTTTAATTTGCATTTCTCTAATTAATAGTGATTTAGAGCATTTTTTGATATGACTATAAATAGCTTCGATTTCTTTTAAAACTATCTGTTCATATCCTTTGACCATTTAGCAATTGGGGAAAGTCTTCAATTTTCATAAATTAGGCCCAGTTCTCTATATATTTGAGAAATGAGGCCTTTATCAGAGACACTTGTTGCAAAAAAATTCTCCAAGTTGTCTGCTTTTCTTATAATTTTGTTGCATTGGTTTCATTTGTGCAAAAACTTTTTAATTTTATATAATCAAAATTATCTAGCTTTCATTTTGACATGTCCTCTATCCTTTGTTTGGTCATAAATTCTTCCCATATCCATAGACCTGACAGATAAACTATCCCATTTTTTCCAATTTGCTTATGATATTACCCTTTATGTGTAAATCATGCACCCATTGGTATACAGTGTGAGATGTTGATCTACACCTTGTTTCAGCCATACTGTTTTCCAGTTTTCCCAGCAGTTTGTGTGAAATAATTAGTTTTTGTTCCAAAAGTCTGGGTCTTCAGGTTAATCATATACCAGATTACTATCATCATTTACTATACTGTAATTTGTACCTAATATATTACACTGATCCACCACTCTATTTCTTAGCCAGCACCAGATTGTTTTGATAATTATTGCTTTATAGTACAGTTTGAGATCTGGCACAGCTAGACTGCCTTCCTTCACACTTTTTTTTCAATGATTCCCTTGACATCCAAATCTTCTTAATGATACCTGGAGGAGTATCCATATTCACTATACTGCCCTATACATGGTAGATACTTCATAAATATTTGTTGCTTGATCAGTTACAATCATGAGTAGCACTGTCGCTTGAGAAAAACATCTCATGAATATGAATATCAAATTTTAAACTAAGCAGAGTTTAAGGGGAAAATATTAACTTATCTTTGAATTATGTTTTTCCCCCTTACATATAGACTCACTTTCAAAGGTGACAAACCCTTAGATAGTCCAGGCAACATCCATTTAGATTTGAAATCTGAGGGTCTTTGTTCCAGTCTAATTCTCTAATTGACTTCTTAATAAGATTTTCAGTGTTATTGAGTGCCTAGGATTTTAATCATAGGTTTAACAAATGGTGGTGGCAGAAACCAATCCATTTCTGCATCACACCCTCATTAGAAGAATCTGTCAGGTGACTATTTATTACTTTAATAACTTACTTCAAGAGAGCTCCAGGTGATTTTCAGTTAGCAACAAAATAAGCATGATTTTTCACAATGTTATGTTGCAGAAAAGGCTGTACTTATTTAGCTTAACTTCTAATGAAGTTAAAACAAAAAAAATCCACTCATTACTTTTTTAATACAATTGTGGGTGATAGCAGGAGTAGTTGTAGTTATCAGGCCAATACAGAACTGACAAGTAAGCAAGGAGAGAGCCAGATAGTCCAAGAAGCAACATGTCTGAAGCCTGTTTTTGTTTAATATCTTTCATTCTATGCATGAAAGGAAATCTGTATTATCTAGAGGCAAGAAGTAGCCACAGTTGCCAGGGGACAAAGAGATAACTTTTCCCTGACCCAAATTTAACCCATCCTTTTAATGAAAAGCAAGGGAAAAATCAATAAGTAAACTGAGGATGACAAAGCCTTTTGCCCTAAGGCTCCTATTTAGAGAGTGCTGAAAGCACAAGAAAGTCCTTCAGCCACCAAAGTAATAGAACTTAGGAGAATTAACTTTAATTTTATTAAGAACAATGAGCTAATATAGGAAGCTACTAAATTGCTTTCTTCCTCCCTCAGTGACATCTATGTCCTCATTGAGCTCTTCTCCAGCCCAGGTCCACCCTATTCCACCCTATTCTACTCCTATGCCTGGCTTGGGCAGGTTCAGGATGTCCTGACCTGACGACATAGTACAGTTTGTGTTGCAAAAAAATTTTAATTGAGGATTTGAGTGTCAGGACATCATATTTTCATCTGAGAAAGAAATATTTCATGTGACTGGAAATGGGGAGAAAACATCAGTAATTAGACAAGGAGTAAGCAGTCCTTCGATGTAATGCTACTTAAAACTGAAGCATACACAAAAGCATGAAGGAGCTGTGATTCTGTCGGCATCATAAACTCTAGTTGGTTGCCTGCAGCACAAAGAAATTAAGTGACTAGAGCAGGATAACAAAATTAGAAAGTACCACAGATGAAATTAGAAACTGTCTTCCTGATTCCAAGTCCAGAGATCAATATACTGTGCCAGGGTACCAAATGTGGGAATTATGTTCTTGTTTTTGAAAACCAGTATATTTTAATAATTGCATTTCAGTATAATTGGATTCCATTGTATTTCTATATGTTATATTTTCTGAATTAGAAACATTGTTCGGAGAAGGCTTCACTAGCCTGCCAAAGGGATCTATGAAACCAAAAAATAAAACAGTTAAGAATCCTTACCCTACATCATGCTGGCCTGCAGAATACCACAGTACCCCCTGACATACCAAGCATATTCAATAGCCCTCCTCCACATCTGCTGTCCTGTCTGATACAACTACTAAAATCCTTACTGTCTTGCCAACTTCTTGGGTGGGTCACTGCCATCATCTCCTTAGCCTAAGTCAATAGCATCTGGTAATAGTGATGCTTCAGGAACCCAGTTTTATAGAATTCTAAGTGTGTATCTAGGAAAGCTTTAAATTCCTTAAAACTAGAGCCCTAGAAAAATTATACCACTTGTTTGTTTCTAGCCCAAAAATCTTTTACTTGTTTCTAGCCTATAGATTAAAAGGCAAGTAATTTTTTAATAAATTTCAAAGAACACTAAAAGTTTTGGGTATATTTTTTCCTTTTTTGGAATTAATATACTGAATGCACACAATAATTTTTTAAATCTTCAATCTGAAATTCTCCTAATTTTTTGATCATAGGCTTCTAGCTTTTTAATGAGCTACTCTTTTTTCTGATGCCCCAAGTTCTTCTTCTTGTATTTTCTGATTGTGACAACTTTTATATCTCCATACATTTGGGGGTCTATCATTTAGCTCTAACCCTTGTGATGAAGTATACACATTTTTATAGTTACACCTAGAAGTACTCTCTGTTTTTAATCTACACACACACACACACACCAGCTTGTATGCTGATGCTGCAAGATTTAATGAATCATTTGGTAAACTACAAGTTTGTTTCCATCCCTCTTGGATCTCTTTGAAAGGTCTATTTTTCCCTATTTGTTGTTCCTGAGAAAGAAAAGATAAAACACTAATGTCAGAAATGGAATCCAAACCCTGACTATCTAAAACAGATTAGATTTGAAAAGAAGTCTTTTCACAGTGTAAATCTGCAGTATTCAAAAACAGAGTCAACAAATATAGCACCTATGCAACACAATAGATAGAGTGCTGGAATCAGGAAGGGAATTGTTTAAATACTTTTCTTTTACAGCATAAATGAATGTTGTACTTTGTCAAAAGCTTTTTATATTTCTATTGAGTTGATTGTGTGCTTTTAAATACTTCTATATTTAATACCTATAATATATTTAATATTATGTTAATTCTTTTCCTAACATTGAACCATATGTATATCTCTGGTATAAATCCCACTTGATCACAAAGAATGATTTTTTTAATTTAAATTGCTATACTATTTTTACCAGAATTTTATCTAAATTTTAAACTTAATTTCCATCAACACATATTAGTAATTCTTTTGCTTCATTCTCCCCCAGTTTAATTATTAGAACTGCATTTGTCCCATGAAAGGAATTGGGAAGTATTTTCTTTATCCATTTTGGGGAATAATTTGTATAGTGCTGCTTAAAAGGGTAGCAGAATTCTTTTGAAAATCTGTCAGGACCAGGGTTTCCCCTTCCCCTCCCCACCCTTGGAATTCCTATAAAGCTAGTTTCATTCTTTTCTGAAATTGTGTTATTTAAAATATGTCATGCAAAATGCACTGGAGAAAGTGACTAATCCATTATCATTCAGGTCACATGATCCCCAAATCCAAGGATCTCAAGTTAATTTTTAAGAAACAAATGATTTATAATAGATTTCATTGGGCATCAGTGATTTTGGGCTATTATTTTGCTATCAAATCATTCTACTAATATAATTGAAAGCTAACCTTTCTTGGCAAAATTGTCAGTAAGAAAAATCATGTTTCTCCTTTAAAGGATTTTTTATTTTTACTTTATTAATTTCAGCAATGTGAGAATTCCAAGTGTGGGAGCTCTTTTCAACCTGCCCAGAATTTAGTACATCACTAATGGATAATTGCTTGCCCAGGGTCACACCATTAGTAAGATCAGATATAGGATAGGGACCCAACCCTTCCTGACTCCAAGTGCAGGTAAATATATCTGTAAGTCATATTCCTTTTATCTGAGTGGAGTACTGTAAATTGAACCCTAGAGTGCATTAAAATATGTGTCATTAGGGAATGACTCAAATAAAATGAATTTTTTGGATTAAAATTTGGTACTATTTCAATAGTGATAAATGAGAATATAATAAAGTGCTTCCCATTTCTCTGTATACATTCTTCAATAACATAGCAAGCATTGTAGTAGAAAGAACATTGTACTTGAAGTTAGATCTCATTTGAAAAATGGATTTTTTTTCCACATGGAGAGGTTCTGACACTATGTGAGCATAAACAATATATTTAACCTCTTTAAGACTCAGTTTCTTCACCTGTGAAATTTAGTACCTAGCTCACAACATTGTTAGGAAAAAAGGAAGAAAGACTTTTTAAAATCTTAAAATGTTATGGGATGATTACTATTATTATTTAGTTTTCTTATTTTACTTCATATAAAAATCTCAGAATCTTAGTTTCCTCATCTATAAAATTAGGATCCTTCTGATTCCAGAATAAAAGAGAGGAATTGTGTTGTAGTGGATAAGAAAGCTGGCCTTTGAATTAGGAAGATGTGAGTTTAAGTCCTGCCTCTGACCCACACTCGTTATATGACTCTGGCCAGGTCTCTTAAAAAATAAATTTCAGAGAAGGTACAGCTCTGCATTGATAGAGGGAATGTATTTATCAGAAGTTCTTCACCAATGAATTCACATGTTGAATTCCCATATCGTCCCCAAATGGGAATAATTATGCCTTCCTTGCCTACTTCAAAAGTTAAGTATAAGGATTAAATGAAATCATGATTGTGGAAATACTTTGCATGTATGCCTTCTATTTCTTTCTCTTCCTTTTGTTCTCTCTCATCCTTCTTTCATCTAACCATTAAGACAAAGATGTCACACATAAACTCATACCACATGCACACATGATACACATGCCATACCATACACATATCCTACATATACCACCCACCCAATCATTCCCCCCACCAGACTACATAGACACACACACAGACACCCCCCCGGTGTGAACCCCAAAGTGACATATCATCATCATATTAGTGCTGCATTGTTTGAATTATTAATTCCCAGGAAAACTTTTGGCTGGAGAATCTGACCATTATTGAAAGCTTCTCTGCTTCAGTATAAAAACCCCTTTTCACTTTGAGAATGACCCATGCTTGATGGTGAATATCAATTCTTGGGCCTTTTTAGAATTCACCAAATTGGCCTTTTGAGATTGTGATATTAAGATTTCTAATTTCAGTTCAAGCCTTGATTTGTTTTGTGATCTTGGCTAGTTATGCCTATTCATCTTTACATTCTCTGTTTCCCATTATTGTAAAATGAACATTGTGAATTACTCCTTTTCCTTAATATTGTGAGATATAAGTAATATTTGTAAAGGTAGCCTGAGACCCAGAAAAAAAATACTCTTTCTGTAATGATGGCATGATAATGACAGTACTAGATTATAAACTTCTCTATGACTGTGTGTATGTACACACATACACACAACACACAATCTTTTGCATTCTCCATAGTATCTAGAAGTAGTTAATACTTCATTAAATATTTTTTGATTGCTAGACCCTCATAGACTGAGGCTTGATTTATTAAGGATTTGTCCAAAGTTACACAATGAATATAATCATGGAAATCAAACTAGAGATCCCCAAATAAGGAGGTGAATACCTAAAGTTGGGAGTACATTAATAAAATGGAATGTTACCACAGTATGATAAATAATGGATATAATGGAAACAAAGAAGCATGGAAGTGCTTAGCTGATGTAAAAAGAAGTAAGCCGAGCTAGAAAAACAATGCGTGTGATGACAGCAATGTAAATGTTGAAGACAACAGCACAACCTTCTAAACTTAATGTTGTGAAATTATGACCAAGCTTAGCCCCAAAGAAGATAGGAAAAAGCAATAAATCCTGCTACTTTGTGAAACAGGGAGGGAAGGCTTGGAAATTTATTTTTTTTAAAGCAATCGGGGTTAAGTAACTTGCTCAAGATTACACGGCCAGTTATTTCTGGGTGTGGTGCTGAGTATCTGAGCCCGGATTTGATCCAGGTCATCCTGACACTGGAGCCGGTGCTCTTACTCGTTGAGCCACCTGGCCGCCCCTAGGCTTGGAAATTTACAATGCATATATGATCTCAGACTCTTTCCATATCTTTGTATTGTTTCTCTTTTTTAATTTTGTTAGAAGTGATGGCTCCCTGGGAGGAGGAGGGATGAAGAAAAAATTGAGAAATATGACAGGGTTGTACAGATACATGTTTAATAGCCAGCTCTTCCCACCAACCCAACCCTCAAAAAAAGTAGGAAAGCCGAACTTTTAAGTTTAATCTGCATTATTATTAACATTTTCTTCATCACTTTATTATGTCTAGACAATGGGCAAAATAATACAACAAGCCCTGATTTGTAGCATTTGCCAATTTCTAGGGGACAAAAAAACACTAAAAATTTAATAATTGGCTTTTCTTACCTAGTTCAAGCTGGCTGTAGCATAATCTTGATGGTAATGTAAAAATGAGAATATCAATAAAAGTTTCTTAGAAAAAATGAAATCAGGGTGGCTAGCTAGTGCAGTGAATAGAGCACTGGCCCTGGAGTCAAGAGGACCTGGGTTCGGATCCAGGCTCAGACACTTAACACCAAAAATAGCCATGTGACCTTGGGCAAGTCACTTAACCCCAATTGCCCTCCAAAAAAAAAAAAGGAGAAAAAATGAAATCGAGGCCTTTGATCAAATTTTGTCCCAAAGAAGACATGAGAAAATGTAGCTCCTCTTCTTTTGGAGAGGTAGGGGACTATGAGGGCAAGATGCCGCGTGCACCCTTAAATTTCACTTACACGTTGGCTGGTTTTACTGCACTGTCTTAATTGTCCCTCTTCACTTCCTTTCTTTGTTTCAGGGATGGCTTTATGGGTAAAAAAAAAATAGGAGGGATATGTATGGAAATAACGATGATCCCAAAACTCAAGATACAATTTATTTTTTACATAAAATGAATACTGACAAAAGACAAACCCTGGATAAAAATCAATCAGCTATGATACAATTTTAAAGAAAAGAAATGGAGATCCTTAAAGGACTAAATCTTCAAGGTTTTGTCATATTCCCAGACTACTTCAACTCGCTCTAAACTAGTTCCCTTGATTCAGGGTAAATTCTTTTTTCCCAGTGCAGCACACAATACCCTCCAAAGCTCACAGTTTAATTTCCACCTCCATAATTTTAAATATTTCTAAGTCATCATTTTACACTCTCTATTTTCCTTCAGAATTGCCTCCAATAATGGCTCCCTAACTCCATTACCTTGAAATGGCATTTATCACATTTATGTGTTTGCCTTTTAAAAACAAAACAAAAGCCATAAAATTTCTGAATCGAGGTCTAATCACAGGATGTTGTAAAGTCAGTGGCAGAGATACAAATACACTGCAATGTACTTCAACCAAGGTGGAGTTAATCACAGTTGTTGCGATTTCCTTTCCAAAGTACATTATTATAGAGTAATACTCAGAAGAATAAAGTATCCTTTTTGCTTGTTGACAGATTCAGTTGTATTCAACAGGAAAATACCATTTGCTCCCAAGTGCAATTTAGACATCTAAGTGATACACATAAATCATTATTAGCATAAACCACAAGAGATAAACTATGCTGAAATCCTGATTTTTAGAAAGTTTCCAAGCCAATATAGAGCAAAATTTAAAGCTCCTGACTGTGTATGTAGAAAAAGACTAATTTGCTTAACTGAGTGAACTAGTATAAAGTAAAGTGAGAGAAAAAAATCACTTGCAATAGTATTAGAAAGTCCTAAATTTGAGTCCCAGACTTGTGACCTTAACCTAGTCAGATAACTTTCCTGAGTTTCTTTTCCCTGATCTGTAAAATGAGCATCATTGTTATTACTGATCTCAAACAGTCATGGGTATTCATTCACCTTATAGAATGGGGGTGTGGGGAGGATTCAGAGGGTTTATACAAAGATATCTTTAAAGATTTAGTCCCAATTTTACTCAGAGAATTCACAAGAAGACAGGTTGCTCAAAACCTAGAATTTGCTGAGAAGAGCTTGGAGATTCCATTTGAATTTTTTGCATCTTGCCCTGAAAATTAACAAGCTTCAAAATCAATGCAAGTTAGACTGCTCAGGAATTGAACTGATACAATATTCATAAGCACCCATCCAGGCCTCTACTCATACCCTACCTGGCCTCCAGCCATAATGGTAGACATTCCTAAAGATATAGCATGTCACAAACAAGACACAAAGATTTCCTTTTGAGGATTAGTCAAGTCCTTTACTACTCTTAAGACTATTTAGCTTTTGCTAGGGCATGAAGGATAAGGGAATGGTTGAAAAGGAGAGGAAGAGTTAGAACAACATTTTAAGTCATTGCAATTTATATCCTGCAAAATCCACTTTACTTGGACATTGTTACTGCCTTGTGTTACTACTCTTGTGGTGCTAGCATTGTTATCGAAAGTTTGTTTAGAAGAAAGAATGTGCAGATGTTGGTCAACATGAGAACTGTATCAATACAAATAACCAACAAGGATTCCAGATAATTAATATGAATAAATCTGCCCTACATCTCTCTGACAGAGGGGTGATATATTCTTTCACAACGAGACGTGTTGGATATGAAAAATGCGGTTTTATCTTGCTTACCCATGTATGTTTGCTACAAGTATTTTGTGCAAATTTGTTTCAAACAATTCGTTACAAATTTCTTTTCTAAGGGGAAGGGAAGTGGGGGAGAGAAAATAAATGTTTATTAACTGAAAAAAAGTGAAATTTCCTTTAAAATTTTTAAAAACATAAGAATTGGAAGTTGTCTGTGTATTCCATGCTTCTGGATTATTACCACTCATCCACCCGAATTTGTATATAATTTTTAAAGTATCTATGCCGACTTTCCCCACCTTTCCCCCTAATAGTATACAGGATTCCAAAGAGCAAGGACTCTTGTGTTTTCTCTGTCTGTCCCCAGCCTAACACAATGTCTTGGATAGGTGCTTAATGAATGCTTATTAAATTGAATCGAATGGCGGTTGTCCTGCTGTCATTGGTTCCATTTAAGGGATAAATGGACACACTTGGAAAAAAACTATAACCTATTATTATGAATCAGTTGTACAATAGGTTCTTCTAACTAAAAATAATCAAGTGAGGCAAAGATAAAGCATTTCTAGCCATGCAGTGTAATGACTAGTATAGAAGCCAGTGCCGTGCAATGAGAACTGACCAAGGAATCTGAAAGGCTTGGGTTCTAATGCTACCTCTGACCTAATCCAAGCTGTTTGAAACAGGATAAATCATTTTACTTCCCTAAGCCTCCGTTTCCTCATCTGTAAAATGGATATACTCCATTTGGGTATACTGTAGTACATGCCCTGCTAGGTTGTAGATCTAATGAGATGTTTATAAAAGGCTTTGAAAAGTTAAAATTGTTATATAAAATAAACAAGCATTTAATATGTGACAGGCATGGTGCTAAGAACTTTACAGGTATTATCTCACTGGATCCTCAAAACCACCTTAGGTGATAAGTGCTATTATTTCCCCATTTTACTAGAAACTGAGGAAAACAAGTTAAGTGACTTATTCAGGGTCATACAGGTTAGTGTCTGAAGATGGATTTGAAATCAATTCTCCTTGACTACAGGCATAGCATTCAATCTACTGCAATACCTAATTGCCACAAAAATAAATGTGAGCTCTCAAAGAGGGAAGAAAAATGCATTTAAGCAAGAATTCTGTCACACTGCACAATGAGGTTCATTTTCCCTACAAGATTTAAAGGATCATCACACATAGATAAGAAGTTGCCCTCTAAACTGGATGATAAGCTACTTGATAGCAGGGCCTGTTTTCTGCCTTTACGATTGGTATCCCCAAAGCCCAGCACAGTGCCTATTAAGTGTACAAAATAAATGCTTAATAGATGTTTGTTGTCATGGCTTGTTGACTCTGAAAGAAGAGAGGAAGAGGAAAGAATCTCTTCTTGAAGTTTTAAGATAGAATAAATTTTGAAGAGGAAAAGGGCATCAACAGCATATGACATGACTGGTACTTGGCAAAGTTTTCCTTCCTTTTCATTTTGCTGAACAATGGAGTAAATGGTTATTAGGTCTGACAATAAAAACAGTTTATCATTACTGATTCATAAGTACTAATAATATGTTATGGAGCGTTCTGTGCACTACCAGAATGTTGGAGGTGGCAAACCAGCTCTTTAAAAGCTGTGCTAATCAGCTCCCCCATGGGGGTATCTATTACCTCACCTCCATCTCCCATTATGCTACCCTCCCACATCTAATCAAACTCCAAAATGGATCTGTAAGGACTTGGAGCTTTAGCTTAGTGGTTTGCTTGCCCTGGAGAAACTGTGCAAAATTAACTTATTTTGTTCCTTCTGCTTGGTCTGAGGAATAATGGTCCCACAGCCCCACACTTAATTGTAAACATATCTTCCCGTTATTTGTCTTCACCTTTTTGAGCTGCTAGAAGAGCCCTCAAGGTTCGGGCATTCCCCCCATGACAGACTGCCAACCATATACATATGTTCATATCCACTCCTGAGACATATGTAATGTTCCATGTATCCTGTAGCGTCAGTCATTTATCTTGCCAAAGATACAACTCCAACCATATGCTTTGTTTTTCTCTTTTTATGACTCATGCATGAGAGACTTGACCCTTTGCAGTCACCTTCCTGCTCACAAGCTTTACACCCACATATCACTCACCATCTTCAAAAGAAGCAAGCTTCATACCCACTGCTTCTTCACATATTTTTATGCCAATTACAGAAATGTTAGAGCAATAAGGAATCTTAGAGATCATTAATCTAAACTTCTTTAGAGACGAGAAATTTGCAAGATGAGACCAAGAAAACTTAAGTGATTTATCAAAGGTCAAGCAAACAGTAAGTAGCAGATCTGGCACCAGAACTAGGGACTGCTTCCTCCTAAGTCCTTGGGAAGAGGTTTTTGGTGGAAACCATTGTTTTAATATATGTAAAGTGTTATCCAAACCTCTAAATATATGAATTTAGCATAAATAATTACCATAATGAGTTTATTTTCTTTATCCATATACTTACTCTTTAGTCCCAAAGCAATTGAAAAAGGTAACTAGATGGTGCCATGGACAGAGCACCAGACTTGGAAGTCAAGAAAATCTGAGTTCAAATCCTGCCTGAGATATTTATTAGCTATGTGACTCTTGAGTCACTTAATTTTTCTCTGCCTCAGTTTTCTCATTTGGAAAATGGAGATCATAGCACCTACCTCATACACTTATGAGGATCAAATGAGATAACATATGTGAAAGTGTTTTGGGACCTTGTAATGCGAATGTAAATTTGGAAGATCTTCCCTGCCCCTAGGCTAAAGTGCACCTGAAGCCTGGGGTGGGAGGCTTGTTTTTCACTAGATACTTCTTGATTGGCCAGTGAGTCAATAAGGTTGTTACATTCTCTGAGCCAGGAGAAGGCTATATAAGCCCTGATGTGTAGCTTTGTTTTGGGGGCTCACTTTGAGAAATGTTTTGTGATTTGATCTGTATTCTGAAAAGCCGTTGTCTGGAGCCCCCCCCCCCCCGGCTTTGAAAAACCCAGATGTTGACTGGGTATGGATGTAATGGTTGGACAGTTTGGAAATCTGTCTACTTGATCTGTTTCTGTCTTGATAATTCTGCCTGTATGCTTTGAAGTTCGGGGTGCTGACCTTTTTCCCCTGAACAAGGTAAACGATATATGTCTGACTGATTAAAGTAAGCTTGTTAACCCATTTTGAGTTGCTTTCCTTTATCAAAGCAGATCCAAGAACCTGTATGGGCGGCAAACCCTGAGGACGCTTGGGGTGCTTGCTGCTACAGACCTCCAAGCTATATACTAGCTAGTTATCTTTTTTTAAGATTTTTCAACTAGACTCAACTAACTCAGAAATTTTACAATGGAAAGAAGCACATAAAAAAAGAATACTTTTAGAAATTATTCTAGGGATGGCTAGGTGGTGCACTGGCCCTGGAGTCAGGAGGACCCAAGTTCAAATCTGGACTCAGAGACTTGACACACTTACTAGCTGTGTAACTTTAGGCAAATCACAACCCCAATTGCTCTCCAAAAAGCTAAGGAAAAAAAAGAAAGAAAGAAAAAATAAATTATTCTAATACCCAATTATCCATCATATAAATTAGTGTTATGTTTGTACTTGTTCCTTTAAAGACATTAGGAAAATGAACTAAAGTTCTGGTGTTACCATTTACATTATTTTTCCAAAGCAAATATGGCTAAATAAATAGAAAATATTCCATTTTTCCAGATAGAAAATTTGTGTCACGGGCGGCCAGGTAGCACAGCGAGTAAGAGCACCAGTTCCAGTGTCGAGATGACCTGGATCAAATCCGGGCTCAGACACTCAGCACTACACCCAGAAATAACTGGCCATGTGACCTTGAGCAGGTTACTTAACCCCAATTGCTTTAAAAAAAAAAAAAAAAGAAAGAAAATTTGTGTCAGAGATTATCTTTAGAAAGTTCTGTGTTTTTTTTCCGGACATTGGAGTCATCTCTAAAAGAAATTCTTGGTACTTTCTTCCATTGGAAAATTGTCTAACAGAGGATAGTCTTTAAGAAACTAGGGTCAAACTGACTCTATCAAAATGGGACTTTAGTAGAAATATAATTATAATGTCATAAAATTATATTAAAGACTCTTCCCGATTTATAAATATCACAAATACTATGAATATATTTTCCCTCTCCCAAAAACTATTAAAGTTGCTTAATGTGGTTAATTTAGTTTTTCTTCCTTATGGTCCTTCTACCCTTTAGATTCTTCTAGATTTATTTGGGCAGAGGACCCAAAAATTAATCTTTCTTTTCTGTCACAAGATATCACAGATAACTATATTCACACTGTGGAAATTCCTAATCTTCTTATTGGCACTGAAAACCCCTGCTACATTAATTACCCACTCATTCAAGCTCACTAAGACAGGAAATATCTTCCCATGACAAATGACCAATTGTTACAAATTAAATGAACCAAAAACATACAGGTAGGAGGGGGAAAAAAACAGAATGCTGGCAAGAGCTAATATAATAGCAGGTAAAATATTACATAAGTAAAAAAACTTAATTTTACAAAATTTTACAAAAAACACTGAGAATGAGAAGTAATGCTATTTTTTCACTTCCAAAACACAATAAAAGTCTGGAGCAATATTTCAGACACTAAAGAGAATAAGATTTGGAATTAGAGGGCCTGGGCTTTAATATCAGCTTTACTACATACTACTCCTTTGAATTTCGGCAAGTCCTTGAACCCCTCTGAGCATCAGGGTCTCCCAAACACATGTAAAATCAAAATACATGTAAAATCAGATTTAAAACAACATCAAGAACAGCTTTGAAGGAAAAAGACTGTGACAAAGACTTACATCTTACAGAACCCTTTCATGATACATTTGAGCCTCATGATAATCCTTCTAAGTAGATCATACAAGAATTTTCATCCCCATTTTATAAATCAGTACACCGGAGCTAAAAGAAGACCATTCTTTTAATGAATTACTACCCAATTCAAACTTTTTGGGTAACTTTCTAAATTCACTGTATTCTGGAAACAGTTCTCTGACCCATCTATAAGGGGTGAAAATTGAATACTTGAGTAATAAAAATACGGTTGATAGAGAGATCCTATAGATCCCCTGATTAGAATGAAGAGGATGAGCCTGAAGTTTATAAGCACAAATTGAACTCAGGTAATAGACATGAGATGGTTAAATCAGTCACATGTAGATGATCAGAATTCTTCCTCTGGTTGGGCTTTGGAGGGATTTCGAATTGCACAAAAAACTGCTCCCTAAAGCAAGTAGTTTTAGAATCTACAAGAAAACAAAATAATATTGATTTCATCTTGAACTGTGCAAAGGATGTAGGGTAAAAAGCATCTGTGAACTCCTCTCTAAAAATGATGTTCATTCTGTGACAAGGTCTTAAATTCTGACTAGAATAGGAGACCCAAAACATTTCTGGAAAAATTTCCCAATTTTAGCAATAGGAGCTACAAGTAAAAATGCAGGCCTGAGTTTAGAAAAAATGGAAGGGAATAGTTTAAAACTTTAATCCCAGAGAAACGCAGGTACCACTGAAAAATATTTTTAGAAAAACATGGACAACAGATCTGAAATACCACTTGATTGAGGGTGGAAAGTGATGCTGGTGTATTGTTTTATAGTTTACAAAGCACATTCACATTCATTATCTCATTAAATCCTCACAACTGTTAAGTGGGTAAAATAGGGATTATCCTCCACAGTCTAAAGATAAGGAAAGCAGTAATCTTCCTGCCTCAAGTCTTTCCCCACTCCAGTACATCCTCCACTTAGCTAAGTGATCTTCCTAAAGTAAAGGAATGATTCCCTACTTAAACTCTAGTGGCTCCCTTATACCTCCAGGTCCAAATCTAAACCCCTCTGTATAGAGTTCACCGCCCTTCATAACCTACCACACCTACTCCCACCATTGACTTTTAAAATTTTTGTATACACCTTCCCATTCCCCCAATTACTCTGTAATCTAGTGACACTGGTCTGGCTTTTTCTCACACAAGGCACTCTATCTCCCAACTCTGGGAATTTTCACAGGTTGTTCCTCAGGCCTGAAATTCTCACCAACCTCACTTCTTCATCTCCACCTAGCTTTTCTCAATTCCTTCAAGTCTCAGTTAAAAACCTACCTTCTGGGGCAGCCAGGTAGCACAGCGAGTAAGAGCACTGGCTCCAGTGTTGGGATGACCTGGGTATCAAATCCCAGGCTCAGACACTTAGCACCCACCCAGAAACACCTGACCGTGTAACCTTGAGCAAGTTACTTAACCCCAATTGCTTTAAAAAAATAAATAAATAAAAACCTACCTTCTGCAAGAAGCCTGCCCTAATCCTCCTTCATGCTGATGCCTTCCCTCTATTGATTATCTCCAATTTATCTCATATGTATCTTCTATACATGGTTGTTTGTATACAGTCTCACCCACTGGATTAGGAAGTCATGGAGGTCAGGGATTGTTTTTAGCTTTCTTTGTGTCCCTAGCACTTAGCACAGTGACTGGTACTTGTCAAGTAACTGCTTCATAAATGCTTGCTTGTTACCTGGGTATCTGCCAATTTCCTTAGGAAATGGTGATAGTCTCTAGCAATGCCTCTTCTTGTGTCAATTGCTCCACTTTTTTTAGTGTCAGTAATTTACTTAGGTTATACAGTTTCTTTAACTATCTCATTTTTATTCTTATTTATTTTTATGGTAGCAATTTTGTTATTTTCCACAATAAATCATTGGTCTTACTTTATACAAACATCTAATTTGACCATGTCTCCGACAGCAGGAACTCATGTTTTTTCTGTTACTCTAAGACCAATTTCATTTTTAGTATTGCTATGCAGTAATTATCTTGTGTAGTAACTCTCAACTTTCTTCTCAAAGAAATTATTTGTGATACACAGGTATAAGGCTTCTGTGTAATGTACTAGTCTTGGAACTCTCGATTCTCACTCCTGAACAGTGCTTTCTAGGATTTTAATTTATTTATTCATTTATTTACTTCCTAACCTCCCTTATGTCCCTCACTACATTGAAGTCACCTATATATACATCTATATAAGTCATCAATAGATATACACCTAAGTCATTTATATATACCACTATGGGAAGGAGCTGCGATTTCATTCATGCAGGCAATTCCTGCTCACACAAATTTTAAACTGTCTGTAGCAGGAAATAAATCCTAGAGAGCTGGCTAAAGTACACAGGGGGTGAATGATTTGCCCAAGATCACCCAGCCAATGTGTCTGAGAGCTGAGATTTGAATCTCCCTCCTCTTGACTCTAAGTTCAGTGGGAATCAAGTGGGAATCTTTTGAGGAATAGCAAGAATGCCAGTGTCAGAGAATGTGGAGAGGAGTAAGTTGTAAAATGACTAGAATTGCAGGAATTAGAATATTGTGAAAGGCTTTAAAATCCAAAGAGAAGATTTTAGTTTTGATCCCAAAACTAATAGGGAGCCACTGGAGTTTGTTGAATGGGGGGAGGGGAGGAGGGTTGACATGATCAGACCTGCACTTTAGGAAGATCACTTTGATAGCTGAGGGGAAGATGGATTAGAGTAGAGAGAAACTTGAGAGGGAGGATTATGGTCAACATATGAGGAGATGAAGGTTTGCACCAGGTTGGTAGCAGTGTCAGAAGAGAGGATGGGATATAAGATGCTGTAAAGGAAGAGTCAAAAGATCTGGTAATAGATCAGATATATTGGGGGAGAGGGGAAGGAAGAGAAAATGAGGTATTGAAGACTACACCCAAATTATAAAACTAGGTAACCAGGAGGATGGTGATACCCACAAGAGTAATAAAGAAGTTAGGACAAAGAGAAGGTTTTGAGGTAAAGAATGAGTTCAGTTTTTGACATATTGAGTGTAATATATTTATTAGACATCCAGTTCTGCATTCCAATAAGCAATTGGAGCTGTAAGTCTAGAGGTCAGGAGAGAGACTAAACCTGGATGAATAGAGGTAACTCAATTACCACACTGAAAATATTTTTAGAAGTCTAGAAACTACCTCCCCTAGAAAACTCTTGATTTCCTTGACCAATGGGATATATGGCAGACAACAGTAATAATACCTATTAAGAATATAAACTCACAGGCAGCTGGGTAGCACAGTGAGTAAGAGCACCGGCCCCAGTGTTGGGATGACCTGGGGATCAAATCCGAGCTCAGACACTTAGCATCCACCCAGAAACAGCTGGCCCTGTAATCTTGAGCAAGTTACTTAACCCCAATTGCTTTAAAAAAAAAAAAAGAACATAAACTCACTTATAAAACCTTATGTAAGAGCATGACAGATTATTACTAACAATATTGCCCATGAATCAGTAAGAAGCATTAGAGTAAAAGTAAATTTAAAAGAAAACTCTATGATTGGCCAACTCAGTCAAATCATCTCCAGGGTATTTAAATGACAAAAATGAAGGACAGCAAAGGGATTAAAATGAAATGAAAAATATCTGTCAAGAGACATAATATTTACTTCTAGCCTCACTGAGGAAATGTTAGAAAGAATACTATAACTATTATTTACAGTATATCAGTAAAAAGTACTACATCCAATTATGGTAAATGTTAGAGCTAATTAGCAAAATGGCCAAATGTATTTCACTGGGACAAGATGGCAACTACTCAAGAATTCTGAAGGCACTCAGACTAAAATCCCAATTGTTAAATGTGTTACACATAACTACAATGATGACCAATGTGACTGTCATAAAAAAACAAAAGGCTCCAGAGGAGACATTGGCCAGCACAGCTTCATGAGTTTTATGTCTGTATTTGAAAGGAGTAAAATTATGAATACATAAACAACTAAAACCAAAAGAAAAAAAGGTAACAAGAAAACCATACCTGACAGAACTCTCAGGATTCTTTGTAGAGATGAATGATCTCCATAACAAAAGAAGACAGTGAATATAATGTATCGAGACTATCAAAAACCTTTTTTATAAGGTCTTAGGTTAAAGACTAATTTAAACCACAAAAATTTTTAAAGTTACTTCAGGATTAGTAGGGATTTTCCTATAAATGAAAGAAGTGGCTTAACAACCAAAAAAAGAGGGGGTAGATAAAGAGACACATCTTCAAAGGAGAAATGTTAAGGGGAATAAAGAAAATCCATTGGTTTTACCACACCAATCTCATTTACTGCGTTTTTGTAAATACTATATCATCTCTTAGCTTACCCATGACAGTACATTTTTAGGGGTAGGGAAATGCCAAAACAGAATGGAAAATTGTAGGCAGATAGCTTTAGGCTAAATGATTATTCAGGGGGAAAAGGGGCCTGTGAGCTTTAATAAGGGCATGTGGATACAAGTTAATTTAAGGAAATAAATCTTGGGGGAAATAATCAAAGCCATATTGTTGAGATGTGTTTTGAGCCATTATATCTCATGAAAAAGGATCTAGGAGCCATTATTAACTATGCCTATCATGAGATTTCATTAGATATTGGATGAATTCCTTTTTTTGTGGTCTTGACCAGTTTATTTGCCTGGTAAATAAAGATTATATTAATTATTTTTCAATTACATAACAAATATGATCATTAGTGCCCAAATAGGTCTTAAACCTCCATTTCTTTTTACTTATTCTAATTCACAGCCCCATAATTCAGTCCTTCATTACCTCTTTTCTAGACTGCTTTGAGGTAGGCTTCTAACTGCTCTCATCCACATTGATTCCAGATTAATTTTCCTAAAGCACTGCTCTGATCATTTAACACCAAAATCAAAAATCTTTTGTGACTCCATATTGCCTACCAGAAAACTCCATATTGCCTAAACTCCTTGGTCTGGCATTCAAAAATAATTGGGATATAGGGAGAGCTAGAGAGTAGGTAGAGACTGGGGCACCTGCTTCTGTAGAAGAATAATGATGTTTAATAGAATTCCCTTGAAAATATGTGGAAAATGCACAGACAACTTGCATCTGGTTCTAATCTATTATCCCTGTAATTAAGAGGAAGTTTTTTCTGATTGGCAACATAAATGGAAGAGAACATTCAAAAGGCATTAGTCAGTCAGGCCCAGTCCTACTGATGTGACTCTTTCTTGTCTGACTATTTTGCTGTGAGAAACGATGCTTTTAAGGGGAGAGGTCTCTGGCCCTCCCCATCTGTGGCCAACATGTGGCTTTTCTTTGCTCCTTTATAATTATTCTTTCTTCTTTTGGGTGAAGGAACCTGGAGATGGCTATGATTTTATGAGATTTGAAAGGACAGGAGAGTGAGCCCCCAGGAGGTCCAGTAGCAGAGTTCATGCCATGTTTGGTGGCCAGTCAGTTCAGTATCAGTCTCTGGAAGGGCAACTTTCAGTACTCTGCCCATCAATAATAGAGACAGCAGAGTTATCTACTAGTGATGCCACATTTGGACATGCACTTGCTGGGATCAATACTAAGTAGATACTGTGCTAAGTCAGAGCATACTCTTTCCCAAGAAACCAAGAATGACCCCCATGGTATTCAGAGGAAATGTTTGCACTTCTTGTTTTACACAATCTTCAAAGTAAAAACAAACCAAAAAAACCCCTTTGTGCAAGCTAATTAATGTTAATTGGTTAAGTAGTAGTTGAACATTAACAGTGATCAAGAACATAGCAGAAAGGGTACCACTAGAAACCTGAGGAAGAGATATGTCAGGCTTTGCTCTTTGAGAGCAGCATCAGTAAATGATGCAAAAGGATCCCCACAGTCTGGTTTCAACCTATCTCTCTAGCTTTGTCTCTCATTACCCTTTTTATGCTCTAACCAAACTGGATCATTCGCTATTGCTCAAACATGTTCCAAACTTTCTTTCATCTTTTGTTCATGCTATTCCATTTACCTAGGATTCAACTCAACATGTATTAATTTCCTACTTTGTGTAAAATAATGAAGCATATAGTACATAGAGAGAAAGCCCCAGAATCTTCCTTCTCTATGCACTAATAACTTAACATTCCTTATTTATCACACCCCTTTGTCTGAACTGCAAGCTCCTTTTCGACAGGACTTGTCTCTTGTTTATCCTTTCATTCCCAGATCATAGTAGAGTGCATGCATGGTACACAGGATGAATACATGTTTGCTGAATTGTATTCAAGTCTATGTGTAAGCCATTCTGCTGTGGGAACTTGAGTAAGTCACTTAAATACTTTGAGGCCAAGATTGTTCATTAGTAAAAGGGGCCAAAAATCCCTGCACTGTCCCTAAATGGGAGTGTGAAGTTCAAATGAAAGTGCTTTGTAAACTTTAAAGTTTACCATGTAAATATCAGGTATTATATTTAAGTAGTTATTTGTATTATTAACTGAGGTTTATATTACCATTCTGAGACACTATCTGCCTTTAAGATTCATCCACATCTGCAAAGCTAATATGTGTGACCCCAGATGAATTTCATTCTCATTGGTTCAAAGGGCCTTAAGATATTAAAGTAGTCTTCCAAATTATATTTTGTTTCCTCCGAAAACACATATGTACTCATTGAAATCAAGAACCTTTTTTCATGTAGGTCCTGAATCTGAAAGTTTCTGCTTTATCTTCTTTTTTTCTTTTTTCTTCTTACCCATACAGATAGACCCAAAAAGAGTGAAATATCTAATGAAATGCAAAATTTTTACTGCTTAGTTATTTTTTTTAAAGCTGACACATGGTATTTGGATTTTAACATCAGATTCACCATTTCGCCCAATGTATTGGTTGCAATGACTGAATTGAAGAAACAATAGAAACCATTTTAAAATCTTATTGCTTGAGTTCTAATAATATATCTTCCTGATGGGGTGCTTGGGTGCCTGTGCTTGAACCCCAGTTTGCAAAATCACATTTCTCCCTAGCCTCAGAACATTATCCTGCCCACTTCTCCCCATTCCAGTACTCTGCCTAGCAACCATCCATGATCAAGCCACAGTCAAATGTTTATGCCCTTGGTATGATAACAAGCTGCACCTATGAATCCTTCACTAGATTATCTATAAGTAACTCCCTAGCCCATATCCTGAATCCCTCATTATGCATGCCTTAGGCTTGGGACATATATGTACTCCCAACATCCATCTTGTCAAACATGACATAGGTGGCAGCTTGTTCAGCTCTGACTGCTAGCTGACTTAGTGAGGTTTCAAGCCTAAAACCAGACCTCCATGCAGTGCTCCCCCCCACCTTGGGCTATTTCCCAGTGTATTCTGGGTATTATCCCTGCACAGTAGTTATTAAAAGTTCATGTCCCTTTAAGAACTGACCACTCCTTTACTCCTCCCTAATTCTGCCCTGATTCACCTAGTTAGCATATTTGGCACAGGTTCTACCATAGATTATCCTATATAAACTTTAACTGTCCTCCTCTAAGGTCACAGGTTCCCTAAGAACTCTCCCCTGCTGTATAGCATAACAATAAATCTTTGCCACTTTGGCTTAGAGAGTGCTTGAGTCCATGAATCATTCCAGACTGCTTTCCAGGGGCTCTGGTTATTGGGGTTCCTAGACTCCCTGAACTCCTTGGCCCCTGCATCATTCTCATAGAAAGGTATTCTATAGGTATGTGTCTAAAAAGATGGATAGCTTAATCAGAAATTTCTAAATTTTTTCTAACATAATAACACCTAAATATAATAATAGCTTATATTTATGTAATGCTTTAAAGTTTGCAAAGCACTTTTACATATATTATCTCATTTGATCCTCATGACAACATTTATGATGTTAGCCATTTTACAGATGGGTAAATCACCAAAAAATTTGTTAAGGGCTCATTAGAGTCACCTAGCTAGTAAGTATCGAAGGCCAAATTGAAACTCAGATCTTCCTGGCTCCAAGACCAATGTTCTACCTATTATTCTGGGGCCCATCTCCAGTCATTCCAATCCATATTATAAGGTATGATTAAATTTTGTTTCTACAGAAATTATATAAAAACTGAAATTATAATTCATACTGATGGCTAATGTCAGAGAGAAAAACTGCTTGTAGAGAGAGCACTGGGGGATGCGGGAGTCTGAAAATCAGCATACCTACAACTTTTCTTTGTTCCAAAAGGGTCTCTAGGCCAGGTCTCATTCACGAAGGCTGGGGAATCGAGCCATAAACCCAGACCCAGCCTCAGATAATGGAACTATTATCACTGATATCCAGGGTTCAAATCTTCAAACTCACACTTTCGTCAAGTCTAGCAATTGAGGAAAATTCTAAAAGGGGAGGAGGCTAGAAGCATTTTTGGCCTTTCTTTCATTTATGTATGAGGAAAAATGAAGATGAGAAAGGGGGAAGGATTGCAATGTGGAAATGAAAAGAAGTTATCAAGGGATGAGATTTAGTAAATCCTGGAATGCTGACCAATGGAGTTCAAGACAAGAAATTCGAATCTGGATGAATTATAATAGGACTTTGTAACTAGATTAATTTTGTACTTCTACTTTTCACAAGGGGTAAAAGGTCAAGTTACCCCTCTGAAATAACACAAAATAAGAATCTTTTTTTTCCTAAATTCACTCTTGGCCAGGTAAAATTCTTGGTTATTTCTAACCGTATCTCACATTGAACCCAGATAGCTCCAGAGAAGAGAGTGAAACTGGTGACTTTGCACAGCCCTCTCTCACTTAAATCCAATTCACTTGCAAGTTGTGACATCACCTTCCTGATGCCAACAGTCCTCTTCCAAAGTGAAGGACAAACAATGACATATATAATTCCACCTAGCTGCTTCAAATGAGAGATTTGTGGAGAAAAAAGAACAAGGATCAAAGATAGAGATTTGGGGATAACCATAACCATAAGGGGAAATGTCTGGGGAGTGAAAACTTGAAAATTTCTCAGAATTTGCCTTATAGATTGGTGTCCGTTCTGACTGTTGGCTTCACCCTTCTCCCCATCTTTACTTCTGCTGTCAATTAGCAGCAAGCCCTTTCAGGAGGTCTTTGACTTCCACCCTTGTTGGCCACACCTTCAGCAGCATTAGGCCCTTTAGGGTTTTTCGACCTCCAACCTTGCTGCTGACTTTAGTCCCTCCCTCCCTTCTTCACTTTGGTGTTTGCCAAATAAGTATAGGTACATTTGAATTGGCTATCCCCCATTTCCCTGTTCTTTGTAAGCCTACCTCCCAGCCAGTGAGGGATAGTGGCAGACTTACCTGTTTTTTTGCCATTGGGGAAGATTTTCACACCAAGACTTGAGCCCACCTCTCAACCAATGGGAAAAGGGACAGCTGAGGGGGCTTGACTGTGTTAGGGTATAAATTCTTGTTCTGCCTTTTGTGACATGCCTCCTCTTTATGATCAGTCATGGGGAAGACCACCTTCTTCTCCCAGGAAAAGAGAATAAAATTTCCTGTTCTTATACTAAGAAATCTCCGTGTTCTTGATTAAATTTTGGATGGGGTTTTTTTCATCCCAACAGAAATGTGTTGACTAAATGAAAGAATTGGTAGGACCAGAACTGAAAAGTCTTCTAATAGATGATATATTTCCAATGATAGAAATAAGAGAAAACTTGAACTTACTGAAGTAATAGTAAAAAATGGGGCATTTCATGAAAGCGACAGTTCTCATTCCTTGTTGTCATAAAAATAGCTGTACAACACAAATACACACATACTCATAGAGACCCACACATATCTGTCTCCTCCAGTTATTCTGAGACCTGGTTGCTTTCCAAGAAATGAAACAAAAGTGTGATCAAGAGCTAGTATGCTCTCTTACTGAGAATTATTCATTTTCTTAAGGAGTCTTTTCTTTAAGGGTGTTCTTTAGGCCTATAGCATTTGTGCACAAGATGTCACTCTTCTCAGAGATACCAACAGCCAAAGCAAAATTAGTAAGTATAATGCACAAAGCCCTTTAGAGTGCTGAGTGGAGTGGGTGGTGGAGAATGTTTACAAAACCCATGTCCCAAGGATATTTTTTATATTCTACCTCTTTGGTATGAGCATGGGTCTATCTCTAGGCTAATTACAAAGACAGAGACAATATTTAGAAGTAAATTAGCTAAACAGCTAAAATAATGGAATATTTTTAAATTGAGATTTATTGAAATTTGAATAATCTCTCAGTGGAATTGCCAGGAGACCCACCTCTTGAGTTATTTAATTAAAACTTTCCTGGAGGAAATTGAAGAGAAGTTTCTGTAGGGGAGAATCTTACACTCATTCCTGGAGGATTGAACTGATATTCTTAAATTCTTAATATGTTCAATAACCCACTTGAAGCTTTTATAAAATAATGTGCTACTTATTTTCCCAAAGAAAAGTTGAAACCTGTCTAGAAACAAAGGGGAAAAACACATTACAATGTTGCGGAAATCAAGGATTTCCATTTGATATGAAAGGAACTGCCATATAGTTTGATATTACAACATTAATTCAATTTAACAATGATGTATTAAGTACCTGATATGCACATGGCACTCTGCCAGACATGAGAAATAACAAAGATTTTTTAATGGCAGATCCTGCATATGATAATATAATAATAACAATAATAGCATTTATATAATATTTTAAAGTTTGCAAAGCACATAACAAATATCTTATTTGATCCTCATAACAACTCTGGAAGATAGCTACTATTATACTCATTTTATAGATGAGAAAAATGAAGCAGACAGAAATTAAGTGACTTGCACAGAGTCATAGTAAGAATCTGAGGCAGGAGAATATTATATTTATGAATTATTTGTGAATATAATTTTTATATTGTATATTTTTATATATTTATTATATATTATATTTTTATATTTATGAATGTAACATTTATATTCATAAATATAAGATAGAATGAAAAACAAAGGTACAAATCCATGACAATAAAAAATTTGAAAGAAAAGGCACTGCATTACAGAGAGAAATCCAGAGGAATCCCAATGGCCCATAAGCATATGCCCACCTGGCCTAAGCTTAATACATACCTATATCTCTCATAATGAATGGCCTTAAGTGTCCTCCTTGAGTCTCTAATAGATATCTCCTTTACTTATCTTATTCTTTTCCCTTTTTTTCCCCTATGTAAAAATAAACATTTATACGATGGGGGAAAAAAAGATTACTTTCCCTATAGCTCACAAATCTCTCGCAGAATCTCTGAGTTAAAGGGTCCTCTAGTCTAGTGGTCTCCAAAGTAGGGACCAGGGTACCCTGGAGATCTGCAGCCTCACTGGAAGAGTTATTGACCAACCAATTGGAAGGTAGGAATGTGGGTCAATTACTGCCCTCCCACAATGGACAATAAGTGGGACTTAACTCTAGCATAGACATGTCTACCCTTACCTCTTAACATTGCACTGCCCCCCTCCCCCACTCCATTCCCCTCTCCCCTGTGCAAAGTTCCAGCTTCGTCCCTTCTGACCAAGGATTGGCCACTGAGGATGGCTGTTGTTATTTGTCCTTCCTTCTCAAGGAAGACCATGGCACCATGGCCTCAGGAAGGTGATGCCATGACTTGCAAGTGAATTGGATTTAAGTGAAGGAGGGCTGTACAAAGTCAGCAGCCTCACTCTCCCTCCAGAGCCATCTGGGGCCAGTGGCCAGATATCATGGTGTTGTGTTCATCCTTCATCTTTGAGGGGGACCACGACATCAGGGAGATGATGACGTGACTTGCAGTTGACCTTGATTTGCGTGAGAGGGGGCTGTGGTAGGTCAGGGGAGGAGGGGAGGGGAGGAAAGGGAAGAGAAGGAGAGGAGAGAAAGAAGAGGAGGGGAGGGGAGGGAAAGGGACACCCTATGAGAGTAGAGGGAGAGGAAGGAAGAAAAGAGGAGAAAGGAAAAGGAAGGGGAGGGGAGGAAAAGCTGCAATGCTCAACTGAGACTGGCCCGTTGGGTCCCCAGGAGGGCAGTGGATACTACTCACAAGCTGTTGTTTGCCCTTCATTCTTGAAGAGGACCATGACATCAGGAAGGTGATGCCATGACTTGCAAATGAATTGGATTTAAGGAAGGACGGGCTATGCAAAGTCACCAGCCTCACTCTCTCCTCCTAGTCATCTGAGTCCAGTGGCAAGATATAGATCTGAGGATGCTTATAACAGAAACCCAAAAGAGTGGCTATGCAAATTTCATTGGGAAAATTGTACTAAGTAGATAAGTGACTTGCCCAGGGTCACACAACCAATATGTGTACTGTTTCATATAATATTACGTGTTTATAATTTATGAATAAGTGAATATATATTCACTTTACTTATATCCAATATAAACCATGGGGTACACGGTCAAAATCTTTTGCTGATAAGGATAAATAATCAAAAAGCTCTACTGCTCTAGATTAACCCAAAAGAATGTAAACCCCTTGAGGGCAGGGACAGTTTTCATTTTTGTCTTTGAATTCCCAGTGCCTAGAACTTAAAGCCTTTTGATGAATGTTTATTGAAATGAATTAAACCCGTACATAAACGGCAATCTCCTCTATAACCTCTCTAACACTGGTTATGTAGCTTCTGTTTAAAGGCTTACAATGAAGGGGAACCCTCTACCTTCCTAGGCAGCCTCTTCCACTCTTTCAGATAAGGAAGCACAGTATACAATTCACTCTGCTTTGTATCTGCTCTTCTGCCTGGCTTCAACTCCACAAAGTAAGATGCATCACCTCACCCCAGTGCTGGGTATCCCTTGGTGCCCTTCCCCTACCTCGGTCTCTTTCCTCCTTCCTTTTCTATCCTTATCCTCCCAATTAGATTGTAAACTCCTTGAGGGCAGGGACTATCTTTTTATTCATTGTATCCTCAGCACTTAGCATCGTACCCGGCACATAGTAGGCACGCAATAAATGTTTATTAGATTGAACTGGTATAGTGAGAAAAGAACTAGCCTCAGTCTAGTCTCCGCTATGATTCACTACATGTGTAGCTTTGGGCAAGAACCTGTTTCCTACTATAGGACTGAACTGGATGATCTTTGAAGTTGCTTATAGCTGTAAGTTTCTTCAATTTTTAAAATGCTGTGAGTCAAGCCTACCTATTGCTTCCAACCACAAAATGTTCCCTGATCATGGGAAATACCCATTTACTCAGAATGTCTCTCATTCTCCCGTCCCAAACTCCTCCAAACACCAACCCAAAATGTGCTCATTTTGAAGAGGCCATGCTACAGCTGTTTTGGTTTCTCACTGCAACAGAAGTTTTGCTGAAAGTCAGAGGTGACAGCCTCTGAGACCACTTCCCCCTCCTAGAGTCGATGATTGATTCTGTGAAAGCAACTGAAAAGGTTTGAAGAACAAAGCTAATGAAAGTTAAAGGGATTTTTACTTTACGGACTAGTCAGCCTCTTCAAATGCTCTAGTAACCTTCGTATGGTCTCATGGGGGAAGTCCATAGGAAAAAAAATATTCTCCATACTGGGTTTTCATTATCTTCTCTCCTGGTTCTCCTCCCACCTGTCAGACCACTCTTCAGTCTCCTTTACTAGATCATCATCCAAGACTTTGCCCTTAAACACAGGTATACCAAAGAATTCTCCCTGGGGCCCTTCTCTTTACAACTTCTCACGCAACTCCCTGTCAGTCATCAGCTTCCAGAGGTTCAGTTGTAACTACTGAGCACATTTCTCTCACATTTATGTGTCTGGCCCCAGTTCGTCTCCTGCTCTCCAGTGTCGCAGCACCAAGTATTAGATGTTTTTAACTGGATATCCTGTTGGTATTTGAGAGAGCAACAGGCATCGTGAGGGGACATCGGACAGACTGCTCTCCCATGCCAGACCTCATTATCAGTTCTCATTAGGTGCTGGATTCCTCCTCTACCAGGAACTCTCAGACCCACTAGGCCTTTCTCCAAAATCATTAGTCAGGGACAAGATGGCTCACACTGCTTGGATAAGCAGAAAATCCCCAGAAACAGGATGGACCACTGAACTTTACCATTTGCTGCATACCCAAGCTCTCTGTTCCATAAGGCATTGCCATTTGAGCTAGTCCTTTCCATCTGCCCTGCAGCTGAATGCTCCGCTTCATTTAGAGAATGGTTGAGCACAAGAAGTTACTTACTTACTCTTGACTTTATGCTTTCTTTCTTCAGCACATAGCAGGTACTTTATAAATACTTCTGTTTTCCATATTGAACTTGAGATGTCTAAAACAAGTTCAATTCTCTTTTTGTCAAAACCATCTTTCTTCCTAACTTCCCTATGTCTGAAGACATCATTATCCTTCTAGTCCCTCTGGTTTTGCAGTCTTGGAGGCATCTCTGGCTCTTCTTTTTCCCTCATTCTCTGTCATCATTTTGCTAAATCTTGTCAATTTTACCTCCACAATATCTTTCACATCTTTCCCTTTCTCTCTACTCCCAGGGCCACCACCTGAATTCAGGCCCTCCTCACCTTAGATCAGGGAGTTGGCTTATTAACTTAATCTACCCCTAAACTTACATTTTACCTGTATATTTATTTTCACCTAAACATTTGTCGTGGCCTCCTAATTTCTCTCCCTGATTGAAGTTTCTCCCCCTCTTTAATTCATTCACCACACAACTGCCGAAGTGATATTCCTAAAGCATTGGTCTGATAACATCACTTCCCCACTCAAAAAGTTTCAACTGCTGCCAGTTGACCATGATAAAACACAAACTCTTCTTTTCTGTATGCAATATCCTTCACAACCTGGCCACTAACCTTTGAAGGCTTATTAGGCATTAGTTCCTTTCACACATTATATATTCCAATCAAACTGACCTATTCAACTCATGAATGATATTCCATTTCTCATCTTCACGCCTTTGCATGCCATAGCCTCCCACACGTCTAGAATTCACTCTCTTCTCCCTTCCACCTCAAAGAACCTTTCAATTCATTTAAAGTTCAGCACAAGTGGTACTTTCTACATGCATTTTTCCCAATTCCTTTTCACCCCTCCCCCACAACCAGTCGCTAGTGCATGTCTCCTGAAATTATCTTGTATTTATTTTTTATATATCTGACATTCACTTATATAGTATATACCCTGAGGCTACTCTTCCATCCCCCAAATTCACAGACTGGGTCCCCAAAAAGGGATTACTATATCTCTCAGGGCTCTTGGGGTAGTTGTGAAAGGTTGGAGTAGTTTTTCTAATTCTATAGCTCCCAGCCACTGTACTTCTCCCATATGATTATTTCTTAATATCAATTACTTCACAAGAATAAATTACCAGTAAGAAATGTGTCAGTAGAAGGGTGATACAATTGGTACAAAATGTCCCCTTCAGTCCTGTCCGCAAGGTTTCTAATATAGTATCCCCACGGTATACATACCTCCAAGAGAAGTGGGTTTAAACTTAGACAGCACATGAAATAAAGGGGTAATACAGCTCCTGGATGGAAGTCCTTTTGCTAGAGTCCTCAGAATATTCTTAGTATGGGATAGCCTTTCTGCTAGGCTCCTCATACATATAGTGTTCAATCTGCTTTTCCTCATCTTATTCCTTGTGGCTTCAGTTTCCTTTGCAGATACTGTTGCCAACCACAACTGTCCTAGAGGTGAATGGGCACTGCTAGCACTCTGATGAGAAAGCTGAAGTTTCTGAACCTCTGAAGCACACCAAGTCTTCCTTTGATCACATTGGGGATGGTGGAGGAAACTGAGGTCGGTGCTACTTTGTTTCTTCTCCTTTTTCAGGGGCTTGATTGGAAGCTTCTTCTACCACTAAACTGCTAAATACTTGAAACCTTATTGCATACAAGCTTTCTGGTTTTATATATGCCCCTCACATAATGTGGCAGCCAGGTGGCACAGTGGATAGAGTACCAAGCCTGGAGTCAAGAAGACTCATCTTTCTAAATTCAAATCTGGTCTAAGACACTTACTGGCTATGTGACCCTGGGCTAGTAACTTAACCCCATTTGCCAAGAAAACCCCAAATGGGGTCACAAAGAATTAGACACAACTGAAAACAACTGAATAATTGAGCCCTGAGAGGTTAGATGACTTGTCCAGTCAGTATGTGGCAGCCTTATGACTTGAATTCAAGTCTTCTTGGCTTGAAGATCAGTTCTCTATGCCATATACCACCCTGCCTTTCAATCTGCTTAAGCACAATTAGAACTAATCTTATTCTTTTTACGGTTTCCTGATTTTTTGGTTTTAGGTTATAGAGCTGTACCACCAGAGACAGGGAGCTAGAGCCTCTGGAAGATACCTGTGTTTGAGTATGGTTCCTTGTGCATGGTAAATGGAAAGTTAAGGATTCAATTTTAAAAATAGCCTGGGATAGTTTAGGGTGAGGAAAACATCTCTTGTAAATTTCTATTCATTTCACTCTAGAGAAGAGCATCCACAATAACTTTACCTTCTAGAACTCTTAAAATTTCCTTTACCATCTATCTTCTATGTTTACTACTTAGCTTCATTAAAGAGTAAGATTTCCAAGCCCTTAAAAGAATACAGTTTCTTCAATAAACAATCCTGAAAATATTTCTTATAGGTGCTTTTAAAGATTTCATTTCCTTTTAAAACTAAAAACTGCTGAAACGCAGCATTTTTACAGAACACTTTTATTTTCATATATATAAGAAAAAGCAAAGGACCTGTTACTGACCTAGTTGGAATGGGCCATAAGAGAGATTTTATGGCTTTATTTCTTTAAATGTTAGGTTTGAAGGTGATTTTTTTCTCATTTTTTTCTTCCTATTTTAAATCAAATGAAACCATCATCAAAACAACAAAATTGAGTGTGATGGACTAAACTAAAGGACTCTCCACAGGAAAAGAAACCAAGCTAGTATGCATTGGTGACCCTAGAGTAGAGAGGATAAAAAACAAATTCTTTGCCTTGGCCTTCTTAACACTTCCTGGCATCTCCTTTGACAGACGGCAACATTTCAGATGGGCACTCCCAAGTTACAACTTAGTACCTGTCACAAATATGAAGCAGGTGGGACCATTTTTATGCATTCTACCACTGAATCTGAGATGGGGAAAAGAGAGTAAAGCATTGCAATTGGAGGTGGAAGGATTGAGTAGGACAAATGCTTAAAGAAAAGCTAAAGCTAGAATGTCAATCTCTTAAAAAGAGGTTATTTCCTTCTAATTAAGAAAGATTCACATAAGAAATAAATGAATAAATATAGACTGTCTTTAGTGATGTGCTTTTTAAATCAGATGCTGGAATCAAAACAAGATAGAAAGCAAAAACCAAAATAAAAGAAATTAACATTTAGTACTTTAATGTTTGCAAAGTACTTTCCTATGGCACAAATGTTTAAGTATTAGTATCCCTGCAGAGGTTAAATTTCTGGCCCCATTTCTCACTGCTAGCAAGTGCTATAAGTGGAATTCCTGAACCCAAGGTCAAATATTTTTTAATTGAACTGCCTAGACTCATGATATATAAACTCTGCCATTGCTTCTGGAAGGGGTATGAAAATTCACTCCCCTAAGTCCAGTGTCATCATTCTAGGTACTTTTCTAGCCAAAATGTACCCTTTCATATGGGAGTATCTCCCCCTATAGTATAAGTTCCCTAAAGTCAGGGACTTTCTTTGCTTTACATAACTTTATACAACTAGCACTTCGTACAGTGTTTCATGCATAGGAAGTGCTCCATAGATGATTTTTAGTTATTTCATTCATTAATTCATTTATCCATTCACTCATCAATCAAACCAAAGATTTCTTTCTATATCCAAACCAAAGGATTATTTTTTGTTGTTATTAAAAAGAAACTATAAGAAATTGAATAAGCCATAAATGAGCTCCCTAAGAAAAAATATCCCCAGGACCAGATGAAATTACAAAGGAATTCTACCAAAACTTTTAAAAATAATTAGTTCCAATACTATACAAATTATTTGGAAAAAATCGCTAAATAAGGAGTTTTATCAAATTCTTTCTATGACACAAAATGATATCCAAACTGAGGAAAGCAAAAACAGAGAAAGAAAATTATAGGCCAATTTTCCTAATGAATACTGATGCAAAAAATTTAAATAAAATACTAGCAAAGAGATTATAGCAACATATCACAAAGCTCATACACTATGACAAGGTGTAATTTATACCAGGAATGCAGAGTCAGTTCAACATTAGGAAAACTATAAGTATAATTGACAATATCAAAAACAATAACAACAAAAATCATATCATTTATGTAATAGATACATAAAAGACTTTTTACAAAATACAACACCCATTCCTATTAAAAATCCTAGAAAGCATGGGAGGAAATGGAGACTTTCTTTAACTGATAAGTAGCATCAATCTAAAACCAAGAGCAAGAATTATCTATAAAGGAGATAAACTAAAAGCCTTCCCAATAAGGTCTGAGTGAAGCAAGGATGTCCATTATTACCACTGTTATTTAATATTATATTAGAAATGCCAACTATAGCATGAGACAAGAAAAATAAATTGAATGAATAAGAACAGGCAATGGAAATAAAATTATCATTCTTTTTTTTAAAGCAATTGGGGTTAAGTAACTTGCTCAAGGTTACACGGCAGGTGTTTCTGGGTGGGTGCTAAGTATCTGAGCCTGGATTTGATCCCAGGTCATCCTGACTCTGGGGCTGGTGCTCTTACTCGCTGTGCTACCTGGCCACCCCATTTTTTTTTGTTTAATTGGAGGGGGGAAGGCAAGGCAATTGGGGTTAAGTGACTTGCCCAAGGTCACACAACTAGTAAGTGTGTCAAGTGTCTGAGGCCAGATTTAAACTCAGGTCCTCCTGACTCCAAAATAGGTGCTCTATTTACTGCACCACCTCCTGAATTATCACTCTTTATTTTTTTTCATAGAAAGTTCTTATACCAAGGAGATTATAGATTGTTTTAAAAGGCATAGGATGTGAAAAAGTGATAACAATCCAGGCCAAGACCATTTCCAGATTCTATATGACAATCTTTTCCTTCCTCTCTTTTTCTCTTCATATATTCTTTTCATTTTCCCCCTATGATTACAGAATTTACCTCTCTCCCTTTGGAAAATTAAGTTTTCCACCCATATGTTCCAACTCATCATCTACAGACTCCATTGGGAATTTGTTCCTTCATTTATCATCCCCTCTCACTCTTTGAACTTCTCTCTTTTCATTACCTCCTTTCCTTATACCTCCAAATATGTATAGTTTCCTTTCTTTTAAAAGAAACTTTAACTTGGCTTTGCTGCTTCCTTTGAAATACCATTTTATTTTTCTACTTCCTTTACAACAAAATTTCTCACAATTGGTTCACCCCAGGGGTATGCTTTTTCTCACAAGCTCGTTTTATTTTTTTTCTACTTCTGTACCATCTATTTTGCTCATAATGCTTTCTTAAAGGTTATCAATCACTTGACAGTGTCCAAATCCAATTACCAATTTCAATCCTAAACTTTGCCTTGAAATGAATCTCAAAATTAGAAAGGAAGCCATAGATCATTCAGGCTATGACCTTTCAAAACACAAATCCCCTCTATATTCAGACTTAGTTGAAGGCCTCCAGTTAAGAGAAACTAGCTACTTAGGAAGCTAGTCCATTCCATTTCTGAAATGATATTACAAAGTTTTTTCCTTATTTTGAGCCAAAATCTATATCTCCATAACATCCACACAGTGGTACTAGTTCTGTTCTTTAGAGTCCAGAAGAGTAAGTCTAAGGTCCCTAATGCATGACATAGGAAATCATGTTCTCACTGTCTTTTCTTCTTCAGACTAAATAACTAAGTTGCTTCAACTCATCATAATCGGGCATGTTCCCTATGTTGATGGTATCACAGAGCATTTTCAAGTATCTGAGTAGAATCAGAAGTCTCACTGTTCACTCATATTCCACTTGTAATCCACTAAAATTCCCTGACCTTTGTCACATGAACTGCAATTTCATTGCTTCCATATTTGTTCAACAATTTATGCATCCCAATTCATTTTCATCATGTTGTTGTTCAGTCACTGTTCAGTCATGTCTGATTCTTCATGATTTCATTTGGGGTTTTTTTGGCAAAGATAATGGAGTAGTTTGCCATTTCCTTCACCAGTTCATTTTATAGATGAGGAACTGAGGCAGAGAGGGTTAAGTGACTTTCCTGGGATGACACAGCTAGAAAGTGTCTGAGGCCAGATTTGAACTCAGGAAGATGAGTCTTTCTGACTCCAGCCTGGTGATCTATCAATTGCACCTAGCTAACCCTTCAATCATATTAGGTTTGGCCAATCATTTCAGCTTATTGAGCTCTTTTGAATCTGATCTTGTCACCTAACATGTTACCTATCCTTCCCACATTTATACCATATAAATTTAATGAACACATCATTGATTGTCTTTATCTAAGTCAATGATAAAAAAATGCCAGATAGAACAAAGCCAAAGGGCAGAGCCTAGTTGTCTTCGATGGGTCCTACTCATTCCCCAAGTCCTAATGTAAGGAGTTCTGAAGGATCGATCTTCTGTTGCTTTTCAGTTTATCATACTCTCTCAGAGATCTGTTCTTTCCCAAGGCAGCTACTATTATCTATACAGGTGACTTTGCAATCTACATCTCTATTCCCAGATTTCTCTCCCAAAGTCTATTTTCATATTTTCTCTTCCTAATTGGACATCTCCATCTGGGTCTTCCACCAGTATCTCAAAATCCTGATCTATATATTGCTACTGGACCTAGATGACTCCAGAGAAGAAAGTAAGGTTGGTGACTTTACATTGCCCTCTCACACTTAAATCTAATTCAATTGCAAGTCATGGCATCATCTTGCTGATGTCACAGTCCTCTTGAAGAACAAAGAACAAACAACAGCAGCAAAATTATCATGACCAAAATCAAACTAATTATACATTTTACTATTTCTATTAATGTTATGATCCATTCTTCCAGTCACTTAGTTTAGAAACTTCAGTCATTTGGTTTTTGGTCTTTTTTTTAAATTTTTCCTTTCTCTGATTCTCTCACATCCAATCAGTTGACAAACCTTCCTTCATGTAAATTTCTGATGTCACACCTCAAGTTTATATCCTTTCCCTCTCTTGTCTAGAATATTATCATAACCTCCTAAATGTCTTTCCAGTGATGATGAGACCAAGAAGAAGAAGAAGAAGAACAATAGTAATACTTAGGGAAACATGTTAACAGTAGAAAGGGCACAGAATTTGTAGTCATTGGATCTGAGTTTGAATTCAGCTCTGCCATTTATAACCCAAGAGAACTGGTTGAGCCACTTCAATCAATCTATCAATAAACATCTATTAAGCACCTACTATGTGCTAGGCACTGGGCTGAGTGATGGAGATACAAAAAGAGGCAAAAGACAGTCCTTGCCCTCAAGGAGTGTTCAATCCAACCTCTATAGGCTTCAATTTCCTCATCTGTGAAACAAGGGGAATGACTTAGATGATCTCTGACATGTCTTTCAGCTCTAGAGCTATGATCTTACTTATATTTGAATGGTGATTTTTTTCTAAGTGTTTTTCTAAACCCTGCAAAGAATGGAATATAAATATAATTATTCCCATTTTGTGGAAGAGGCAGTTAAGGCTCAGAAAGTTTAGGTAACTTATCCACAGTCACACAGGGATCAAATTAAGATATGTATCTGAATCTTCTGACTATCCATTATACCTCATTGCTCTGATATTGCTTCCCTTCAGCTCATTCAACAACCTGGATAATTCTTCTAAAAAAATTATTCTGAAATCTATAAACCTGGATAATCATGTCACCCCCCCCCCATTCAAAACCTATCAGATAAAACCAGAATTCATGAGCTTGGCACTCAAGGCCCTTCACAAGTTGATCTGACCTTCCTGCTTTTCCAGGCTTATCCTCTTCTACTCCCCTGGACCCTTTGCTTCAATCCAGTTCGTGCATTCACTATCCCTGAATACACGCCGTCCTTGTCTGTCTCTGCCTTTATCCTTGTCATCGATTTCAAACGCCCTTTTCTGTTCCTGTCTTTTCTTAACAAAATCCACCCATCTTTCGAGTTCAGTTGAAGTTGTCTTTCATAAAGCCTCCTCTTATCACCTCAGTCTTAAGAAAGTTCTGTCTTATTTGTGTCTCTCCCAGCAGATCCTGAGCTCTTAGAGCGAGCAATCATGGAACTTTACTCCTTTCTGTATCCTGTCATGTACAGAAAATTGTCTCAAGGACACTAGGTGCTCAATATATTGCTGGACAAAAGAATGACTGAATGTTCAGTCAATTCAACAAATATACAAGCCCTTAGCTATATCCCACAGGGACACCTTCCATCTCTAGTCTCTATTTGTTGTTGTCATTTAGTCATTTCAGTCTTCTCTAACTCTTCATAACCCTGTTTGAGGTTTTCTTGACAAAGATACTAGAGTGGTTTGCCGTTTCCTTCTCCAGCTCATTTTACAGATGAGGAAACTGAGGCAGACAGGGTTAAGTGACTTGTCCAGGGTCACATAGCTGGTAAGTGTCTGAGGTCATATTTGAACTCTGGAGGATGAGTCTTCCTGATTTCAGGCCCAGCACTATCCACTATGCCACCTAGCTGCCCTCTAGTATTCATGCATTTGTACAAACTAGCCCCCATGACCCCTTCATTTCTGCTTTTTGGAATCCCTACCTGGATTCCAGGATCAGCTCAAGTGTTACCTCCTTTAATTAGTCTTCTGTCCTGGCCCTCTCACCCATACACATACATTCCATACCCCACAAATTACTCTGTTTACTTTGTCCATATTTTTTAATATTAATCTGCATATATGTTCCTTAGACCCTTCCCCCCCCCAAAAGAATGGAAGCTCTCTGAGGTTCAGGACGGTTTTTACATTTTTCTTTTTATCTGCAGCACCTAACATAGTACCTGGCACATAGCAAGTAGTTGATAAATTATTGCTGAATTGAAGGAAAAAGAAGCGAATTATTGATTTTTAAAATGTTAAGACCCCCAGCCAATGTTGTCCCATATTACTGGCGGGAGGAGGGAGACTGAATCTTCTCAAGCACTGAAGGACCACTGAAGCAAGCCTACTTGCTACCTAGGAGTTATTTGCTGTTATTCCTTTAAACATTCTATCTCCTTCCATAGTGTTGTATAGGTTGTCCCCTTACCTACTTAGCATGTATTCTCTCTTCACCACCACTTCTTGGCATGCCTAGCTCAATTCAAAATTCAGATCAAGTGCCACTCCCTCTATGAAGTCTTTCCTAAGTACTCTAGCTGTTGATGTTCTAAAATTACTTTATTTAAAAAAATATTGTCTATTTACTAATATGCATCATTGGTCTTTCCCTATAGAGTATAAACTCCTTGAGGACAAGTATTCAAACTTTGTTTTGTCTTTGCATGACTACCTTCCCCCTTTTCATTCTCAACAGTGCCTGGCACATAGCAGACTTTAATAATGTTTTTTTGATTGACTGCTTACAAAGAACTTCAAAATACTAAAGACCTTTTTCTAACCTAACCCTATCAAATGGAAATGGAAATGTTAACAGAGTATGTCTAACTCCCTTTGCTCAGCTCATCCAGAATAACTTCTAGTTGAGATATAGGTAGGTAGCTAGCTAAGGACAGAGAGAGCGAGAGCGAGAGAGAGCGAGAGAGAGCTAGAGAGAGAGAGAGAGAGACAGACAGAGAGAGAGAGAGAGAGAGAGAGAGAGAGAGAGAGAGAGAGGATTTTGAACCCCACACATTTTTTTAAAAGAAATTATATATCACCATAAAAATCACAGAACTTTAGTACTAAAATGGACCTTAGAAAATGGTACCAGTTCTCTACAATAAAGCCTACAAATGACTTTGCTCTAAGATGCTGAGCATGAATAGTGAAAAGGAACTGAAAGGGTAGTGAAAGATTTAGTTTGTTGTTTTTTTTTTTAATGGAGGAAATAGAGAATATTAGGAAGGAAGGAAGAAAGGAAAAGGGAAAATGAGTAAACTTCAGCTATGTTTCACAAATATTTGGGGGGCACCTAACCTCTGCATGACTGCATTTGTTGGCTTTAAGCCACCATGGCTAGACAAAAATAGACAGCTCCCTTGGAATATTCCTATTGTTCAAGATATATCTTCAAAGGAGACCAGGATGGTTTACTTCAAGGGAGGACTGTTGATATCAACCTTCTAGTCTACCTGGGAGTGAGTATCTCCTTTTGCATAATAATGATCATGTAGGAAAAGGGGAAAAGGAATATAGTTGAGGCTACTGATTTCTTCTCTTCTCCATTCCATCCAAACTTCTCATTCCATTCCATCCCCACCAAGTCCCATATTAAAATGTTAGCCTATAAGGTTAAATTCTTGAAGCCCTCCCAAGGACAAATTTCAGAAAAACCTTGCCAGGGCTTTGACCAAATTAGAATATTTAGAGGTATAACTCCATGCAGGGACAGCCCCAGGAGAAAATTTTTCCCACCTCCCAGCCCTATTATTTAAATCTTCTCATGGTTCACATAGGCATAATATTTCATACAGTCCAGTCCCTTATATTCTGTGAAGTGAATGAAAAAGAGTTCGCTGGCCCTCTTTATATAATAGGCATTTGTGAAGTAGCATACATTATCTGTGAAGACTGGCCATTTTCAATAAATTTTTTTTATGGCAGGGTGATTACTTAGATTTGATATTATTACTGCAAAAATACAGCTAAAATTTTGGAAATGACATTTTTATTCCTAAACAAAAAAGGGAAAATATCCAATCAAATATTGACAGACTAACACTTTTTCTCTAATCTGGGCTTTCAAAACACAGAAGACAGACAGAAATAGGGATAGAGCAAAGAAAGAAAGTGAAAAAGAGAAAGGGGAGAAAATGCAAATGTAGCATTGTCACAAATACAAAAAACACCCCATCCACACTAACTACAAAGCCAAAGCCCTTACTCCTACAACCCAATTAATAATTTAGCAGCAGAAAGAATATTTAATCTGGATTCAGAGGTCTTTGGTTCAAATCCTGCCAAGGCTATTTAATATCTGTGTCTTTGGGCCAGACCCTTAACTGCTCTAGACTTAAGTTTCTTCATCTAACAGGGGAATTTGGATGAGTCGACTTCTAAGGCCCCTTTCACTTCTACATCCTCTGCTCCTGTG
>NW_027186304.1:6856721-6998603 GCF_028583685.1 Petaurus breviceps papuanus | reverse complement strand
TTGATAGTGGGAATAGGAAGAAGGGGACAGAGAGGCAATAAATAGGATTTGGTCACTAATTGCATGCCAAAAACAAGTGAGATGGAAGAATCAAAGATAATAATGCTTGGAATGTGGTACATTTGGTGAATGCTGGTAGCACTAAGAGAAGGTGTGACGTGAGAAGGAGCAGCAGGTCTGAGAAGATAGATAATGTGCCCAGTTTGGGACATGTTGAGTGTGAGGTGCAGAGGGAGATTAGAGACTGTTATCAGCACTTTTAAAGAAGTTATTTCTAAATGCCTTTTAACATGTAGAGGTAATCCAGTGTCCCAAATACATGAGCTGGACACTGTCATCTTAATTCTTAAAGATAAATTGTAGTCAAAAGTTTTCAGGAATGTTTTTTCCTCTCTATTTTTAAAATTTATACCTTCATTTCATGAAAGATTTCTTCTAGTGGCTTTTCATGGTGTAGAAGCAATCCTGGGTTTCTGAAGGCTCTGTCAGGGCATAGCCCTGCTCCAAATTGATCTTTTACCGAGCTAGAAAGGTTGTTAGTTGGGCTTGATAAGTGCATGGGTCTCTTCTCTGTTATTTCTGAGAGGCTTGTCACCAGGTTGACCACAGAGTCATTAGCCACATGTAATAAATGATGGGATCTAAAAGTTGGCCATCTGCTAAACTATACAGGACTAGTCATCTGAGTGGTACTAAGAGCATCTATACTGCTTATAGAGAGCTTTAATGAAGAAATGCTCTAATTCACTATTGATTAGAGAAATGCAAATCAAAACAGCTCTGAGGTACCACATCTCACCAGTCAGATTGGCTAAGATGACAAAACAGGAAAATGACAAATGCTGGAGAGGATGTGGGCAAATCGGAACACTAATGCATTGCTGGTGGAGTTGTGAACTGATCCAGCCTTTCTGGAGAGCAATCTGGAATTATGCCCAAAGGGCTATAAATACTTTCATACCCTTTGACCCAGCAATACCACTCCTAGGGTTATAATCCAAAGAGATCATAGAAGTGGGAGGAAGACCCATATGTACAAAAATGTTTATAGCATCTTTTTTTGTGGTAGCAAAGAATTGGAAATTAAGGGGGTGCCCATCAATTGGGGAATGGCTGAACAAGTTGTGGTATATGCATGTTATGGAATACTATTGTGCTATAAGAAACGAGGAGCAGACGGTCTTCATATTTACCTGGAGAGGCTTAAAAGAACTGATGCTGAGTGAGAAGAGTAGAACCAGGAGAAATTTGTACAAAATTACAGACACAACATATGTGTGATGACCAACTTTGATAGACTGGACTGTTCTCGGCAATGCAGTGATATAAGTCAATCCCAAAAGATTCATGATGGAGAGAAAAATGTGCATCCAGAGAAAGAACTAGAAAGAACTAAATTTATATCCAGGTGGAAGCAAAATACCTGATCTTTTTCGTTCTCTTATTTGGTTTTATGTCCTCTTTACCATTTTTCATTCCAGCTGGTACAATCCGTCCTTATAACCTGACTAATGTATAATGTGAAAGTATTTACAGATCCTATACTTGACTATAAGCCGCCATGGTGGGGGGGGGGGAGGGGAAGGGAGGGGGACAAAATGTGAAACTCAAGGAATTGTGGGATTGAATCCTGTAAACTAAAAGGAAACAAACAAATTAATAAAAAAATTAAAAATTTTAAAAAAAGAGTATCTATACTGAGGAAAAAACAAATCCTTGAAGTATTATAGAAAATGTTTATTCTCATGTATTAAGATTAGTGATGGTCTGACCCTTATAATTTTATTTATAGACTTATTTAAAGGATCACTTGTAGGAAACCCACTATTGAATTTCTAAATTCATTCACTCCACACCCATTTATTAAGCACTATATAGCCAAGAACAAATCAATATATAGCCAGTTCTTGCTTAATGTAAGTGAACCAGTCTGTAGACTGTAGCTCTCTCCCCTTGAGGGGATTTACATGGTCCAGCTCCTTCTGTGGGCAGTGACCCCCACAGTGGGAGGGGCTTCAGTCTGGGGTCCCTGCAGCCACCATAGCTTCAATGTCTTGAGCAGAAGACTCCTGGGCTGCTACCATTCCCCAGCTAGAGCTTCCAAGGAGTTAAATCTGTGTAATTATAATTCATATAAAGCAAAAACTGTCTGTACTAGGAATTAGGAGTCATAAAATAATATTTAAGATATTGTTCTTTCCTTTATGGACTTTATAGTCTAAGGAGATACAACAGATTCACAAATATATAATAAATATATCATAATTGGTATAGACTATAAGCTATAGTATTATAATATGACATTACTTAATTACATAATAAATTATAATATGACATATTACATAATTAAAATGTAAATATAATATTCAGGTAAAATAATTTTATGAATATGAAATATATCTATAAATATGATTATAATAGAATATACAGCATTATGCTATGAATATACAGTATATCTTGCTTCTGTCATTTCTTTAAAATCCAGTGTGCATAATGAAGAAATAAACAGTTGTAACACTTAATAAAAGAGACTTTATTAAACTTCTTGAAGAGATTTTATGAAGGGGATATGACTTCCATTCCAAAACTGCCACTTAAATAAAACATATACTTTCCAACCGTCAATCCTAATGATTCAGGATGACAAATTTATTTGAAAAAATATATATAGAATATTCCCCCCCACACACACCAATGTATCACTTAAAAGATACACAGTAAAAATAAAGATAGGGACTTCATTAGATGTTTGAGGGGTCCGTCATAGAATGGAAATGGGTTCTAAAGCCATATTCTCAGATCTCTTCTGTGAATGAACTTGTCCACAGTCAACCTGAGGTAAAACACTGCAGAAACTAGTTTATATTACCTCCTCCTCCTCACACTACCCACATCCAGTGTTTTCTTGTATTTTTCTTGTTTTATTTTTTAAATTTCAAAGTTAACATGCACCAAATAAAATAAGCATTTCCGCATAGAAATAGAACAGAAAAAGAGGACTGTGAGTTAAACTGTCTCTATCATGAACCGTTTGTCTTTCCTTTTATATATACACATATGTACATGTGTATATATGTATATACATATATGTATATATAACAGTTTTAACTCATAATTTTCAAAACTGTCTTCACTGAATCTGTTTCCTTCTGATCTTCCTCCCTCCCATTCTATTAACTTTTAAAAAACTGCTTGAGTGATCCTTTTCTTTCTCTTTTTAGAGAGCAGAACAACCCTATACCTAGTCTACCTCTCCCTCCCAATTTCTTACCTTACCATCCAAAAAAACCCAAAGCTAAAACAAAACCCTTGTAGAAAAAAATGGCCAGTCAAGCAAAATCAATTCCCATATTAATACTGTGTATTTTATTCTGCTCCTTTAGTCCACTGTCTCTCTGTCAGGAGTTGCGTAACATGTTTCATCTTTGGTCCACTGGAATTATATTCTGAATATTCTTGGAATCTTCCCATGTAATTATTACCTAAGGGCATTCAAGGGGAAAAGAAATGTTTTTTTCTTGGAGGAGAATCCTTGGAGGATTGCTCCTTTGCTAAGGAACAAGGAATATATTCTTAGATCTATGGCCTTTCCGTTTAATTTCAACTCTGCCCTTTATCTATAGAGCCAGCTTCTGTACAGTATTTATGGTCAAGCACTTAGAATGCTATTAACTATTTTACTACTCCATGAAGTTCTTGTGCTACAAAGTATATGCAAAATGATAATTACAGGAATAATCTTATTAGTTCGGTACAGGGTAACAACAATCAGGCTTTTAGTAACTGTAAATCAAGAAATTCTTATTAAATGCCTAATTGATGCAAAGTTCTGTGCTAGGTGCTGTGAGTAGGCGATACAGAAACCTTTAAAATACACTCCTACCCAAAAGGAACCTTTAAAAATCTAGTTGGAAGGAAAAAGATTTATGGTAGAAAACTTATATAAGTTTAAAAATAAAACATAGGAGGCAACAATAAGTTTACAATTTTAATGTCTTCTGCTTTCCACCATTAGATTTTTATCCCCTGTGCTTGGCACAGGCCCGGCACAGAGTAAGTACTTAATAAGTGTTTATTGACTGACCAACTTCTTCAGCATTATGTTTTCCTTCAGTGAAATGCGATAAACCTTATACCCCTCCCTTACTGCTCTCCAGTACTCTTAAGGATGTTTGGTAATGTCTATGCTCAAATCACCACTGATTGTATTCTCCTGATTTTAGGGGGGTCTCTGCACCTCAATTCCATTTAATCACTAAACTGTCAGTTTAGCTTTTAAATAGGAATATTTACTTCAAAAGTATAGCAAAAAACAAACCTACAAACATTGCTGCCACCACCCCCATCACCTGGGAAGCATAATACCCCCTTACCTCAGGCTATCAGGAAGGGAAGGTTCAGTTTGACTCAATTCCTATATAGTATAGTCCTACCAAGTTTTAAGTTTCAAGTTCCCCTAGGCTTGAATTCCAGCAGCTTCACAAGTCTTTTTTGCTGAGCTGCCAGCTGACCTGGCTTAGAATCCTGCCTCCAAGAATACCATGGTTGAGCTCCTGAGGACTCCACTGCCTAGGTATTGAATTGTAAAGGAAGCTCTCTTCCAGCTAGTACTAAAAAATGACCTCAGGTTCCTCACCATCAATCGAAAACACACAACCCCACCATTAAGGCAGAGAGAATGAAATTGTCCTTTCTACCTTCTATAAACATCCCTCGAGCTTTGCTTTTAGTATGTCTTTTCACTCTTCAAGGCTTCAACTTGATTGCAACTGTGTTAAAATATGGGATTAGTCAGCACTAATTTTTTCATGGCTCTACACCATGAGGGTGGCTCTGGTCCTCTTTTCTCCACTCACCTCACATTACCCATCCCTCCCCACCTTAACACAGGCACTCCAAGATCACTCCTATTCAACCAGACAGGAAATGGAAATGCTAGACCCATATTTATCAACTTCAGTTATAGGCCAAGACTCAACATGGTAAGAGACTCCAAAAATTTGAGCAGAGGATGTTCTTCTGCAGGACACTCCTAAGACAAAAGATTCAGGAAGAGATGTTGGTTTTATAGAATATATAAATGACCTGAAGCTGGAGAAATTGCAGTTTCTCAATTCAGTTCAAAGCAAGCACAGTCTAGAAAGGCTGTCTAAATGAGAAATAATCAATTAATGTTGCTAAAAATTTCCAGTCAAACAATAGAATACAACTCCTACCTTACAGTGAAATTAAATCTGAGTTTGGTTTGAAATGGTTCAAACAACTAAGACATGCTGCCAAGAGACTCTATGTGCTTTGTCATCCAATCTCAAAATGATTGTTTCCATCTTGTAGATATGTGCTATGTCACAACCCTCAAATAAAGCGCTCTTTTAATTAGTTGTGTTAAAATGATCAGATAATTAAATTGTAGGGGAACATAGTCTTGCTAGCAAGGATCTGCAGTCAATAGACTCTTTGAGGAGAACCCTGTCATTAGTTAAGGGGCAATTATATTATCTTGGTGAGTGGAAGCCTCCACTTTTTCCCTCCTCCCTTTACTGTATCTAATAGAGGTTTCCTTCTATAGCTGTCAGTGTACTTAGTGTCAATGGAAGACAAGTTTTATGGATAGCAGAACATTCGTGTAATAAATCACTTCTATAGGTAACTGTAAATCAGCCTCATTCAGCCAATGTGGACATGAGTGTGGCAGGTCCTCACTGTTCTTTCTTATGCCCTTGAAATTAAAAGTTAGAAAGAATATAGGACTTCAAATGGTCTTCCTACTAATGATATGTATTTTATAGTGAATATTTGGAATATTTACCAAATCAAGAACAAAAAACAACTTTTTGTGTTGGAAAAAATGTACCTCCTATTTAAGAATAAAAACACATCAAAACAGATTTATAATACAATAGTCAAGTGAAACTATTTTCCAGCATTTCCAGAAGTTTTTTTTTTATTTCAGAAGTTTTTTTTTTTCATTTGGTAAACAGTTCATATATTCATTGAAAAAAATGTGATGTTTATCAAGAAGACCAATTCTAGTCCCCTATGCTTTCTAACTCTCAATTTCAAGAGAAAAAGAAAGCACAATGGAAAATTTGTAATATAACCCATTGATTATATTGTGACTCCACAACATTAATTATATTTTTTGTAATGAACTCATATTTCTGTAAGATAAAATTTTTACCATGTATGTGCTAATGGAAAATTTATATATATTTTTATTAGCCATTAACATACATATGTATATGTATATAATTACTCCATTAGTCAAATAAAATAATAAATAATAAATACAACAGATATTATAATTACCCAACATTCATGCATCATACATAATACTAATAAAAACTAGAAGGGGAGCCATATATCTCTACTTAATGAGCAACATTTGCTTTGCTATTGGTGTGGCTTTTAAATGATGGTTCTACAATCACAGCTGCATTGACTATTTAGTAGATTTTTTTAAACCATCACAATAATGAATCATCATGCAGTCTTAATGAGTGAGCAGTGAGTAGATCAGCAAAATCTCATTTTAACTATTAAAATGAGTATTAATGTAACTAGATTTGACTATCTATGACATGATTAATTGTTCACTTGGACATATATACATATATTTGTTTTATGCAAATATGCCTTCAGCTTAGAAAGGTTGATAGAGTTTATAATAAGAAATCCAAATCAGAACCAGAAATCTTTCTTTTTCTTTTGGTGGGAAAATGTGAGGCTACTGATGGAAATAAATGAAAATTAAGAAAGAGATAAAATTATGCTAACCTATAATTATTAGAAAGTTTCAGGACATTTTAACTACAAACAAGCTTTTATTGAGCACCTACATAAAGCCCCATGGTCTATGTGGAAAATAGAAAAAAAAATACTGTCAATAATTTTTTTATTTAGTTGAGAGACCAGGGTGCAAGCATAAAAATTAAATAAAAATGCAAGTTAATAAGTCTGTAGTGAGAATTTTTATTATTTTAAGAAAATAAGAATGTCAATAATTTTGACTCCATTTTGTTTTAAGCCTTTATTTTGTGATTGAGTTGTTTTGAGTAAATTGTTTTTCTAGAAGGTACTTTTTAAGTAAGTATGTATGTAGTATAATGTAATAAACGACGTAGCCATCTGGTCTCTTGTCAATCAATGCTGCACTCAAGTGAATACAGGAGATTGTCCCAGGTCTCACCCATAGGCTGGGGCCTCCAGTGGACTTCTTAGAGTTCCCAACTATGCATATTCCTATTTGTTTGGCACATTATTTGACTGGTAGTTTATGACATAAGCTACTGAAAAAGTTGTGTATAATATTTTTCTATTGGTGGTCTGTCCTATAAGAGGGTTCACATGTGTTTATCAGGTACACGGCCTTCAACTGGGTGGAAGGATAATACAGAAATGAGTGCCAGTATGTAAGACAATTATCAGAAGCTCTGAGACTCAGGTTGGTGGAGGCTGTTTGTATTTTTTGCATGTGGAACACTCAAGACCTTGACTCCCACAGCCTGAAGGCCAGGTGTGTTACATTTTATCTTCCTCTAAGATTTTCTGGTATCCTTAAAATAATTAGGGCATCTAAGCTCTGCAAATGGCACCAGGCTCCACCAACGGTGTACTCTTAATTGTAGGGAGTGGTACCTTGTACCCTAGTTCTCTTAGCCACTAACAATGAGATTAGCTTTTACACAGAATTATTTACTCCAAAAGGTGTAACAACAAGTATACAAATTTATTCCCCTAACATGTGGGGGATAAAACCCTTCCCCACATTCACCACCCTTGTACCACTTCAGTCTCTGGGGAGGGGAAGGGGATTAGCTCAGCTCGGTTTCTATACAGCAGAATCCCAGGTCCAAGGCTTTAAATTCTAGCCCCACCTTGGGCTTAAGTCCCAGGTGCCCTGACTTCCCTGAGCTTCCGTGCTGAGAAGGCAGGCTGCACCCCTCTGCCTGTAATGCTGGCTCCTAGGTCACTATGGCTCTGATTCCCAGGTCTCAAGAAGACCAGTTCTAGCACGTGAAAGTGAGGAAGACAACACATAAAAAAAGAACATCCTCAGGCCCATTTCTTGGAGCCTGAGTAAAAGAGAGGGCGCAAGGGCAGGCAAGTTCTTTTCCCTTCATGGTTCAGTTCATGATGCATGCTGTTGGTGAGCTATGATCTCCACCATCTGGATGCAACAGATAAGATGCCCCAGAAAATGCAGTAGAAAGGGAATGAATGCTCAGTCTCATTCTCTCCAGTTTTAAAGATGCAGGCAGCCAATCAAAGGAAGGTAAACACCGCCCTCTCCCCCCCACCCAGGGGAGGGAAACTGAGCATCCTCCAAAGGGCCCTCAAGTACATCTACATGTTAGGAGAAAGGGACATGTCCATATATGCCCTGGTTACACTGTATTGATTAACAAATTTTGATTGAATGCATTGAGAAATCTAAGTTCAATTGACATTTGTCACTGTGGTTAGCATATGTAGAGGTAAATTGGTCACAAGTGTGTAGTTTTTGCTACAATGTGCTGTGGGAGTTCAGAAGACGGAAGAGTATGGCCTACGGTAATCAGAGAAAGCTTCATAGAGGAGGTACAATTTAAGTCAGTACTCAAATGACAGACAAAACTAACCCAAAAAAGCATGTAGAAGGCATCCCAGCGCTAGAGGATAAGGTGAGCAAAGACATAGGTAACAGTCCAGGGCCCACTATTAATCACTTTCAGTAGGCTAGTGTTTTGGCCTTCATACCTTTTTATCCCCTGACAACTTTCATTTTTTATGAGGGGAGAATGATTTTAGTTACTTGATCTATAAAGTCAAAAGCCAATTAATTTATGGAATCATTTAGTTATTCTTTATAGCTCATTTTCGTATCACTTCTTTAATTCTAGACTTATCTCCATGTGCGTTTCTTTACCCCACATTTGAAACAGTCTGCAAAGCTACTTGCGTAAGCATGTATTTAGTTATATCATGTGAATGTTTCCTACTGATAATTCTCCCAAAGAAACAAAGTTAGTTATGTTCCTAAATACTGAAAACTTCTTTTTAGTTCTATGTGTGATATAAAGATTCTGTTCTTAATGAAACATAGGAACAGTCTCAGAGTGAACTTTTGTATATATAAGTTATAATTTAGGGTTTTTAATTCAGAAAAACCTTACATTTTCAATGAATGACACTATCTGTATATCCAAAATGTTGTGACAGACTTTATTATTGGACAGCTAGGTGGCACAGTAGACAAAGTACCAAGACTGTAGTCAAGGAGACCTGAGTTCAAATGCAGCTTCAGACACAAGCTGTGTGACTCTAGCCAAGTCATTTAATCCTGTTTGCCTCATCTGTAAAATGAGCTGGAGAAGGAAATGGCAAACCATTCTAGTATCTTTGCCAAGAAAACCCCAAATAGGATCACAAAGAGTCAGAAACCACTGAACAGCAACAATTTTACTTATATTAATACAAACCTGTGCAATAGCAGTAAAAGGCAGTGCAGTGAAATGAATAAAGAGGAGGTCTCATGTCACGAAGACATGTATTAAAAGTCTTGATAACAATAGCTAGCATTTCTATATTGCTCAAAAGTTTGTAAAGCACCTTATTTTTGTTATCTCATTTAATCCAAAAAAGCAACTCTGAGTCAGGTGCTATCATCATCTGCACTTAGAAGATGAAGAAACTTAGGCTCAGAGAGATTAAGTGACTTGCCCAGGTTCATACAAATAGTAAGTGACTGAGATGGGATTTGAACTGAGGTCTTCTGGTAACACTGCATCACCTAGCTGCTTACTTTGACACATATCCTGTCCCATAGCCCTGGGCAAATCACAACCTCTCAGTGATATATACATATGTGATAACACATATTTGGTTGTAAATAAATAAATAAACCAAAAAGTCTCACAAACAAATAAATAAGTAGACATAGCAGTGAAAAACCTCTCCTGGACGTGCTCTGAGTACCAATGAGTTAACAGAAACTGGGGTATTTCCTTTTCTTTCATTGCCTTAGTATGTACTGATTTCTTCTGTAAGCTAAGAAAACCAGCTCATACACTCCCTATACTCTTACAACAGACAAATTCCCTGGACCAGGGAATCTATTCCACCAATGCAAACATATGACATTCCTCCCCCACTCTGAAGGGAAATTCAATTTCCAGGTAGTTACAACTCACACATAAGAATGGAACCTCCATGGGATGGCTAGAGGGTACAGTGAATAAAGCACTGGCGCTGGAGTCAGGAGGACCTGAGTTTAAATCCAGCCTCAGACACTTGATCACATTTACTAGCCATGTGACCTTGGGCAAGTCACTTAACCCCCACTGCCCTGCCTTCCCCCTCCAAAAAGAAAAAAAAAAGAATGGAACCCCCAGGTTATCAAAAAAGTACAGAACACCCTGAGTCTCCATCCCTACTACAATTTAATGAGCTATAAATCTGCTTCACCATTACTAGGTGGATTAGTGTAATGACTCCCAGAATCAGAACCTACTCTGACACAGCTTTAAGTAGTCCTGCTGCCACAGCTGATTAATGCTGAGCAGAATTAAATAGAAGCAGTATTCCATACACCCCCCCCCCAACAATGATCAGCTATACGCTGACACTCTGCTTCTCACTGTATACCTCAGTTCTACACAAGGAACATGTCAACCCTGCCTCCCTTGCTGGCTTGCACTGGGGTTACTACCTTCCCATCATGCTTTGCAGAGAGAAATGACTGCCTCTAGTGTGTCCCATCTTTTTTGCTGTTATGAAGGTTATGTTTAGGGTCCATTTGGTCATAATTTGGGGATTGCTTCTTCTTCCACTGTGCACCTTCAATTTCTTCCAGATCAATTAACATTCTTCCTCATCACTCTGTAAAACAAAAAACCTCCATTGAACAGGTACCTGTTTGCAGTTTCCCTCTGTCAGTTACTGAAAATAATAGCAAGCTAATTAATATATAATCTATACCTATTATCTCTCTATATAAAACACATATATATATGTGTATACATATGCACGTATATGTAGTACTTTAGGCTTTTGTAATAGTGAGTGAATTTGAAGATCTTTCCTGCCCCACAATGGGCATCACTTGGAGCACAACAAGAGAAGTTTGCTGAAGGGAGGCTTGTTCTTCAGGAAGGCCCACACCTTGTCATGGGAAGAGTCATGTAATTAGGCCAGATGAGACTCCGGGCAACTATTGAGCCCCCCGGGGCTTGAAAACCCAGATGTTGGCGCTTCTCTCTGGTAGTTAACACTGTATATAAGTAATGGTCAGACAGCTAGAAGCCCTGTCTGTTTGTCTATTGAATTGTATTATTTTCTTTGTCCATATTTTTTTTCTGCTTGTAATTTCTGTTTGTATTTTCTGAAGTTCAGGGTGCTGACTTTTCTTCCTGAATTAAGTGAATGATATACGTTTGATTAAAGTAAGATTGTTAACCCCTTTTGAGTTTCTTTCCTTTAGAAAAGCAGATCAAAGATCTGTGCTAGCAGCCATCCTGGGAATGCTAGGGTGCTTGCTGATACAACTCTCCTAAGCAGAGATTTCTGTAGAATTCATACAAGCTATCTATAGTCAAATCATACTGAGTTTCTCTCTCTCCACCGCCCCCCCCCCCCAAATATTTAAGTCATACTTAAGAAAGAAAGAGAATGGTGGAAATGGTCCTAACCTCTAAATTCAAAGTGCTAGATTTAATGCTTGGATCTACCACTTGTATATTTGTGATCATAAGGAAATAATTTCTGTTTATTGCTGCCTCCAATGTCATGGTATTTCACCATGTTGTAATCTTAAAATAGCCCTTAAGGCAGCAAAAGCACTGGAAACGTTTTTCAGTATTGCAATTTTTATTATTCAGAGCACATAGCCATAAATAAATGCATATTTCAGCTATAGCACCTGGTATGATTACTACTTGATACTACCAAATAACACCAAAATAGTACGAACAAAAAAGAAGGGAAAAGGAAAAAAAAAAACCCAAACCTTTCCAGTTGTTCTGTGCTAGAGAGTAAAACCTTTAGTTTTATATAACTGATTTTTCCCCAGAACTAGATTATTAAATTTCAGTTAAGGGGCATCTTGCTTCTTTCCTTTGAAAAGGAAGAAAAGGTGGCAACACTGATATAAATAAATACATAATTTCATCAAGTGATGCACATGTGATGGACCTGTGAGACACACACACACACACACACATCACCAGGCTAGTGGAGGGATTTCTAAATCCAGGCTTAGGCCACTCTACAGAGGAATTCTTTCCTGCCTCTGACAATACATGAAAGGCTAAGGGGCCAGGGCAACTGGAGAGCCCCCTGACTCTCTCCTAACCCCGCACCCCTGTTTTCTCAGGTCCAGCAAATGTGGTAGAAAAGGGTAAGAACCCTGAAGCAGCTATTGCAGACTTATCCCAGGGTCCAAGTCCAAGGTCCCAAATAGATTAGGGTAACAAGGTTCCTCCTATTTCACCCACCCAATGGGCACAATGAACCAGACTACGCTCAAGACCAAAAATCAAATCTAAAATCGCAGGTTGGTGGCAATATGCCTTTTGGTAAGTGGGCAAGGCTCCAAAGGAATGCAGGACATGTGGGCTAATTCCCATCAAAGTCACTGGAGCTCCAAGAAGCTACTGCCAGGATCCTTTGATCACAGAGGCTTAGGGGCTGGGTGCAGGGCTCTGAGTCATCAGATGTAGTTTTCCAAGTAGTCACATGATGGTGATGGTAGTGGGGGTGGGGGGTATGGTTGGGTGGTCAATTTGTGCCTAGGTCTACCCTGACCAAGGTCCTGGGGCAGGTAATTCTGAATGGGTGAGTTTCTGGGCTAATAAAGAGGGATCCTTGTCTTTGCAGGGTGGGCAGGGCTTAGAGCTTTTCTAGAAAGGCTCAGATCAGTCTCAGCAGAGTGGGAGATGGTAGGAGAGGATGAAACTTGGTCTCAGGTTCCTATAGGTGGGGATTCTCATGGCAGAGACCTGATCCCAGAGTGTCTGTCAGTAGGTGAGCAGGCCACAGGCCTTCAGTGCTAGGGTCTGAGTCACCAGCTGATATATAAGCTATGCTCCATGTGGCTGTATCAGGGTCCAGGTGCGTCTCTGCAGGTTGGGAGGGGCACAGAGCCTCTGAGGAGGGCATCAGGAATACAGCAGTGTCCTGAGTGGGGCAAGGTTGTGAAGGCATCCAGGGTCATTGTCAAACAGGTGCTTGGAGCTCTGAGCTTCTGAGGAGGGTGCTGGGGTCAGGTTCAACATATGGGTGGGGCCAGAAGCAGCTGATGGGTGGCACTTCAGGTAAGACTCTTCCAGAAAATGTTTCGGAGATTCAAGAGAGGGGGCCAGATTCTGGAATGGATTCATAAATAAAAGTCTTCTGAGGTTATGAACCTTTGATACTGGAGGAATGGTGTTGCCATCTATAGAAGTAGAGGAGTTTGTTAGAGACATGAGTTGTTTTTGAAAAAAAAATCAGTTCTGCTCTGGGTATGTTGAATTTGAGGTGTCTTCGGGACATCTGACTTGAAATACTCAATTGGTATTTGGTGACTGGAGCTCAAGAAGGAAATTGGAACTGGATGGAAAGATCTGGCAGTCATCTGTGTATAGCTGAGAATTAGCACATAGGAACTGATGAGGTCACCAAGAGATAGAAGATGATGACCCAGGATGGAACCTTGGTTAACAATCTCAGAGGGAATGATATGGATGATAAAAAGCTGGGATGAGGTACTCCCATCACCCTGGTGCTCATCTCACTGGACTATTGCTGGAACCTGCTGGGTAGCGTCCCTGCCTCAAGTCTCTCCCCACTCCAGTCCGTCCTCCACTCAGCTTTCAAATTGATCTTCCTAAAGCTCTTTCAGGTCAGACCGAAAGGTCTGACCATGTGCCTATTCAATAGACTCCAGTAGTTCTTTATTACCGCTAGGATCAAATACAAAAATCTTCTTTTTGACTTTTAAAATCTTTCATAAGGGTGGCCAGGTAGCACAGCGAGTAAGATCACTGGCTCCAGTGTCGGGATGACCTGGAGATTGAATCCCGGGCTCAGACACTCAGCACCACACCCAGAAATAACTGGCCGTGTAACCTTGAGCAAGTTACTTAACCCCAATTGCTTAAAAAATATATTTAAAAAAATAAAGTCTTTCATAACCTGACTCCTAACTATTTTTTACAATCTTACTCCCCTCGACTTAACTCCTCAATCTAATAATATTGGCTTTCTTGTATACTGTTCCTCAACAGTGCTTTCTATCTCAGAATTCCGAACGTTTTCCCAGGATGTCCCACCATGCCTGGAACTCTCTTTCTCTCATCATCTCCACTTTCTGGCTTCCTTCAAATTCCAGCTAAAGTCCCACCTTCTGCAAAAATAACTCCCCAGCCCTCCTCAGTCTTAGTGCCTACCCTCAGAGTTTATTCAGTATATACCTTGTTTTACATAGTTGTTTTCATACTTGCCAATGGACTGTGAGCTCCTCAAGAGCAATACTGTTGCCATTCTTTGCACAGAACCTAGCACATAGTAGGTGCTTAGTAAATGTTTGAGGATTTGTTGGCTTGATTTGTCTTGACTAACTTCAGGAAAACCCATATAGGAGAGAGTGTTTAAGAGGAGAAGATGGCTAATAACAAGAAAAGCAGCAGTGAGGTCAAGAAAGGTGAGGACTGAGAAAAGACCAGCATATTTGACAATTTGGAGATAATTGGTAATTTTGGAAAAAGTAGTTTCAGTTGAGCGATGATATCAAAAGGCAAATTTCAAAGGATTAAGGAATGAGTAAGAGGAGAGGGAAGGGAGACAACCAGTATGCATTGGTTCTGACAGCTTTTCTCTAGTCGTTTGACTGAGAAAGGGAAGATAAATATGGTACATTGTCTTGAAGGAATTCCAGGGTCTATTGATAGCTGGATTAACAATGAAAATATAGGTCTGTCCAAAAAAAAAAAAAGATAGTGAAAAATAGCTATTCTTACTAAGATCTCTATTCTCTGTAATTGGAAATGCCTTCTCTGAATAGAAAAGCTCATCTTAACGATCAGAAGTATAGTGCCAATGTCATAAATCATAGATGCACAGCTTAGTTTTTTGAATAGTAATGCAACTTTAAGATTATATGATAGCTTTAATAATTAATGAGAGCTCATACATCTCTAATGAAATGCAATACATACTGCATCACAATTTCATAACACAGTATGTGCATAGAAACAGTAAGCATTATGCTGCCTAAATAATTACACTGAATCAATAGAGGTTTCTGTTCATTAAAAGAAATGGCTTCTTGTTTTACTTATTATTTAATGATAAACTGCTATTCTTTTTTATCCGCTTCCTGAGCGCTTAGCTCAGTTTTGGGCACAGTGTAAGCACTTGCTTTTTCATTCCTTCAATCATACTTAATTACCCCCCCCCCCCCAGTATACTGTGAAGCCTCAGGCCTAATCATGTCATTGTGATGGTATTAGGTACTAACATGCTATGCCAGCAGGGCGCAATCCCTGGTAGACTCTACCAGTAATAGAACGGCTTTGAATACAGTCCTAGCAATAGACTCTCGGTAATAGAACGGCTTTGAATACAGTCCTAGCAATAGACTCTCGTCTATTGTCTGAGCATAAGCCTAGCTAGGTATAAGGAGATTCATCAGTGATGAATTATTTGACTGTGGAAAACAATAGAACAAAGGAAAGTCAAAATGTCCCTCAGTTCTCTGTTCCCCAATTCTCCTTTCATTATTATGGCAGAATGGCCAAAAAGAGAGCAGAGGTTTCCAAGAATCAATGTTTTTAGGCTATCCATATACATTAATTTCATTGTTTTTACTCCACATGTGATTTCCTTGTTTAGAAACCACTGAGTTGAGAAACTGAATTTTATCAATCATATGATGCTCACTACAAATGAAAATAGGAAAAAGGAGTTGAAGTCAAATGGAAGTATATTTTATAGGTTCTACTTGAAGAGGCAAATTGGTTTAATTGTACATTTAAAAACATTAAATAGATCATTTCATGGAACACATGGTCATTTTGTATTGCTATGCTTCTGATAAACATTTATAAAAAATATCACTGAAATAAATTGTCAATAGCTGTTGCAGAAAATGAAGAGGTATGCTGAAAATTTTATCTGTAATTCTCTCCAAATTAAATCAACATATATTTAAATATTCAATGACTTCATTGCAAAGATGAGCATAAAAAAAGATGGCTTGACTAATGTGGAAATAGATTTAATATGATTATACATATATATCAGATTATATACCATCTTGGAGAGGGAGGAGGGGAAGGAAGGGGAAAAAATAGAACTCAACATTCTTTAAAAGTGAATGTTGAAAACTACAAATAAATAAACAAATGAAAATATGGGGGGCGGAGTTGGAAATATATGTCGGAAAGTATGATGTAAGAGTAAGAAATGAGAAGAGTCAAAGTTATGCAAACTATACAAAAGTTTCAAGCTTATAAGTTATGAATACTTCAAGAACAGAATCAGGAAGTGCTGGTGCACATGGAAAGTACCAAATCACAAAGAAATGAAATTGACTATATTTTACCAGAAAAAAAAAACTGTTTATGGATGGAGAAGTCATTTCCAAATCAGAAATCATTTCTAAATCTGTGTATAGTCAGACTTTCTGCTTATTAAATGGACAACATCAAGAAAAAGGAGTAAAATGAGAAGAACATATTCTATGCAATGGAGACAACTCCAACCTGATATATCTTTTGCTGTTGATGAGGGGGGAAATGAGAAATTGAAGCACATTGATAATTTCCTAAGGAAATTGAACTAACTTAACTTAGTCAATTGGCATATATCATTAAAAATTTTTGAAAAGAACAAAAAAAAGGATTCTGAAAGGTAAGAATGAAAATTAGTCTTTTGGGAAATAATTTGCAGCACTTTATTACTTATTCTCAAGGGGAAATTTGCTTGAGGACATATACAAACTAGTTTAGTCATCTAGATCAAAGTGCTCAAGTTCTCTTCTAACATGCAGTAGCATGCAAAATCACCTCTTGATCCTTCTGAATTAATGGCCCAGAGAGATAAAATTTAAAAGAAAATATTATGTTGAGGACTTAATAGAGAGAATGCCAAGTTACTTAATAGTGTCTGAAAATTTTTCCACAAGGAGAATAAAAGAGCCTAAATTTTCCTTAACCAAAAAACACTTGATCTCTATGCAAAGGATAAAGAAATCTCAGGTAGCAAGGTGACATGATAATTACAGTGATGACCTTGGAATTATGAAGCTCTGAGTTTGAATCCTGCCTCAGAAATTTACTGGCTGTATAATTCTGGGAAAGTAACTAATCTCTCCGTTAGAAATACACTTGTGGGGATCACAGGACTTCCCAAACAAGGCACTAGCCCTCAGGAAGATCCATGTGATAGAACCATCCTCAGAAAAGAACTCAGACCCAGCCCCCCAATATCGGAAGAAACACACTCACTTTAAACAAAGAACAAACCTCTTTGTGAAGTCAGGAAAGCTCTTATTTTATTTTAGCCAATTATTCTACATTCCTAGTAAATGGGTCCCTCCTGAATGGAGAGTACATATTCTTTTTTGCATTAAAAAATTTTATTTAGTTTCTTTTTTAAATTATTTATTTATTTATTTATTTTAGTTTTCAGCATTCATTTCCACAAGATTTTGAGTTTCAAATTTTCTCCCCATCTCTCCCCTACCCCCCCCATGCCAAGATGATAAGCATATTGATTACCCCTTCCCCCAGTCTGCCCTCCCCTACCCTTCCCTTACCCCCTTTCCCCTTACTTTCTTGTAAGGTAAGATGAATTTCTATGCCCCATTGTCTGTATATCTTATTTCCCGGTTGCATGTAGAAAAAATTTTTTAACATTTATTTTTAAAACTTTGAGTTCCAGATTTTCTCCTTTCTTCCCTCCTCACCCACCCCCATTGAGAAAACAAGCAATTTAATATAGATTATGCATGTGTAGTTACGAAAAACATTTCCATAGTAATCATATTGTGAAAGACGACCTGTATTTCCCTCCATCCTATCCTGCCCCCATTTATTTTATTTTCTACTTTGACCCTGTCCCTTTTCAAAAGTGTTTGCTTCTGACTACCCTCTTCCCAAATCTGCCTTCCTTTATATCATCCCCACCTCTTATCCCCTTCCACCCTACTTTCTTGTAGGATAAGAGACACAATTGAGTATATATGTTATTCCCTCCTTAAGACAAATCCAGTGAGAGTAAGGTTGACTCATTCCCTTTCATCTCACTGCTCTTCCCCTGCATTGTAACAACTTTCTCTTGCCTGTTTTAAGTGAGATAATTTGCCCTATTTGGTCTCTCCCTCTCTCCTTCTCCCAATATATTCTTCTCTCGCCTCTTAATTTTATTTTTCAGATATCATCCCTTCATATTCAACTCACCCCATGCCCTGTGTCTGTGTATACATATACACACATATACACATATGCATACATACATATACACATGTATACATTATATGTGTATGTATATATATATATATGATATTCCCTTCAACTATCTTAATACTGAAAAAAATCTCATGAGTTACAACTATCGTCTTTCCATGTGAGAATGTAAACAGATGAACTTTAATAAGTTCCTTATGATTTCTCTTCCTTGTTTACCTTTTCATGGTTCTCTTGATTCTTATATTTGAAAGTGAAATTTTCTGTTCAGTTCTGGTCTTTTCATCAAAAATGCTTCAAAGTCCTCTATTTCATTGAATGACCATATTTTCCCCTGAAGCATTATACTCAGTTTTGCTGGGTAGGTGATTCTTGCTTTTAATCCTAGCTCCTTTGACCTCTGGAATATCATATTCCAAGCCCTTTGATCCCTTAATGTGGAAGCTGCAAGATCTTGTGTGATCCTGATTGTGTTTCCACAATATTATAATTGTTTCTTCCTGGTAGCTTGTAATATTTTCTCCTTGACCTGGGAACACTGGAATTTGACTATAATATTCTTAGGAATTTTCTTTTTGGGATATTTTTCAGGAGGCAATTGGTGGATTCTTTCAATTTCATTTTACCCTCTAGTTCTAGAATATCAGGGCAGTTTTCCTTGATAATTTCTTGTAAGATGATTTCTAGGTTCTTTTCTTTGATCATGGCTTTCAGGTAGTCCAATAATTTTTAAATTGTTTTTCCTGTATCTATTTTCCAGATCAGTTGTTTTTCCAATGACATATTTTACATTGTCTTCTATTTTTTCATTCTTTTGGATCTGTTTTATAATATCTTGATTTTTCATAAAGTCATTTGCTTCCATTTGCTCCATTCTAATTCTGAAGGAATTATTTTCTTCAGTGAACTTTTGGATTTCCATTTCCATTTGGCCAAGTGTGCTTTTTATGGCATTCTTCTCCCCGTTGACTTTTTGGACCTCTTTTGCCATTTGAGTTAGTCTATTTTTTTTCCAATTTATTTATTTATTTTTAGTTTTCAATATTCATTTCAACAATATTTTGAGTTACAAATTTTTCTCTCCATCTTTCTCCTACCCCAACCCCAAAATAGTGAGCCTACTGAATACTCCTTCCCCGAGACTGTTCTCTTATATCCTCCCTCATCCCACCCCCCAAACTTTCTAGTAGGGCAAGATGGCTTTCTATACCCTAGTGCCTGTATATCTTATTTCCCAGTTGCATGTAAAAAGCTATGTTTTAAACTTTGAGTTCCAGATTTTTTCTCTTCTTCCCTCCTCACCCACCCCCACTGGGAAGATAAGCAATTCACTATAGATTGTACATGTGTAGTTACTCAAAACATTTCCATAGTAGTTATATTGTGAAAGACTAACTAAAATTCCCTCCATCATATCCCATCCCCCACTTATTCTACTTTCTCCTTTGACCCTGTCCCTTTTCAAAAGTGTTTGCTTCTAACTACCCTCTCCCCCAATCTGCCCTCCCTTTTATCATCCCCCCTCTTATCCCCTTCCCTCTTATTTTCCTGTAGGGTAAGATACCCAATTGAGTATGTTACTCCCTCCGTAAGCCAAATTCAATGAGAGTAAGGTTGACCCATTCCTTTTCACCTTCCTGCTCTTCCCCTCCCTTGTAACAGTTTTCTCTTGCCTCTTTTATATGAGATAATTTACCCTAATTTATCTCTCCCATTCTCCTTCTCCCAGTACATTCCTCTCTCACCTCTTAATTTTATTTATTTTTTAGATATCATCCCTTCATATTCACCTCATCCTGTCCCCTTGATCTATGTATACATGTACATGCATATTAGGGAAATTTTGCTTGATAATTTCTTGAAAGATGGTGTCTAGGCTCTTTTTTTTGATTATGGCTTTCAGGTAGTCCAATAATTTTTAAATTATCTCACCTGGATCTATTTTACAGGTCAGTGGTTTTCCAATGAGATATTTCACATTGCCTTCTATTTTTTTCATTTGTTTGGATCTGTTTTATAGTATCTTGATTTCTCATAAAGTCATTAGCTTCCGTTTCCTCCATCTAATTTTGAAAGAATTATTCTCTTCAGTGAGTTTTTGAAATTCCTTTTCCATCTGGCAAATTCAGCTTTTTAAGGCATTCTTCTCCTCATTGGCTTTTTGGACCTCTTTTGCCATTTTGGTTAGTCTATTTTTAAGGTGTTATTTTCTTCAGTATTTTTGGGGTCTCCTTTAGAAGGCTGTTGACTCGCTTTTCATGATTTTCTTGCATCATTCTCATTTCTCCTCCAAATTTTTCCTCCACTTCTCTTACTTGATTGTCAAAATCCTTCTTGAGCTCCTCCATGGTCTGTGACTAATTCATATTTTTCTTGGAAGCTTTTGATGCAGGAGTTCTGACTTTGTTGTCTTCCTCCTCTGCCATGCTTTGATCCTTTTCATCCCCCAAAAAAAGGATTCTATGGTCTTTTGTGCTTCTTCTGCTTTCTCATATTGCCAGCCAATTACTTGATCTCTGAGCTCTTTGCCACAACCCTTTGCTTCCAGTTTGCAGAGAGCTATGTCCCAAATTGCTGGGGCTTTCTCAGATGCTGGAGCTATGAGGTGGGCACCCTCTCTGTAGTCCCCACAAGCTCTGGCACACTGGTCACACACCCCAGGACCACCACCCAAGATGGTGATCCAAATCCAAGCAGGTCAAAGCAAGAGCAACCACCCTCTACATGGTCACCTGGTTACCCCACAATCTGCAGGTCAGGAACTCCAGAAGAAGCCATGTGGCAGCAACTGCAGCCACCACACACCTGCCAGCTCTCACCCCAGGGGCAGGTGCCAGAACATGCTCTTTTCCACTCAGTTCCAGCAGAGTTCTCAACTGACCCTTTACTTTCCCCCTGGTGTTTATAGGTTGAGAAGTCTGGAAACCACCACAGCTGCTGGTGATTCACTCCCCCAAAGTCTGCTCCAGCCACCACTAGTTGGAGCCACCCTGGGGCCAGAACCACATGGCTCACGTGGGACTGTGCTGCCTAACTGTTGGCCTGTTGGGCCACCCTTAGGAGGAGATTTGCCTCTCCCTGTCACCGTGGGGATTCTGCAGCTCCAAAATTTGCCCAGAGTCATTTTTTTACATGTATTGGAGGTGATGGGAGCCAGAAACACACAGAGATCCTGTTTTCACTCTGCCATCTTGGCTCCACCTCTAGTCTATTTTTTTTAAGATGCTATTTTCTTCAGTATTTTTTTTAGGTCTCCTTTACCAAGCTGTTGATTCGTTTTTCATGATTTTCTTGCTTCACTCTCATTTCTCTTCCCAATTTTTCCTCTACTTTTCTTACTTGATTTTCAAAATCTTTCTTGAGTTCCTCCATAGCCTGTGACCAATTAATATTTTTCTTGGAGGCTTTTGATGCAAGAGTTTTGACTTTGTTGTCTTCTTCTGGTTCTATGTTTTGAGCTTCTTTGTCACCAAAGAATAATTCTATAGTCTGATTTCTCTTCCTCTGCTTGCTCATTTTCCCAGTCAGTTATTTGTTTTTTTTTATCTCTTTCCCACAGCAATACTTTGCTTTCAGAGTGGAGAGTGCTGTGCCCCAAATTTCTGTGGTTTGTGCAGCTGTTGTCAGAGCTACTTCTAGGCACCTGCCTCAGAACTGTGAGGAGGACTCCTTCTCTACAGCTGCCACAAGCTCTGCCATGCCAGGGCTTCTCCTCACCCCAGGATAACCATCTAAGACTGCAACTCAGATCCAAGCAAGACAAAGCAAGAGAATCCTGCCTCAGTTCCCACAAAGATATTCCTGCAATTGCCCTCTGATAAGCCACTTGGTTCCCCCACCCTCTGTGGGCCTGGAACTCTGGAAGCAGCCACCCTCACTACCAGAGCCACTGCCTGCCTCCTTAGCCTCAGAGCCAGGACTGCACTGTGTTCTTCTCTCACCCAGGTTCAGAAGTTTCCCACTGACCTTTTACTTTCTCTTTGACATTTATGTGTTGAGAAGTCTAGAAACCACCATAACTGCCAGTGATTCAGTCCCTTGATGTCTTCTCTGGCCGGGTCTATGCTGCTGATCTGTGCTAGTGCGGCCCATGCAGGACTGTGCACCAGTCCAATGCGATAGACCCTTCCTGTTGGCCTGCCACATTGCCTTCAGTGGGAGATGTATTTCACTCTCTCATTTTGTGGGTTCTTTAGCTCTAAAATTTGTTTAGAGTCATTGATGATTGGGTGCAAGTTCCTGCTTTTACTCACCATCTTAGCTCTGTACATTTTCTTTAGACAAATCCCAGGCTTAAATGCCTTGCTTTCAATTCAGATTTCCTGCCTGCCTCCCTTTGGCCCCACATTCTAAGGTTCACTAAATCCCACCCCTTGATTATATCTTTTCATTTCCACATTTCAATTCCCTCCTCCTTTTTCATCTTAATTTTTCCTAAGTCTTAAATAAAGGAAGGGTCAAAAATGCTTCTGGTCTCCTCCCCTTTTGTCTGCTTCAGATATCATGAGATAGGTTTTTCCTCAATGGTTAAAAGAATTGACAAAATCATGAGTTTGAAGATTCAAACCCAGGATATTGAAGATGAAAGTCCCATTATAATGGATCTAATACTCATTCTTTGTGAATGAGATCTGGCCTGGCAGTCCTTTAAAAAAAAAGTCACAGATATGCTGATTTTCATGTGCCAGCATCCCCTACTACCCTCTACAAGCAGTTTTTGTCTCTGACATTAGCCATCAGTATGACTTCAAATCAGGTTTTATATAATTTCTGTGGAAACAAAATTCAGTCATACCTTCCATCTCTAAGTTTCAGTTTTCTCATCTGTAAAATGAGAGGGTTGGATTTGATAGCCTCAAATGTACTTTCCTTTTCCAAAACTATTATACAATGAGATTATTGCAAGGGGTAATATGGGTTAAAAGTATAAACTTGTTTGTCAAATCTTACATAGCAGGATGGGAGAAGATTATGAACAGTGTCACCTCATAAAAGCAGCAGAAGCATCTTGCTGCAATAACTAGCTTGTTCAAGCCTGAGAGCAATATAATAGCCTGAAGGTCCACAGGGCTCCCTCTTATTCAACTTTAGGGAGCTTATTTTAGACAAAAATTTGTGAGTTCAATCATAATAGCTCTGAGTCCCCCAGTTAGGAAAATTCCTAACATGTTAGGCAGAGGATTCTCTGTCTAACTTTATATTTATGTATCTACCTCTAGTTAATATCTAGCCTCTTCGAGATTGAGGAAAAATTAAGCTCATTGGAATAGCTTGGGTAACAAAATAGCAGATTAGATTGTGGTATCTACGGATAAACAAGCTCTAGGAGAGGAAGCTGTGGGATGGGATAAATGTTCCTTGAATTTCCTCCTGCCTAGGTCTTCTGCTCCAAGATTCCTGTAGGGCTTCTGAGCATCTTTAATACCTCCCTTCTTTGCCACAGTTCAGGCCTTTCTTTTTTTATTTTTAATAAGAAGTATGCTAGAAAGCCACACACTCCAATTTCTGGAGCTCCTCTTTCTTTTTCAATGCACTCAATAATTTGTGGATTATCCTAGGAGAAATGAACAAGTTACTTCATCTATTAAAATAGACCTTCTCTTTAGTATCATTTTACTTTGTCCAAAGGCTATCAAAGATTTTTCTCACTTAGTTTAAGGTTTTTTGATTGATTTATTTAGATGTTTCTCAGTTAATATATTAGAATTAAAAGGGGTAAGTGTTTTTTTTTTCCCTATCCCTACAAGGGAAAATAAATTTACAGAAAATTTCGCAAGACATCTGATTAAGCAAATGTATTTCTAGGACATTTAAGGGTGAGATTAAAGACAAAAAAAAGAAGAAAAATGGAAAGCTCAAATCTTGCTTCTAATGCTTTCTACATGCGAGATTGTGAACAAGACATTGAACCTCCCTTGGTCTTTCTTTCTTCATCAATAAAACAGGGAAATTATACTAACTGTCCTGAGAGGCCCCTTTCAGATCCAAATCTCCAATCCTATGATCGTTTTTTTTTTTTTAAGTAAATGTTTGTCAACTGATTGGTCAATGTTAGTAGAGTCACTATATTTGTACTCTAACATGTCTCCCATGTACTCCATGAGGAAATATAAACAGCACTAAGAAAAACAAAAGTGGGAACATTAGCAGGACTAGTCCAAATATATATAGAGAACATCCATTCTGGAAGTGAAACAATTTTGAGGACATGTTGGATCAATTTTCAAGATATCTGAAAGAAGACTGTATTAAGAGCTTCAAAATAATATTTGGACCTTATTGTCATTCAAAAAAATGACCCAGAGACTTAATATATTTTCCTAAATATTTTTAATCACTACCAATTTTTTTTATGAGAATAATCTACCTATGCATCAAGAATGCAATTTGAGGAGGGAACAGGAAGTCTTTTATAAACTGTGTTCCATAGCAGACCACTTCTTACTATCACAAGAGTGACCTGAAAGGTACAGGAATGCAAAATCCTACTGTGCGTTTTGTTTGCTGTTCATAAAAAAAATATTTTATTCCATAAAGCAATGTGCCACTTTAATAGCTCTTCTCCAATCACATATTTTCTATTCACTTATCAAAATGATTTTTTGAAAAATGTAATAGAAGTAACTTTGTTTGCCCACCTGTCAAACAAGGCAAAAAAAAAAACCAAACCCAGGAGATGTGTTCTTCCTTTATTTGCCATTAGCATCAAAGATTTCCACTGTAGAATCAAAAGATGAAGTCCTTGAAATGTTCCTATTTGCTCTTACTTGTTATTACATGACATTGTAATGATTTCATCAAACTCTGGAACATTGAAGAGCCTCATAAATATAATTCATTATCACTGTAGAGTTCAACTAAGCTACATACATTGAAAAAACCAAATTGATAAAGACTTGCAATATCCAGAGTGACCATTACCTACTCTTTGGAACAGCTCTCACATCTGGAGAAATCTGTTCAGGAAAGATGCTATACCTGAGGTCATCAACAAGCTGGACAAGCAACCAGGATGATGAGAGGACTTGGCCAGGCCATATGAGGATCAGTTAAAGGAACATGTTCTTTTTAGCCTAGAAAATATTTAAGGGGGCAGCTAGGTGTTGCAGTGGATAGAGCACTGACCCTGAAGTCAGGGGGACCTGAGTTCAAATCTGGCCTCATACACTTGGCACACTTATTGGCTGTATGACTTTGGCGAGTCACTTAACACCAACTGCCTTGCCTTCCCCCCTTCAAAAAAAAATAAACAAAAGAAAAAATACTTAAGAGGCACGTGATAGCTACCCTCAAACATCTAAATGACTGTCATATGAAAAGGGGATTACAGAAGAACTGAGTTAAAGGGGCCCTCATAAGCCGTAAAATCCAACTCGTCCTTAACCAATCATCCGCTTTTCAATATCCTCAACAAAGTGGCCATGGAGCCTTCGGCTGAAATACTTCCAAAGAAGTAGAACTTACTACCTCACAAAAGAGTCTATCCCATCTTAGCACAACTCTAATCAGGAATGGAGCTTAAATCTCCTTCAGTGTAATTAATTCCCACAAGTTGCTCCCAGTTCTATCTCCTAGGGCCAGGCCAAGTTAAACAGATCTAATTCCTCTGACACAAAGCACCCTTCGAATGTTTGAAGACAGCTGTCACATTTCCCCACCCCACATTCTCCTCTACAAGTATTTTCTACATCTGCTTCTACAACTAGAATGGATTTGAATGCAGCATTAGAGATGTGGTCTCACCAGGGAGGACTGCAAGAGAACATCATCTTTCTTCTTCTGGGCGCTGATACTTTCATTGCACTTCAAAATCACTAGTTTTGATGCCTCCAATATTATGCTATTGAGTAGTAGCTGATTTTAACTCCTGGAACTGCTATGAGTGCTGTTCCAAAGAGGAGAGAGTGAAGTCTTCACCATCTATCAGTGATGGATTTATCAGATATCATTCATCAGAGGGGATTCCTTTCAAATATGGGTTAGATTGGTCCAGAAGAGTGGTCTCTTCCAACCATGAAATTCTATGATTCTATAGACTTTCATTACACTCATTTATGTTTTTTTTAATTATTAGGTTTTAAGCTCATTGAAAGAATAAAACATTTTATGTCTCATCTTTGTCTGATCAGCATCTATGATAGTACATTGCAAATATTAGACACTGAAGAATAGTTGAACTGAATTGAATCAAGAAAAGCAAACACTTTTTTCTAGTCTTGATTCTGTTATGTCCATATTTTAAAAGTAATTCTTTTTCTTCAATTTTCCTGTAGTAAGTATGACAAAGGAGAGAAGGGAGCACATTTGAGACATCTTATGAAGGTAAAGGCCCTGGCTACAGATTAGACATGGAAGATGAGAGATTTTGAGCCTGAGCAACTGAGAAGATGGTGGTGCCCTTTTCAGTAGAAGCTAGAAAGTTAGGAAATTAGGGAAGTTTGGAAGAAGGGATGGTTTTGGGGAAAAGACAATGGGTTCTATTTTGATAATGTTTTAAGTTATCTACAGGACATATAGTTTAGTGTATGGAGGGACTGGAGAGGGACATCAATTAAGAGGCTATTACAATAGTAAAGGCTAGAGTTGATAAAACCAAGATAAGTCTGGATTTGAAGGATTGGGTGATCAAAAGACATTCAGAAGTTAATGAGGGCATGACCCAAAAAAGGAAAATTAGAGAAAAGTGCTAAAGGTTGAAGGAGTGAATAGATCAGAGGTGGAAGAGTATATTTAGAAGGGAGTTTGAGTTTTATCAAGTAACATTATAGTATTAGAGCTGAAAGCCTCCTCACAGTCCAAGACCTTGTCTTATAGAAAAGCAAACTAAATCCTAGAAAGAACTTTGCTTTCAGGAAACACATTAGCCAGTTTTCTGGTTAGATACTCACAGCATCTGAGCAGACTCACTGAAAGTCTCTAGTCATGGGCCAATGTGTCCACAAAATTTCTCTTTCATTAGTAGGTGAGGGTGGGGATGGAGAGAGTATTCACACATTCTCTAGAGAGCACTTTGTATGGAAACTCCACTAATTGTTGTGCAGCTTAGAAATAGATCATTGTATATAGGAACTGGAAGTAAACTATGGCTAGAATAGAATGTGTGCACTCTGATCAGTACCATAGTGGACAGACCAGGGAGCTTGGCATTGCTGCCCCAAAGCCTGGATCATTAAGCTAGAGAGGTAGTAGCTACAGGAAATGGAGAGCACAAAGAGGGCGGAGCCAAGAAGTTTCAGATTTCCTTCTACTACATAGGTCTGTGACCATGGCAGCTCTGTGCTCTGGAGCCCCCTCACTACAGAAGTCACTGTGTGTACTGTCTGGTGATACGGGTATGGGTTTCTCACCCAGGGAGGGAAGTTTGAGTACCGAGGATTAGTAGTCAGACTCCATTAACTCTCTAAGTCCCCTCTACACCAGCAATTTCCCATAAACATATATATATATATATGTATATCATGAATAGTATATATATATACATATATATATATATGTATATATATATATATATATCATGAATAGTCCATAAACATTTTGGTTAAACAAATGAATAAATATTATATTTTCTATGCAGAAAATATAATGGAACAAATGTCTAAAAAAAGAAAATCAAATATATAAACGTCTGAACTTAAAACAGGCAGATTAGATTGATCTAATGATCAATTAAAGAATTCTTATAGAAGAATTCAAGTCAAACATGTGGAACAACTTTCAGAAGAAGAAATGCAAATTATCCATATCCATATGAATGTGTTTAAAATCTCAAATAATCAGAGATTTATTAAAATAACAAATTTTAATGATGGAAAAAGATGGAAATATTCACTATTGGAGGGTCTATGGGAAAATAGACACATCAAGTCACTGCTGGTGGATCTGTGAATTGGTCCAACCATTTTGGAAAGTAAATTGGAATCACACAAGAATAGCTATAAAATCATGGATACTGTTTTATCCAACAATCATGCTTCCAGCTTTATACCCAAAGGAGGTTATTGACAGGAACAAAACACCTTTCTATACAAAAATATTCATAGAACTACTATTTATACCAAAAACTTTAAAACAAATTATGTGTCAAATGATTGGGGAATGGCTGAAAAAATTGTAGTATAAGAATGTTATTACATAGCACTGTCTCAAAAAATATTACTATAAATAATTCAAAGAAATAAGGAAAATTTTGTATGAAGTGATAAAAACCAACCAAAAGAACAATATACACACTCACTGAAAAGTGTACAAGCGAAGACAACAATAAATTCAGGCAAAACACAATGAACAATGTGGACATTAATTTGGAAAGCTTAAAAGGCATATGCCCTTTTTTTGTCAAAAGTAATACAAAAATACAGGGTTGTAACTATTAGCATTTGCAGTTACTCTGTTATGCTGTTTCTTGTAACTGTTATTTTATTTACTGTTAACACTTATTTTATTGGTTGTTCGTGGGTTTGTTAAGTTTGTCAGCTGTCAAAACAAAATACATCAGTTTTAAAAAGGGAAAATAAATAAAAGGATTCACCACAAAGCTTCTTCAAATAAGCAAAATTGCTGGTGCATTTCAAACGACTATATTTTCAAGAATTCTATTTAACCACAAGCTTTCAGAATGAAATTGTATGAAGTGTTACAACCATATAATAATTCACTATCGCCAGGGAAATCCAAAACCTGTTGCTATACAGCTGGTTGCAGACGTATGCTGGGCTACAATCTCTAACCTGCAAAGAAAGAGCAACCTGTCTCCAAAATCATTAGTGTTGTAAGTTGTCACTCTCTGCCACTCTTGGGATATAGGAAATCCTTAATCTTTAGGGAAACCTGAGAGGATCTATTCATGTCAGCCATCAGAGAAACTGGGGATCTATTTGCTCCGCATATATCCCAATCCTAGAAATCCAGAAGGCTCCTAAATAGCCTGGTTAGTACTGAAGTTTCCATCGCCTTGAAGAATCATAGAATCTGAGAGTTAGAAGGGACTCTAGCTGATATTTTGTTCAACCTGTACCTGAAAAGGAATTCCCACTATTACATACTCTACTAACTTTAGTTTCTATTTAAAGACCTCCAGACAAAGAGAACTCACCACGTCTTAAGGCAGCTCAGTCTACTTTTGGACAGTTATTGTTATTAACATGCTGCTGTTGTAGCCCTGGTATCAAACTCAAATTTGTCTCTTTGCAACTTCCATTCATTTGCTCCTGGTTCTGCCCTCTGGGTTTAATCAGAACAAACTCAGTCCCTCTTCCACACGGCAGACCATCAAATACTTTATGGTAGATATCATATTTCCATCAAGTTGTCTCTTCTCTAGACTAAATACCTCCAATTCCCTCAACTTATTCTTATTAGATATGGACTCAAGTCTCTTCACCATTCTGGTTGCCTTCCCCTGGATAGTCTCCAGTTTATCAATGTCCTCCCCTTCCCCCCATTTATTTATTTATTTTAAGTTAAATTTATTTATTCTCAAATGAAGGTCTCTCTTGTCTCCTTTCTACCTCACCACCCTCATTGCCCCCAAACACCGCTGAAAAAGCAAGAAAATCAAAACCCCTCTTAAAAACACATATATAGTCAAGCAAAACATTGGCCATCCCAAGAAAGGTGTCTCAGTCTACATTCTGAGTTTATTAGGAGGAAATCAGCATGTTTTATGGCTGACCTTTGTGTCGTTCATAGTTCCTAGTCTTTCAAAGTTTTTTGCCTTAAATATTGTTGTTATTGTATAAATTTATTGATATTCTTATTAAACTGTCGTGCCCAGAATTGAAAGAATGAGAAAATAAAAGAAGCTTTCAGTATCATAGATAATCTAAGGAAGTTCTCTGGAATGACTGATACATTTCTAAATCAAGATCCGGTAACTTTTAATATGAGCAAACCTCCAGAGCTCTTGGTAGGGCTGGACTCATCCTGCAGTTTAGAGTATAAGCGAGAAACTTTCTTAGGTTGGTGGCACTAACCGGTTTGCACCTCAAACTGAAGAAGCTGCCAGGGCTGGACACTTTTTACTTGAGATAATGACCTCATTAGAAGATTGGGCTGTTTTCATCCTGTCATGATCTTGCCTTCCATACTTGAAGACTAGTAAAAGTAACATGAGTTTATGTCTAATCTATCGTATGGCAGCAACTGAAGCACTTGAAATTTTATACTGAGAGAAATATTCCATGTCACATCCAAGCCATTAAAAATCAGATATAAATTAAGCATTGACACTAATTTATAAAATAATGGACACATTCATCAAAGTGCTCATTAAAATCTGTTTTCAGAATGCTCAGAGAAAGGTATATCGCCTATTCATTGACTCTAGTTATTAGTGTGCAAATCATGTTTCTGATGATAAAGCCACTAACTACATCCTCATTTGAAATAAAAGAATTTCGAAGTGAAGTGTATAAAAGATTTAGAAAGTGCAGTTTGAAAAAGTGAACAGTTGGTACCATTAGACTAAAGCCATGCATTTATGAGTATCTCCATTCATCCAAATGTCAGTCACTAAGATTTCAGTAGAGATGGAAAAGAGCTAACTCGAGAGAAGTATAATGCCCAAATTGCCATCAGTGAGAGAACAACTTTTTCCTCTCTGATTTAGTTAGAGTAATTTTATAAGCTTAAGAATTTTTAAAACTTCAAGTTTTTTTTAAAGACATAATATCACACCACAATTAATAGATTTAAAGTGTCATAAACTCAGGAACAATGTCTTATCTAACCTTGTCTTCCCCAGATGGTAGCACAATTCTTTGTATAATGCAGGAGATTATTACTTTTGCTGTTAATAACAATAGCACAACAGCTAATTATATAACATTAAAACACTTGCAAGGTGTTTTACATACTTTATTTCATTTGAACCCAACAACCTTAGGAGATGAATGCTTTTATCTTATAGATGAGTAAATTGTGCCTCAGAAAGGTTAAGGGATTTGCCCAAGGTTGCATAACTAATGATTTTTATGAGCAAAATTTGAACCCAAGTCCTGACTCTATTGCAGCTAGGTGTCACAGTGGATAGAGTTCCAGACCTGGCATCAGGAAGACTTCTTTTTCTGAGTTCAAATCTGGCCTCAGACACTTAGTAGGTCACAGAGTCTGTGACCCTGGGCAAGTCATTTAACACTGTTTGCTTCAGATTCCTTATCTGTAAAAAGAGCTGAAGAAGGAAATGGCAAGTCCTTCCAGGATCTTTGCCAAGAAAACCCCAAATTGGATCATGAAAAGTCAGAGATGACTAAAATTGACTAAACAAACAAAAACCTTCCTGATTTTAGTCACTGTATTCTATATTGAATTGAATTATGCCACATTTGTGGTATATGTCTCCAACCATGCCTATCCCAATGTGGCCAGAAAAGACTCATTCATACCACAATACCTTTTAAAGACATTAAAATGTCATAATCACCAGAGTTATAATCAGAAATTTTTCACTTGTGGCAAAAAATGGTTGGGAACAATGAAATAGCAGTAGATCGTCCAATCATGAGTGTAATTGTTCCAGGAAAGGTGAGCTCAGAGACTGAGGGAGAAAGCAGATTCAGAAAGGCACTATAGTAATGGAGCTAAACATAGCAGATGAGAACCATATAGAACATAGAGATAGGTCCAGTGGTCACCAGCACATACTTCTGGGGAAGAAATAATATCCCTCTCAGATGTCAGTCATCTGAGGCAAAGCTCTACTTTCCCCCTGCCATAGTTTTGTCCATCATTCCCACCCCATTACTTCTTGCCTACCTCTTCTAATTAGGAGGAAGTTGTTCAGGGGAAGGAGCATGTGTTTTGCCTGAAGTCATATAGGGAGTTAGTGGCAAAATTGGAACTAGAGTCCAGATTTCTTGCCTCTCAATTAATTTAGTTATACCGTTTCAGTCTTCCAGAAAGAAGACTATTTAATATGGAATAATGGAACATCAGGTCTTCAGATGAGTTTTAGAAAGAGTTATTCTATCCATTTCATTTTTCACATTTATTGTATCCTATTTTACATTATACTTAGAGTTCATTTGCATGACAATGAAGAGCATAATAGGAGCAAAAGACTATATGTCACCACAATCTCATGCAGTAAGGTTCTGCTACAGGGATGTAAGGTCTTAGCGCACTCCCCTGAAGCCTACATTCAATCCTATCTGCATTTTGGTCAAGGGCCATATAAGCTATTTAAAATTACGAGTCAAAATCCTTTAAAACTAAGCAACACTTTAGTTATATACCTTTCATTGGTGACAGTTCTAGCCTTTTTCCTGGCCTCTACTTATCTTATTAATTTTACAAATAACATGAAACTGAAAATGATAGTGAATATATTAGATGATAGAATGAGAACCCAGAATAATCTTAATAGGCTGGAATAGAGGAATAAAACTAGCAAGATGAATCTTAATAGGGATAAATTTAGGATCTTAGATTTTGATTTTTAAAAAATTTCAACTGTATAACTTCATGATGTGGGAGATGGGACTAAAAATAGTTTGTCTGGAAAAACACCTAGAGATTTTAATGTATTACCAGCTCAGTATGAGTCAGCAATATGATATAGCCAATAAAGCAAATGGGTTCTTAAGATTGCATTGATAGAAGTATAGTACTGAGAGCCAGAGAGGTGACAGTTCTGTTAAATTCTGTCCTGGTCAGACTATCTTTTTCTATGCGCCATGTTTTAGAAAGGATGCTGAAAAACTGGAATGTCCTCAAAGAGAGTGTTCAAAAGCATTTCATATGAGGAGTGATTGAAAGAACTGGGGGTTATTTAATTTGGAGAGGAAAATACTTGGATAATTGTTTGTTGCCTTTATATATATGAAAGTTTGTAATATGCAAAAGGAATTAGATTTGTTCTTCTTGGCCCTCAATGTCAGAGCTAGGATTAGTTGGTGGGAATTACAGGGAAATAGAATGAAATAGAATTTAGATCAGTATAAGGGAAACCTTTCAATTCATCAGAGCAATTTGAAAATTGAATGGGGCTGCCCTGGAGAGTCATTAGCTCCCTGTCATCATAGGTCTACAAATGAAGGTTGTATGGCCACTTAATAGTAATAACAAATACCATTTATATAGAGTTGTAAGGTTTTCAAAGCATTTACATTACCTCCTTTGATCCTCAGAACAGAGGTAGGTGCTATTATTGTCTCCGTTTTACATATGAGGAAACAGGCTCAGAAAAATTAAGCGACTTTACTAAGATCATACATCAAGTAAATATCTGAGGTATGATTTGCACTCAGTTTTTCCTGACTCCAAGTTCAGTACTGTGCCACCTAATCTTGTCATTTGTCTGGAATATTGTAGAAAGGGTACAAATTATATTAGATGGTGTCTGAGATCCCTATGAATTTTGAAATTCTGTGAGTTGATGCCACAGTTCTTTTAACTAATGTTAAAAAAAAAAGCATATGAGGAGGAAAATAATATGGGAGTCTCATGGTCATTGGGACTGGGGAGACTGTCAGCCTTTGACTATTACCATCTCTCTGACTATAGGTAATATGAAATATTGTTAGGTATAATGCAATAGATAATATTAAAATATTGTTAATATAAATATTGGTAGTTTCATGCTCAAGATAATGTTAAAAATGGTATGTCCTTGCAGGAGACAAGCTCTTGAGAGAGTCTAATTCTCACCAGAGGGAAAGGAAGAATCAGGCTGTAAATCTAAATCAAGTTAAATCAACAATAATTTTTATAACACAGGTTACTACGTGACAGGCACTGGGGTAAGCATTGAGGATACAAAGACCAAAAATAGCCCCTGTTCCCAAGGGGCTTGCAGTCTTAAGGGAGGAGAAAACCCACAAACAACACACAAATAGAGATATACAGACATTTTCAAAAGGTATGAAGCTGGTAGTGATAGTCAATGCACTCAAAGGACACATTATATATAATGTTAGAAGGAAGGTGCTAACATCAAAGGGGATTAGGAGAGAGTTCTAACAGAAGATAGTATTTTAGCTGAGACCTGAAAGAAGACAGGAAATGGAGATGAGTTGGGGGAGAATTCAAGGCATGGGAGAGAGTTAGTTAAAATTTGTGGAGTTGGGAGATGGCAAATTATGTGTGAAGAATGGCAAGGAGGCCAAAGTCACCAGATTGCAGAATACATAGAGGAGAGTAAAAAGACTGAAAAAGTAGGAAGGGGACAGATTATGAAGAGCTTTACAAGACAAACAGAAGACTTGATATTTGAACCTAGAGGTAATAGGGTGGCATTGGAGTTTATTGAATAAGAAGGTATGACATGTTCAAACCTGAGCTTTGGGGAGATCATTTTAGCAGCTACTGGAGGATGGACTGGAGTGGGTAGCTAAATTTCCAAAAATCTATGCATAATTTTTTATTTGCTATGACCAAAGGTTTAAGACTATTACATATGTTCATTTATATTCTCCATACTAACAGTGAAACATATGGCTACAAGGATTTCATTGAATAGGAAGGAGTTAAAATAATTTGTGGCATCAAGAATGAAATGCTAAGACAGTTTTATTGTTGATAATCTGCTTGTGAAATTTTCTTGTGCCTCAAAAAACAAGAACTAATAACTATAGAGTAATTTAATACTAAGTTAAAATTATTTTGTAAAAGATGTAGGCTTTTGAAGAATGTGTCTAGGAGCAATTTTAGATGATTTTTTTTGTCAAATCTAGAAAGTTATATTATAAGGGGAGGTTAGGTGGTGCAGTGAATTCAGCACTGGCCCTGGAGTCAGGAGAACCTGGGTTCAAATCCGGCTTCAGACACTTGACACAATTATTAGCCATGTGACTTTGGGCAAGTCACTTAACCCCAATTGACCTCCAAAAAAAAAAAAGTTATATTATTATGGTCTCCCTCTGATGCTAAAGAATTTAATTTATAAATATCTTGCATTTCAAATTTATAAAAGATTGCATTGTCTTTGGCAATACTGGTTAGTTTATTATTCTTCACAATGAAGAGATTTCTTGGCATGGAAACTCAAAAAAATCAACCCAAAATTATCAGAAAAAGACAAATGAAAATTACGTTAGCTGGAGACTCTGGGGAAATGATAGATTCAAGTTAAGCTCCTTCATAGCAATGCCCACAGTTCACCTAGTGTCACTTCTTATCATGCAACCTCACATTCAAATCCTAAACACGCCATCTGTGTGGCTCTCTTTAGTGAGGATTTTCAAGTTTGGTTTACATTATTTCACATGGAGTAATAAGGTAATAAACAAGTGTTGCTCTCCATCCACAGGATATCCATCAATGATATGCTCTATTCACTAGTAATTATATGCTTGTGAAGAGGGTAATTCTTTTTAAACGTAAGTGATCCTGTCTGTTTCATTAGAAATAGAAAATTTCAATTATTAGAATTTCTCTTGTTAGGGAATTGGTCTAACACATAGACAATTTGATTCTAGAGTACTTGTTTTACTGCAAGAAAGAAAAGCAATCATTATTGAGTTGAGAAGTATTAGCCTTTGTACAGAAGAGGACTAAATTGCAGAACATATTAGAAGTTGAATGGTTTCAGATTTGGGGCAAGGGATATATGATTGATATATGATATATATTGAAACTCCTTTTGAAGGAGTTTCCAAATGTTTAAAATGTTAGTTATGCCAGAGGTGTGCTGAAGCTAATAGCTCTTTACCAACTCTTCAGTGCTGATTGTTAAAATCTCAATCTAAGCTTTGAAATCACAAATCCTACAAATCAGGGCTAGATTTATTGTTTTGTAAATTGACTAGATTTAATACAATTATGAAGAAAATGTTAATAATGCAGATTAAATTTAAAAGTGTGTTTTGCACACAAAGCCAATGCAGGGAAGCAGAAAAATAAGAAACAATTTTTACAACCAGTGTAGCTAATAAAGGCTTCATTTATAAAATATATAGAGAACTGAGTCAAATTTATAAGAATACAAGTCATTCCCCAATTGTTAAATGATCAAAGGATATGAACAGGTAGCTTTCAGATGAAGAAATTAAACCTATCTATAGTAATATGAAAAAATGCTCTAAATCTCTATTGATTAGAGAAATGCAAATTAAAACAGCTCTGAGGTACCACCTTACACCTATCATATTGGCCAATGCAACAAAAAAGAAAATGATAAATGTTGGAGAAGATGTGGAAAAATTGGAACACTAATGCATTGGTGGAGTTGTGAACTGATCCAAACATTCTGGAGAACATTTTGGAACTATGTCCAAAGGGCTATAAAACTGTGCATACCTTCTGTCCCAGCAATACCACTTCTAAGCCTGTATCCCAAAGAGATCATAAAAATGGGAAAAGGACCCACCTACATAAAAGTATAGCAGCTCTTTTTGTGGTGGCCAAGAATTAGAAATTGAGGAGATGCCCATCAATTAGGGAATGGTTGAACAAGTTTTAGTATATGAATGTAATGGAATACTATTGTTCCATAAGAAATGATGAGCAGGCAGACTTCAGAAAAACCTGGAAAGACTTAACATGAACTGATGCTAATTGAAATGAACAGAACCAGGAGAACATTGTACACGGTAACAGCAATATTATGTGATGATTAACTTTGACAGACTTAGCTCTTTTCAGCAATGCAAGGATCTAAGACAACTTCAAAAGACTCATGATGGAAAATGCTGTTCACATTCAGAGAAGGAACTATGGAATCTGAATGCAGATTGAAGCATACTTATCTGAATTCTCTCTTTCTTTCTTCCTTCTTCTTCTTCTTCTCCTTCTCCTCCTCCTCCTCCTCCTCCTCCTCCTCCTCCTCCTCCTCCTCCTTCTTCTTCTTCTTCTTCTTCTTCTTCTTCTTCTTCTTCTTCTTCTTCTTCTTCTTCTTCTTCTTCTTCTTCTTCTTCTTCCTCATGGTTCCTCCCATTGGTTCTTATTCTTCTTTCTCTTCTTTACAACATGACTAATGTAAAAATATGTTTAATATGAATGTATATGTAGAGCCTATATAAAGTCTGCATGACATCTTGGGGAGGGGGAAGGAAGGGAAGGGGAGAAAATTTGGAACTCGACATCTTATGGAAGTGAATCTTGAAAGCTAAAAATTAATTAATTAATTTTTTTAAGTTTGTAGTAGATATAACTTTTTCAAATAGCCACTTGTGAAACATTTACAGTACATCACTGAAAATGTCCTCAGTATCTTCAAAGGTTATTTATTCACATTTGATCTGCACAAATGGATCATATGAACCAAGAATGGGCTGTTCAAGACCTATTTTATGTTTTTATCTGCTTTGTGTGTTACCATGTACAAAACATAAAATAAAATTATCACCTTCTGGTGCTGAATCTCTCTTTACTTAGCTAGGGTGGTCCTTAGATAATCAACATGATTTGTTGCTGTCCAAAGCTTTTTTTTTTCATTTTTCTAAATTCTTCAATTTTCTGCATGTTATTGCTACTACAAAAACTGCAACTCATGTCTTCAGGGTCTGATCAATTGATCAAATACTTATTAAACCCCACTCTAGGATCAATCAGAACACTAACTAACCTGTAAAATATATCCATGGAACAGATTAATATTCTATCCTTGCTGTAGAAATATAAAGTTGAAAATAGACTAATTCATGGAATCCTATATAGCATAGTTGTGTCCTTTCCCCCTAGTAACATAACATTAAAACAACTCTTATACATTGTTCCATATTGTATAGATTATTTCCATAACTGTCACTGGGTATAATTTGAACATATCGAGAAATATTCTCCAAATAGTGAAACTTTAAATGCATCTCAAAAGAAATATGGAACACTAAGCCCAGGGCTACACAAACACCCTAGATAGTCTAGGCTTCTTCCATGTTCATTCTTAGGAACAGCTGAATAGTAGCTGAGGTTTTCAGGCAGCATTATTATTCAGGGAAAGAAAAAACCCTCATATTTTAATCATGTACATTATGGGGCATAGTCTCTTTAGTCACACCACAGGTTTATAAGATTAAGACAGGTTAGGGAAAAGCAGTAGCACTATATGGCTGCTGCCACTAGAGCTTTAGGCAAAATGTCAGAGGAGATTTTCTTCAGCACCTTCTCACTTCCCTTTCTAAATCCATGTCCCACCACACTATTTTGTTCTTTCACTATTTCTTAGGTACTCTGGACTTCCCGTTGGATGATATTGTTCATATTTCCCACTCCCAAGCACTTCCTGCTTTAAATTTATCCCTTTCCCTAAATGTAGGGCAACTGGGTGGTGGAGTGGATAAAGTGCCAGGCCTAGAGTCAGGAACACTCATCAAATCTGGTCTCAGACACTAGTTTTATGATCCTGAGTCAACCACTGAACCCAGTTTGCCTCAGTTTCTTCATCTCTAAAATGAGCTGGAGAAGGAAATGACAATGTACTCCAATATCTTTTGCAAGAAACCCTGAAATGGGGTTACAAAAAGTTGGAAATGACTGAACAACAAAAACAGAGCTTTACACTTTTCAGAATTCATTGATTACTTGTGGAAAAGCAATTTGATTAGCTACTTCATTTACAGGAAGCTTTAATGACTGACACAGAATAAACCCTTTGAGACCAGAATTAATTACTCAGAAAGAGTTGGTTGGTTTGTTTAAATATTTAAAAATTATCACAAAACACAAAAATAAAGATTAGGAGTAGAATTTCTTAGGGAAAAATATGTTTGTGTATGTATGTACATATATGTATATGTGTGCATATATCAATATCTATATATAAATATGTCCATGCTTAATTGTAGCCTTCTTGGGGGAGAGGGAAAGAAGAGGGAAAAAAGAACAAAGTAAAAATCGTACAGCAGAGAAAAGAAAAGAAAACTTACAAAGAAGCAAAGAGCAAAGAAAAGATGAACAGTTTTCAACACAATGCATAATATTGAATATATAGGCTTTATTGAAATGGAAATATATTTTGAATCCTCTTTTATGTTCTGCTGTGCACGTGACATGTCTTTTTCTTTTCTTATCTATTTAAGTTTTAGTATGCAAGTCTGAAATAAAAAAAGATTTAAAAAATTTTTTAATTATCAAATATCTACTCTGTGCAAGACATTGTGCCACATACTGGAGATACAAAGACAAAAGCAATAATCCCTGCCTTTAATGAGCTTTCATTTTACTGGGAGTGGAAAAGAATACAATATGTAAATAGGGAAGCAAATATGGAGCATACCCAAAATAATTCCAAGAGATACAGAGTGCTAAATAGCTAAGAGATTTGAAAAACCTCGTGTAGGCGGTGACACCTGAATTGTGTTTTGGAGGAAGTTGGGAATTCTCTCAGGTGGAGATGTTGAGGAAGTGTGCTTCAGAGGCAGGAAACTGCAGAGATGGGAGAAGGAACAGTGAACGGAAGAAAGATAGGAAGGTGAATAATATGGAATAAGTATGGAAAGGTAAATTAAGAACCAGATATTTGAAGGCTTCAAATGATAGAATAAAGTGTTTTCTATTTTATCCTAGAGGCAATGTTGTTGTTCAGTCATGTCTGACTCTTTGTGAACCGATTTGGAGTTTTCTTAGCAAAGAGATTGAAGTGATTTGCCATTTCCTTCTCTGGTAGATAAAGGCAAATACAGTTAAGTGACTTTCTCAGGGTCACACAGTTAGTATCTGAGGTCAAATTTGGGTTCAGGTCTTTCTGACTTCAGACAGGAGATCTATCCACTACCAAGCTGCCCGCCTACAGGAAAAAAGAAGCCATTACATATCTTTGAATGGAGATGGGGCATAGCTAGCTCTCTCTTAGAACTATCAGTTTGGTAGCTGTGTGAACACTATAATTGGGGAGAAGATCAACTTGGAAGTTATTGTAATTATTCATGTTGAAAGGAAATGAGAATCTGAACTAGGGTTACAGCTGTTTGAATGAAGAAATGATATATGCAAGAGATCTTGTGAGGATGGGAGCAATAATTGCTGATTGATTGTATGTACAGGAAAGTAATGTTCAAGTATGAAATCAGGTTTGCAAATCCGGGTTATGGAACCTTAAAATATGACCTAGAAGGATAGTGGTATCCTCACCAGAAATTTGGAAGTTTGCAGGGAGATTGATTTGGGGCGGAGGAGTATAATAAGGTTCATTTTGACCAAATAAATCTTTATTGGTGGAATGTGTGCGTAAGGAAGATTCATTCAGAGAAGGGTCTTATTGGTACTTATTGATACGTCTTACCTACTTTTGTACCCAAAGCTAGGAATTTTGGCACCTGGGGCAAATGCGGCTGACAGTGGTGGAAGTGGGTCAGGAGAAGAAGAGACCTTGATTTACCCCAGATCAGCATTCATGATCTTGAGAGTTTATCTTCTTGTAGATCTGCAACCCGGGCAGCCTACAGCTAGTTTACTCTGGTTGAAAACAATTATGTTGTCTCCCAGTCATGTAACCTGACCTGAAGAGGTGCGGTGATGATAAATGGGATGGGTGGTGGCATACTGTGGTGGGGATGGGAGAATTCACTTCCTTTCCCAAAGAGAGGAGACAGACTTCCACAGTCCTCTGCCAGCCTTCTGCTGCTTGGTATGGTTGATGCAGGGTGGAAGCAACTCACCTAAATGTTACTCTTGGCCAAAAAACAGGGGCTGGTTAGGATTTTTCCTGTACTCTCCCAGTCCCAACCCCTCCAGGCTTCTCTCTAGCCAGTTCACCAAGAATAGAGGGAGGCAGGAACTTGCATTTCTTTTCTAGAAGGTTGCCACACCCTGTTTACAGGAGTAATGGAACTCAATACCTTCTCTAATAACTGGTTACTAACCATAGCTTCCACTTACAAGGAAAACTGACCTTAACCACTGTGTTTATACAGTTCTGATTGTTAGTATGTGGAGGGGTTTGAAAGGCAAGAAAAAAAGAGAATAGGAGAAGCAGAAAATAGAGAATTAAATCCTAGGACTCAAACTTAAAGAAACAAAGCAGAACACACACACACACCCTCCACCTCCACCACCACCACCAAAACCATCTAGGGCAGTACCTGATCAGAGAATCAGAAAAAGGAAGGTTGAAAAAATAAGAAGCTGGGGCAGCCAGGTAGCACAGCGAGTAAGAGCACCGGCCCCAGTGTCGGTATGACCTGGGATCGAATCCGGGCTCAGACACTTAGCACCCACCCAGAAACACCTGGTGGTGTAACCTTGAGCAAGTTACTTAACCCCAGTTGCTTAGGGGTGGCCAGGTAGCACAGCGAGTAAGAGCACCGGCCCCAGTGTCGGGATGACCTGGGATCGAATTGGGGCTCAGACACTTAGCACCCACCCAGAAACACCTGGTGGTGTAACCTTGAGCAAGTTACTTAACCCCAGTTGCTTAAAAAAAAAAAAGCATAAGAAGCTATCACAAAGATAAATGTCACTTTTCCTGAGACCTTTATTTTTTTCTCCTCATATTCATTCCCTGCACTGAATCAAGTTTTCTATCATTTTCCCACTCTCCTTGTCTCTTCAGCATTCTTGCCATTCTAAAAGTCAGTCAGTTGTTCTCAATACAGTTTTAAAGCCACCAACCTACATTAATACATAACATTATTTGAAATTGTTAATGGATTTAAAATGAACAAGTTTTCCTTCATCATGCAGAGCATATATGTTTTTACTCCCAACTTCATTGTTCTTTCCCCCACATAGACCAGGTGAGGATGAACAGCTCAGGCAAAAACACACAACCCCCCACCCCCACTCCCAACATGCACTTCCTTGTACTCAGGTGACAAGTGACTTACCAGAATCATAAAACAAGATAGTGGGAACCACAGTCCAAGGATCAAGAGGATTTGATTTCTAGTTCTGTGGTCAGGTAAGCTAGGTCCATCTGCATCACTGATGAATATTCATTCTCTCCCAAGAAGATAAAAATTTTGTAGCCCTATTGTTTATTCTCGTAACATTCACATGGAAAATTCTATTACATTTGCTTTCCAGATGGAAGAACTGAATCACCCAAAGGTTTTATAAGTTATTTGAAGATACTGTGACTTGTCTGAGTATAGGATCCAAGTCTTCCAACTTCCAATGCATTGTTCTAGCTAGAGGACCATTCCTAAGTTTTAAAAATTGATAGGGAAAAACATTATTAAAGACTGAGCAGATTAGTAACATTTATAATCCTTCATTGAACATATATGGATATGTGTATGAATGTATGAGTGCCACAAAACGAACATCCATTCCAATTGTGAAACATGTTCATCTGGATCCAGCTGGTAAGGCAGTTGGTGGCTCAGGGTCTAGAATCAAGAAGACCTGAGTTTAAATCTGACCTCAGACACTTACTAGCTATGTGAACCTGGACAAGTCACTTAACCTATATTTGCCTCCCTTTTCCAAACTAAAATGGAGATAATAATAGCACCTACCTCCTAGAGTTTTTATGATGATAAAATGAGGCAATAGCCATTAAAAGAAAAAGGAAAAAAAGTGCTCACCACAGCACCTGCTATCTAGTAGCTGTTATATAATGCTCATTCCTTTCCCTTTGTTAGAAATAATCATCTTACCAAAAATTCCACCTGGCCATGAGTGAATTTAGAAAAGAAGATTTTTATTTCACTCATTTCAGACAGGTGACTTGCCCTCTCACCCCTGTGGAAAGGGCTAGGTGCAAGCACACTCTTAAGATAGTTACAAAGCCTTTTATAATTCATGTAGATTTAAATTTCCCTGCCTTGACTCATATTGGTGGGCCTTCCAGGGCTCGCTGAACCCCACCCCTGTTCTCATTTCCCCATTTCACTTCCCCCCTCCCTTCTCATCTTCATTTTTGTTTCTATTTACTTCAAGGAAAGGCCCAAAGTGCTACTTGTCTCCTCCCCTTTGGTACGCACTAGACACAAGAGAAAGGCTTTTTCTTCATTGCTAAGAGAATCGCCAAAAGTGGAGCTTGAAGATCCAAACCCTGGATATCAAGGATAAAAATGGCTTTTGTTCTTTGTGAGCCACTTCTGGGCTGGCAGTTCTTTGGGTACACAGCACAAGGCCTTTGCAGAACAAAGAAAAGTAAGAGACGTGCTGGTTTTCAGGCAGCCAGCATCCCCTGCTGACCTCTACAAGCAGCTTTGTCCCTGACATGAGCCATCAGGATGAATTCTAATTTCTGAGGAAAAAAAATTCAATCATACAGGACAGCTCCTTTGCTTCCCCTGTTATCATCATGGCCCTTGCACCGATAAAGATCAGCCGCTGCCTGTAACCTACAGTCTACTAGAGTTTCTTCAAGAACTGGGAGGTGAAGCGGTTTGCCCACGTTCACAAAGCTGTAATGTGTTATGGTGTAAGACTTGGACATGGGTCTTCCTCACACCGATGCCAATGGTCCAGACTGCACATTCACTGCCCAACAGGATTTCTTTAGACTCTAACAGCACAAAAAAAACCCCAAAAAACCGACACAACAAAAATAACACGCAGGGTTGAGTTTTGAATATTGTTTTTTTATTGTAAGTGCAATTTCCTTATTTGGGCATTGATACTCTATTAGGTATCTCCAACCACTTTTCTTTATTTCTGTTGTCCCAGCAAAAACTATGAGAAATCACCTTGATTGAGCATCTCAGAACACCTTGGCTTTGTTTTGTAATGAAAATGACACATCATAGAAGATTTTGTAACAAGGAAAAAAGTGGCAGAACACACTTCTTGTAAATATGTGTCCCATCAGACTTTGAGACCAACTTAGAACACAGATAGCAGTCTTACAAAGATACAACTTTTAGGGGACTACCTGTTATTTAGAGAAACAAGAAAGCATCAGTGTTATTATAAGACTGATTTTTGCCATTTACAGCCTGAGGTATGGTAATTCAAGGAGAATATCAAAGAAATTCCCTTTTCAGAAAATCTCCAGAGCATACAGCATTTTTTACCCAACTCTGGACAAATTTCTTATTTTGCAAGCATTTACAATGCACGTCAGGTCAGTGCCAAACAAAGGGTGGGTTTAAAGGAACACAGTCCCAAGGACCACGATTGCCTGGATTTATCTGAATGACAATAAAGGGCAATGGAAGCCTACAGGGGACATCGTTGGCAATTTGTGCACAGATGATGAAAATCTTGGATCTGACTTTCCCATATCTTGAAACAAAAGATCCACACGTGGTTTTAAACTACGATTGCAAGGAAAACACTTAGTGCTTTATGTCTTTGTTTATTCTGCGGTAATTTTCGCAAAACTTGATTACATTGGTACAAACTGGGACAAAGGTCTGAAGAGTAATCTTCAGACTTTTCATACTTGCCAAAATAAAAGTAAAGAGGCTACCAGAGGAATTTCCTACAATGTTTTGACAGATGAAAGAATGTGACTTTTTCGAACAGCAATAGAATATAGATTTTTTTCAAATGGATTGAAACAGTTACAGTTGAGACCCAAGAGAATAATAGCACTTGCTTTTTTTTTTCTGCTTTAGGACTTCTCAGTGCTTTGTAAACATACCTATATGTGGGTGGCTTCACTAAAAACTCTTCTAATACATGAAAAAAACAAGGTGCAGAAAGTCTAAAGAATTCTACTTGCTATCAGGAAAGCATGCATACCTAAAGAGAACTTATTAGAGGCACTGTTTTTTCTTGTGAATATTTTATGTGGGGTACTAATTTAAAATATTACACCAGACTTCAGTTAACTTAATTAAAGGTGAGCTGTTTATAAAAGAACTATCCATAAGTGGCTGACATTTATTAAGTGTCCATAGTGCTCTTTAGAACATATACTTAGGAATTTATAGACTCAGAATAGATTACTACTGACTGAATTTCTTTTTAATCAATATCTTTTCAAATATATTACGTGTGGTTTTGTGGGATTACAAAATTAAAATCTGTGACCTTGGACAAGTAAGACCTTTAATCTGTCTGATTTTTTGTTTCCTTATCTATAAAATGGGGATAATGATACACCTTAACAGTTTTCAGACTTTTGGTCTTAGAATCTCTTTACTCCCTTAAAAAATTGTTAAAGGTCCAAAGGTTTTATTTATGTGGGTTATATTTATCAATATTTACTATAGTAGATATTTAAATCAATAAAATTTTTAAATATATTTATTAATTTATATAACACAATGAAAATAAAACCATTACATGTAAACATAACCTATTTTATGAAAAAAACCTAATTTTTGAAAATAATATTTTCCAAAAAAATTACTAAAAAGAGTAGCAATGTCCTACATTTTTTTGAAAATCTAATGTCTGGCTTAATATAAAACAGCTAGATTTTCATATCTGCTTCTGTACTCATTCTTTTATGAAGTGTTATTTTGGGTGAAATATATGAAGGAAATCCAGCTTCACACAGATATGTAGTTGGAAAAAGGAGGAATATTTTAATAGGCATATAATGTATCACCAGTATTATGAAAATAATTTTCACCTTCACTTTGACATTGAGGACTCCTTGAAAGGGTACCAGGGACTTCAGGGGTCTGTGGACCACAGTTTGAGAACCACTGATCTACCTAAAGAGTTGTGAAAATAAAATGAAGTAATGTAAATGAAGTAATATAATTAATGTTAATGGTAACTGCAATAGCTGTATTTTAGCTAACACTTAGAGAAACATTCTGCTGAAGTTCTTTGTTGTTTATTCATTCAGTTGTGTCTGACTTTTACTGATCTCTTGGACCATATAGTACATTGGGTTTTTTTTAGCAAAGATACTGGAGTGATTTGCCATTTTCTTTTGCAGTGGATTAAGGCAAATAGAGGTTAAATTACTTGCCCAGGGTCACACAGTTATTAAGGGTCTGAGAGAGAATTTGAACTCAGGACTTCCTGACTCCAGGTTCATCACTCTAGCCACTTGAACTATCTGGCTGACTCTTGCTGATGTTCTTACCCTGTAACAAAGTTTTGGAAATCAATAGCATCTTTGACAATTAAACTGAACTGTTACCCCACACCTAAACCAAATAACTATTGCAGGATCATAGATTAGAGCACAGATTGGGCAATAAAATGGTACCATAAATCAAGGGCTAGGTCTGGAGAGAGGAGAATGGGAGCTCAGATCTAACCTCATGCTTACCTTCATTTAGTACATGGCCCTAGGCAAGTCAGCTAAGCTATACTTTATATACAGCAGCACCTACCTACCTGCCAGGATTGTTGTGAGAATGAGATAACAACCTTAGTGGCAGAAATGCTTTTGAACCCAGATCTTCTGATTCCAAATGCAGGGCTCTTTCCACTAAACTACATTCTCTAAGGTTTCAGACTAGAAAGGACTTTCATGATCCCCTAGTTCAACTCTCTCATTTTATGAATGAGGAAACAGCGACCAAGCGAAGTGTGGCAATGGCTTATTGGAGGCCACACAGGCAGTAAGGAGCAGAGCCAGGATTTGATTCCAAGTTCTTTCATTCCAAATACAGAAAGTTGGTCAGTTTAGATAGGGCACAATAGATACTTGTCCAACTTGCGTCCATAGCATCCTATCATCATAGAACAGGGAAGGACTTTGGGATTACCTCAAGAATCAATGGCCACTAGGTGGCGCACGGGATGGAGTGCCAGGAAGACTCCTCTTCCTCAGTTCAAATGTGACCTCAGACAGTCACTAGATGTGTGACCCTGGGAAAGCCACTTAACCCTGTTTGCCTCAGTTTCCACATCTGCTAAATGAGCTGAAGAAGAAAATGGCAAACCACTGCAGCACCAGCATCTTTGCCAAGAAAACCCCAAATTCAGATATGTCATATCAGTGAGGACTAACTTTGATAGACTGGGCTCCAATCAACAACTCCAAAAGACTCATGATGGAAGGAGACGTCCGCATCCAGAGAGAGAGCTCCAGGGTCTGAATGCAGACGGAAGCAAACTACCTGCTCTCTCTCTTTGGTGTTTTGTTTTGTTTCATTCCTTCTTTCTCATTGTTCACTCCATTGGTTATAATTTTTATTTACAACTTGACTAATGTTTAAGGTGAAGGTACTGGTAGAACCCATACTGGATTACATGCCGCCCTGGGGGAAGAGGAGAGGGAGGGGGAGAAAATTCGGAAATCAAGGGATTGTGGAGCTGAATGTTGTAAACGAAAAGTAAATACATAAATTTTTTTTTAAAAAACAACAAACCCCAAATTGGGTCATTAAGAGTCAGACAGGACTGATATGACTGAACAACAATAAAGAATCAACAATCTCTCTCTTTGTTGATGAGGAAACCAAGGGTTCAAGAAGTTAAAGGACTTGTCCATATTAATTCAATTAGTTACTAAGGTGGGATGTGAACAGCAATTTCCTGAAGCCAAGATCAGTGCCATGCAGAAACCATTAAATAATCTGTAATTTGGTGTTTTTCAGTAGTTTTTTCAGCTGTGTCTGACTCTTTGTGACCCCATTTGGGATCTTCTTGACCAACATACTGGACTGGTTTGCCATGTCCTTCTCCATCTCATTTTACAGATTAACTGAGGCAAATAGGGTTAAGCAACTTGCCCAGGGTCACACAGCTAGTAAGTGTCTAAGATCTCTAAGACTGTCTGGAAGAAGAGCCTTTCTAATTCCAGGCTTGGAACTCTATCCACTCTACCACCTTGCTGCCCATCTGATTAATTAATGATTTACATAAAGTAATTAATAGTTTTGATCTTTTCTGTCCTCTAAATGCAACAGCAGGCATTTTTTAACAATTGAATCCGATTTTCCTGTTCTAGATGTTCGTGACACAAAAACAAGCCCTTTCCTATTTCCTCCCCCAAACTGTACAGATTTGGAAAAACCCTCATTAACTAAAATGTCAAACTGACATAGGGTTTCCCCATTTTTTTAAAGTAAGGTTTGAAGGTGACATGGGAACTGGAGAGTCAGCCTCATTTTATAAATAGTCTCAGAGAAGCTAAGAGGCTTGCCCAACGTTATACAGGCAGTTAGTTAATTAGTGTCATACCTGAGTTAGAACCCTAGACCCTGGATCTATGGACAATCAGTGCAATGCTTATTCATTTCAACAAATAGAGTACTGGGCTAGGGAATGGGGAGGTAACCAAAGGTGTGCTGGAGTAAGCTCTAACCCTATGGCTAGTGAAAGCTGATTGTTAAATATTCAATGTGAGCATTTAATCCTAGAAATCAGCAAATGCTATAAATTGGACCTTAATTTATTATTTGTTGATAATTAATTGTCCCTGGAGACACTGGCGTAGGACATTTCATATCAGAGAAGGCGCTGTGCTGTATGAACAAAGCAGAATTGCAGTAGCTCAAAAGAACCACGAGATATGCAAATTTAGAGACATCTCCACTTCCAATTTTCAAATGGACCATTTGTGCGCAACCTGTAGAAGAGCCTTTCAAAGTCATATTGGTCTGATCAGCCACAGTCAGACACACTGTACCTTGACCCCAACACAGTGAAGTCATTTTGGTCTTCTTTGAGCACAAAAGACAACAACCAATAATGAAGATTAAACTTTAAAGTTTGTATGCATACGATTTGTTTTCCAGGGAGCCTGGTTGTTAAACATTTACCAGCTCACCCCCATATTGCTTGATCAACATTGCTTACAGTCAGTGGGTATGCAGTAGAAGACTCAGCAAATGTAGAAATAATCAAACTGGAGGCATGATGACTTTAGATAAAAAAAAACTACAAAAATATTAATAACTGGCATATGTATACATATGTGTCTCTCTATGTAATATCTATCGCTTTAAGGTTTGAAAAGTGCTTTACAGGTATTATCTCATTTGAGCCTTAGAACATCTCTGCTTTATAATAACTTACATGTATATGGTGTCAACTGGACCAACTGGCCTTAACCTATGGACGTCCAGAGAAGAAAAGAACAGGCTGGAGACAGAAGAGTCAGGAATCAAACAAAAACAATTTCAAAGAGAGGGAAATGGCTTACAACCAAGAAGACAAACTAGACACATTTGCCTGGGTCCTGACCCTAGTGGGGGACCTGCTTTAGTGTGGACAAATTTCAACATTTATATGAATGGATACGCAGTGAGTTATAGCCCTGACAATAAGGGGTTACAGCCACAATGTGACAAGTCTGATTCATAGCAGGGCTTCATGACCAGAACTTGTCTAAGCTTGTCCAGTGAGCTTATTCAAGCTCAGAGAACACTTGGTGCTGGTCAAAGCAATACAATAATTATTTGATTTTGCCAAAGGGTGAGATCATCCAGAGGGTAAATGCAAAGGATTGTTGTTATGCCAATCTCAGGGGACAGCTTGCTTGCTGGGTCTTAGCTTTAGAAGACAAGGTATCTCCTAATATTTTGACATTTCTCCCTTTTAGCCAAAAGGAGGGTGTCTGAAAGATGTCCTTCCCTTCTGACCAATAAAGGAGAGGCAGGTAGCCAAAATTCCATTAGAGGCCAGCTGGGCCAAGACAAGATGTTGATCCCAGAAGGTCAGTTCTTTAGGGAACCTGTTGGGGAAGTATGTCTCAGGTATCATTGCAAAACTCCCAATAGGGTAAAAAGGATAATCAGATTAATAAGACTTTTCTAGTTGAAGAGGTTACCCATAAAGAGGGTTAGGGTTGCTCTGGAGACCCCAAAATACCAACACAGCAGATCCTGCTGAATGAAAGTCTTCTCTCAGGCAAAGAAAAATAAAGTTTACTAAAAGATGGCTTGTATTGGGCACAGAGTAAGCCTGTGCTAGCTCATTCTATGGCACTCTCACCATTCTATGGGGCTCTGACAAACATGAAGACAGGATGGGGTCTTATATACAGAAGGTTGTGAGAGGAATCTAGGGGTGGTCTAGGGGAGGAGTTTGGGGAGAGTCTTCAGGAGAAGTTAATGAGGTCAATGAGTGATTAAGGGTTGGAAGTCTCTGGAGGCCACCTGGAGAGCACAAACAGTGGTGGGCTAGGCCAGTTCAAGGGTCACTTTGACTGGGTCACTTTGGACACTTTGATTGGGAAGCCTAGTAAGGGAGGGTGGGAAGTCTAGTAACAGAGGCTTGGGCTCAGCCACAATGTAAGGCTTATTGCCTCATGCAAATGCCTCATCAAATGGGATGATTTAATCAAGAGTCCAAGGGAGGTTCCCAGAGCCTGTACCTCAAGGACTCAAGGAGAGCTCAAGGGGGCTCCCAGAGCCCATACCTCATCACTGTCACTGTTTGCTTGCAAGCAGAAAAGAGAGGAGGACAAGAATGTAGAGGGGAAAAAAAATGGCAGCATGCTTGCATTAGGGCCTTGGTGGGTGGACACAGAAAGGAAGACAAAAAAAGGCAAAACTAGGCTGGTATACTTAACCCTCATCTGGAATCTTGGGACAGTTGTTCTTTTATGGATGTCAGATGATTCTGGGTCTGCTCTAGATGAACCTTTGTAATACCGAGCAAAAGAAATTTCCAGGTTCTGATTATAAGCATAGTAACTCTCCATATATTCAGTAACAAATTAAGGCAAAACATTCACAGAAAAGAAAAAATCACAATACAGAGTAACTCAATCATTTAGTAAGTTCTCAGTACAATCACAATGTACAAAAATCAAAGTACTCCACCCCTGGAAAGTACATTCATTTGGTCAATCACAAAGTCTTCTGTCTTCTCAAAGAGGAGATTCGTTTTCAATCATAAAGTACATTCATTTGGTTAGTCACAAAGTGCAAAAGTCAAAAGTTTTCTACCCCTGGATTACAGCTGGACTGCAATGCCATCCAGCACCCTCTCAAGAGGCAGTGGAAAGCACAAAGGCTCAACATTCAGTACCCAAGAAGAGGCCTTTCCTTCATCTTGACCCAAGGCAAGTTCTCAGCAATTTCTGTCCCTGGGAAGACAAAGTTTAACAAAGACATTGTGACATTTGTGAACGTTGCTAGCATCCTCTTCAATTCACCTTCTGCCTGTTAAATCAATCTAGGCCCAACAAAGTCTGGGGCCTCTATCAACAAACGACTTTGACAAAGTAACATCAAAACAAATACCAAACACCAGCACCACAGTCATGCCTCCTCGGTTCTTGACAGCTCCAGGTGGCAGTTCTCAAAAGTCCTTGGCAGCTCCAACTGGCCCTCAGCAGTCCAGGCAGCTTTGGAGGGCAGTTCTCTCTCTCTCTCTCTCAGCAATGCTGTCCCTGGGTAATTATCTCTCCCAGCATCCTCTTTCCCAGCAGCTCTCTCTCTGCCTCCATAATGCTGCTCCCCAAAGTTTTTCTGGCCTCTCTCTGCTTGGGCCTCTCTCTATCCGCAGCACCAGCTTCTCCCAGTTCAGCCCTTTCTCATCATGTCAACAAGTCCATCCCATTGTGGGTTTCAAGTTCCATCACCATTATAGCCTTGAGGTCCCTGGTGGGTTCTTCCATCTGCTTAGGAGCAGGAGCTTTCTTCAGATGATCCGAGAGCACACACCCACAAGTCTGAAGCTGTGGGAGTAGTCAGAAGGACCTAGTAATGGCCCTTAGAGGACATATGGATTGACAATTGAAAGGAAACTCCTAGTATCAATCTTTGGATCTGAGTTTCTGGTCAGCATTAACAGGTTCTTGGTTAAGGATCTATAGACAACACATAGAAATGGTCCAGCTTCCCAGTCAATGCAGGGCTAGTTCAAACAATGCAATGAAGTTTTCTCACAATTCTCATAATTGCATAATTACATTAAATCAGGTACAGATCAAACTACTTAAAGGCCTCACAATTGACTAGTTTTGAAAAGGAGGATTCACATGTCACCAAGATAACCAGGAAAATTTAAACATAAACATCTTGAAGCAAAAGATCAAAGCAATACATTAGTAATCACCAATGAATTAATTAACATCAAGTATCCGTGTATGCTCGTAACCCATTCTCAGTGTCCACTTAACTAGCACATCTTGTATCCCAGATGTCTCATGGAGTTATCTGGTCCCTAGATACCTTTTCTTGGACAGTAGGCTTTATTCTCAAGGTAGCTCTGAAGAGGGTTCTGCTTCTCTGGTTCCAAACCGAGAGGTTCCTAGCTAATTCTGACTTAATACTATTAGGTAAATTTGGCTCTTCAATCTTGAAACTTCAGAGGATTTCTGTTTATATATTCCATTTGCTGTTTCTATCCTTATCTACATCCTTTACCTGATATAAAAATCCTTAAAAAGTCCAACTGTAAAATGAATTCTTCTGACCTTTAATATTATTAGACAGCTATCTTTAAAATGGAAAAATAATTTCACTTTCTTTACCATTATCAACATAATTTACATGTAAGATCCAATTAATCTTTAATTAATACATCCTTAATCCAATTTTGAGAACTTATTATTAAAACATACTTAAAGTTTAAGTTTCCATCACAGATACATTTGATAGCCAATCATATACATCGGTATATAGCTCTTAGAGAAAACAGTCTAACCCTTTTGCTTCCCAAATTTTCTATCCTACTTATTTAGAAACCTTTCACATTACATTTGTGTCTCATTACTTTGTCTAATCCTTCCCCTCTTGTGAGGATATCATCCCCATGTTATAATTTGACTACAAACACAGACTGAAATTGTCAGATGCTCAGACTTGCCAGCTATCATAGCAACTCAGTGATTTTCCAGCATCAATCTATTATTTAAGAGACTTCGTATGTACTTATAGTTATATCTTGGTTATAGATATTTGCTATAAAAAGAAAAAGAGGGAAACACTTATAACATCATATATCATAACAGAAGGAAAAACTCCCTTAGCTTTGTTTGTTCCAGGCATATTATTATTTAATATCCTTTTGATTAGTTGCAAGAATCTGGAGTTACATTAGACTGTGAGTTCCTTGAGAGCAAGGACTGGTTTTTTTTGCCTCTTTTTGCATCCCTAGCACTTGAAAGTGGACCTGGAATACAGTAGGTGCTTACTAAATATTTATTGACTGACTAACATGACCTAAGAAAACTATAAACTTCTATATTGTTATTATCAGGTCAACAAATAACTAAGGTAATATTCCTCAGGAGGTATTCAGGCACCAACAATTTATATAGCTTTCAAATTAAAATGAGGAAGTTATTCATTCCTTATTCACTGGACTAAAGATCAATGAAGAAAAAGAAACTGTTTGCTTTCCAGGGAATGATGACATTAGGAAAGTTCTTCTAAAAAAAAGGCCCCTAAAAAGTAAGAGTAAAAGGGACAGGGCGGCCAGGTGGTGCAGCGAGTAAGAGCACCGGCTCCAGAATCGGGATGACCTGGGATCGAATCTGGGCTCAGATACTTAGCACCCACCCAAAAATAACTGGCCCTGTAACCTTGAGCAAACTACTTAACCCCAAGAGTAAAAGGGAGAAGTGATTGATGAACTGGTTCCTCTAGCACTGTGCTAAACTTCAAGGAATACAAATAAAGGCAAAAAGAGAGCCTCAGACTTTAGGGAGCTTACACTCTAATGGGGGTGAGATTAACATGCAAAAGACACCTGAAAAGGGGGTGGAAATAGGAAAATTTGTAGTAATTACATTATAGGTCAAAAGAGATAAAAGTCAAGTAAAGAAGCCAGCAAAAAAATATAAGGTTGCAAATACCTAGGCAAAAATACTCAAAGCAGTGGTAAGAAGCAAAATTAATTAGAAGTCGTAAGGCAATGAAGCAAATTTTACATCACTGTGATTTTGTGGGATGGGACTTAATAATAGGTCCAATTTATATTGGATATTAGCACTTGTAATGCACTTTACATAGATGATCTCATCTGATCACAGCAAAGTTAGGTGCTATTTTATTATTACAGATAAAGAAGCTGAGACTCATGACCAAAAAAATGACTGGAAAGGCATTGCATGTGTTCAAAAATGTGTATGGTTTTTGTGTGTGTGAATATATGTGAGTATAAATGTATGCATTTGTATTCAAATGTGTGTTTTTATATGACTATGTGTGTGTATGTAGGGGGGATAGAGGTTGGTAATTTCATTAGTGTAGATGATTCTCTAGCTATGGAAAGGCCCTCCGTTGATCACTCTTTAACTCCTCCATAACTGTTTATCTCTTGGGGAATTGCCTGGAGCACCTGAGAGATTAAGTCAATCAGTCAACAAGAATTTATTATACATTTAATATTTGCCAAGCCCTGGGGGTACAAAGAATGACAAAAGCCCAATCTCTGGCTCTCAGAGCTTGCATTCTAATGGGAAAGATAAATAATCAGTGACTTCATACATAAAAGAGATGTCAAAGACTATATGGAAGGCAATCTCAGAGGAGAAGCACTTTATGTGTTTGTGCGGGCAGTGGAGATGAAGAGGACAGAGAGAGAGCCTTGAACAGCCTCCTGCAGAAGGTAGAATTGACCTGAGTTTTGAAGGAAATAGTAAAACCAGAAGCCAAATATGAAGAGGAAAAGCAGTCCAATGAAAAGGCTCGGAGTCTGGAGATGCAGCGTCATCTATGAGGAGTGACAAGACGGCCAATATAGTTGGAGAGGAGTCAAGTGTAAGAAGCCTGGAAAGGTAGGAAGTGGCCAGGTTGGCCTTAAGTGCCAAAGAAAGCATTTTCTATTTTATCCTCATGATAATAAGGAACCATTGGAGTACAGGAGAGAGCATGATCATACCTTCATACACTAGAATGTGTATATATAATAACTACATACATATGTATATACAAAACATTTTTTTAACGTTTTTACATTCCTCTCTTTTTCAAGGAATTTGAATGAAAAAGAGAAGAGATGTTAGGGGGTGTATGTGCAGTTCCCCTGCAGGCATGAGACCTGGAACATGCTGACTCTGCAGTGATAAAGTACATGCCAACCTTGATACAAGCACTGTGGAGGAGACTCAGACATTCTGTGAGATATGAGAGAGCTCTGTTACCGCCTGCCTTGTGGCCTTGAGTTTAGCTCAGACTTGGCACTGTGGGAACTTCTGCCTCAGGAGAAAGGGGGGCAGAAGGGGGATAAAAGTGGGGAAGCTCAAAGAGGAGTTAGGAGGTGATTGCTAAAAGAAGCTGCCTAATAAAGTCTTGCTACTCTTTGACTCTCCTGGCTCGTGACTCTGTTCTTGGAGAACGCGGCTGGTCCGCTTCCCCACTGCCAGAGAGGGTAAGGCCTTGCCACCCCTGACCTTGAGATGGTTGTAACAAGTGGCGCCTGTAGCAGGGACTTGAAGGGGGGGCAGGTGAGTAATGGGACCCCAATTATTTGGGAAGCCAGACAGAGTTTCCCCGTAAACCAGAGGCTAGAGAAGGTTAGAGGGAAGATGGGTAAGGTTCCCATGATTAAGCCAGAGGAGTCAGAGATTTGGGCAAGGCAGTTATTTAAGGCAGTAAAAGGGCAAGGAGTTACCCTGCCATTGAAAGATCTTTGCTATTTTATACAAAAAATCTTGGCAGTGTCCCAGTGGATTAGCTCTTCAGGGGTGGATGGACAGACATGGGGAACAAATAACAATTTATTTGGTAAGTTGGGAGCCAGCCAGGAGAGAGGAGTGAGGGATTAGAAGGATGGAAGAGGGATTCCAGCACTTCCTTATCTTTGCATTTTTTCTGTGGAATATATTAATGACATGCTTAACATCAAAAATGAAAGTGCCAGGGGCGGCTCGAACCATTCACTGTGACACAGCTGTCTTTGTTGGAAACGGATAAAAAGAATATGATCAAGTATGTTTTACCTAGGACCAAGCATAACGTCTGATTTCTGCAAATGATCTTTAACAATTTCTGAGGGCACTCTGCCTGTCCTTTTCTCCGTCTGTTTTGTCTCTGTGGCTCTGTGTGAAAGAGTGTGAGTGAGTAATCTAAAGGTTCTATATGCAGCTGGACTTTCCTTGGAATGCTCTTGTCTCTTTCCCTCCCCCTTCCTGAGGAGAGAGAAGGAGAAAAGAAAAATATTTTATTTTATAGATTATATGATGGTTATATTAAGTAATAGAGTATAGAAAGAAGTATCAGACATAAACTATTTGCATTAAAAAGTGTGAACAGAAGTTTTAAGATTTTTAAAAGTTTGAAAATCTCCTCTTCATTCCACTCTGGCCAAGTAGAGTGAGGAGAAGGTGATAAGAAATAAGGGAATTTTTTCCCTCAGATCAAAGAGGCATAAGAACAAGCATTTCCTGTATCACTTATTAGAAAAATAAATCTGTGTATCAGAAAGAAACTGTAAGTCAATTGAATTCATGTGAAAAGTAAAAAGTGTCACTCGTAATTTGATGCTAAAGTCATGATTCCTTTTACTATTTGGCATTTAGATAAATTGGAATATTTTCCAAGATTTGATAAGAAAGGTGAGGTTTGTGGGAGAGGGAGTAGGCGCCACTCCCCTCCCCCAAAACAAATCACTTTCCCTGGAGAGGTCAAAGCTATCACTTTCAAAGAAGTTTTTTTTAAGGAGTGGACACATAAAGTTTATTGGTGTAAATCAGCTGAAAATATTTTACAAAAATTTATTAAAGTCTCTCATCCAGATTAGGCTAAAAGAGAGTGAGGAAGACTAATAAGGAATTTAAGTTACCCTCCCCAGTCTGGTAAAAGAGAGGAGGCATCTAGCAACAACCTTGGGCATTGAAGCCCACACCTTTAAGCAAGCAGATGAACCTCTCCCTTCAAAACCCCTAAACACATAATCAGGCTCTGCATCTATGAGGAGAGGAGAAAATCTCTACACTTGATTAGCCCAATTTTCTATCAATAAATTTTGCAAATGATGATTTGGAAATACAATCAATGTCACAATGTCATTGTTTTGTTATGGTCTTCCTAAATTGTAGTAAAATTCTCTCATTTAAAAAATTGAGGAATCATTCTAAGATTGTATATGCCATATAGAAAATCAGGTATTTATTTACACCGCTACCTGAAGTTAGAGAGGTTACAACTAAAACAATTTGATTATCAGTTATTTGGAACTTGTAAGATTGTTAACCAAGCTATTTGGTGTTATTGCATAAATCAAGTATTTACAAAAGTATGCTTATGAAAGGTAATTAATAGTAATTATGTGAAGAAAACACCTGTGAAACCTCCTTGCGTAAATTTTGTTAATGATTTGGGAAAGATTTATGACCAGAGAATTTAGGAATTGTATAGTAGTTAATGATATCAGGATAAACTGTTTTTGAAAAAGGGAAATATTCTTATGAAGAAATGTTTTATAAGATCTTTAGTATGAGATGATGGGGAACAGATTAGCTGACAAGAAAGTTAAGGAGGTATATCAGCAATGCAATATTCACAATGCCTACGGAAATTACAGATATGCTGATGTAGTTATCAATCAATAAATATATCAGGCTTTCTATATGGGTGATAAAGCTGGAACATTTATTAAAATACCAAAAGACTGAGTCCCAAAACCAGAAAGTCAAAGCCATCAGAGTAGCTATGAAATTGGCACAGGTAGATAAAGTAGAAAGCACCCACATTCTCAAGCCTTTAAAATAGAACAGGCTACCTCAGGCAAAGGTCCTCCTCTCCCCACTCACAGCAACCACCCAGCGTCCGGGAAGCATGCTCCCAGCAGCTCCGGCCCCTGGCAGTCCTCAGCAGGAGTCCTTAGCAGAAATTCTGACTGACTCCAAAAGGGCTTCAAGCTGCTGCCGCCGCTGCTGCCGCCATCGCCACCACTGCTAGCCACCACAGCAACTCTAGCTTGGCTTCCGCTTCCTCTTGCTCCACCCCTTCCTGCTATGTCAGCAAGTCCAATGGGGCATGGAAGATCTTTAAATCCCATAACCCTTACAGGAGGCTGCCCTGTCCATAGAATTTATGAAGATATATGTGTTGAATCCCCAAGTCCCTAAGACAAAAGCAATACTTGTTTTCATAGAAGCTGAAAAGGAAAATTTAATTAAGTTTGGGGAGATTGAAACTGAGCAAGACCATTGGTTATTGCTTGATGGGAGAGAAATGGTTAATTAAATCATGAGGGAAATTCTGTCAATTTTTACATCAAGTAACCCATTGGAAAGTAAGAGTAATGTGTGTCCTAGCTTTGAAGAAATATAGATGAATAAGTATATGTATCTAGTCACTAAACAAATCTGTGAAGTGTCTTATATACAAGGAAGCAAAACAAAAGGGTATTAAGAAAGCAGTGTGAGTCTCCAGGCAGAAAAGCTAGGAAAGATAGACCCCAGGATTTGGAGAGTGGTGTTTATGGGTTCCAAAATAATCAAGTAGTTTCACAAGTTTTATGGGAAAGATGGGAGACACAAGATTAGAGAGACAAGGAAAATTTTATAATCCAGGATGGGGAAGCAATCTTATTAGTCCTGGGAAAGGAAGCAGGGAGAGAAGGACAGCAGGTAGAGAAGTCTGCCCATTAGTGCATTAGATATTATCTGTAGTGAATTGTTTATAATCAGAATGATTTGATGAAACTGTGGGAATTTGTTTTAATGCTAAAACCTATAATTGCTAATTGATTATTGTATGTAGAAAGGAGGAGACTGGTGAGAACTTATTTGCATTAATTCTACTCATTAAGATCATTCCTCCTCCATGCATGAGATTTGATGAACTGGGGGCATCACCCCCAGCCCCTCCCTAAAGTCCATCTCAGTTATTCTTATTTTGTAAAATTGCCAAGGAAACTATCTGTAGAGGCAAGGTCATTCAGCCTGAGAAAGGAACTTGTTTCAGTTATGTAGTTCCTAAACAATGAATCTAACTTGCTAAGAAAGTTGAAAAATATTAAAAGGATTTCTAACAATTGAGAAAGAAAAACATTAAATGAAATTCCTTATGTGAGAAAAACCTGGTAAATCTTTATTGTTTATTACAGCTCCACAGGAATAAAATTAACATATGATTGGATATGAGTTGTGATTGGTGAAAAATTGCTTCTTAAAATAAAAAGCATTTAATATTATATTTAATTCACATTTTATTTTTTCTTTCTATAGCAAAATTTCTATTATAAGAATAATCAGTCAGTAAAAGATATAAACTCTTTTTTTTAAAGCAATTGGGGTTAAGTAACTTGCTAAAGGTTACATGGCCAGTTATTTCTGGGTGTGGTGCTAAGTATCCAAGCCCGGATTTGATCCCCCAGGTCATCCCAACACTGGGCCAGTGCTCTTACTCACTGTGCTACCTGGCTGCCCCTATAAACCCTTTTGTGTTAGCTCATTAGGAAACCTAATATTATTTTTTTTATCAAGAATTAGAACATATACAGTAACTTATACAAACTACTTAAGCTCGCTTTATAATATCTCCATTGTTTACAGGGACCCTAATACTAATAGCTTTTATAAGTACTTTGATCAACTTTTTAATTGTTGACAATATAAAGTTTCAATTACTATACCTTTTTTGATTAAAAACTTTGTGATATTTAAGAATTCTGCAATAGTTTGTCAATAAATACCTTGAGAATCGATGTTACTTATGTTACACCAATTTGGTTTGAATGAATCTCACTCTTAAAAGTTTTGTTTTTACTTTTAGGATTTCCAAAACAACTTATAGCTAAGTTATAGTAAAGTAGAACAGATTTTGCTATTTTGATTCCAATGTATAGTCATGGCCTAGGCAAGAGTTAAAGTAGTGTCTGAACTTACTATAAGTAATAGATTTAATTTCTGAAATATCTCTTTCTTCCAAAGTGAATATAATCAGAGGATAAACAAGCTTTGTGTAACAACGATGTAGATCTACTATTCAGTTGTAAAGTTCTAGTCAGGAACTTGTTTTGTCTGTCAGCTTCCTGGAAATGAAAGCTAATTAATTGTAATTATATTAACATTAATTCTAATAATGATCAAGTTATTAATATTCACTTTACTTCTGCACCCTAGACACAGCTTTCTGATAAACTATTATTGTTAAATGATTTTTCTTTTCCCTTAATATTGAGTCAGATAACAAATATTCTGTATACATATGCCAACACATATTGATACTGCTAAACTTAAACACACTCAGAAGACAGATCTTTTTAGCCTTTTTCAGAAGTTACAGGCTCTTATGACATAGAGGCCACTATCTATATTACATTTCATTCTTCATTTCCTAGGCCTCTTTACTATTAATCAAAAGTTCAAGTTTCTCCAACTTTTATAGTTTTCTACTTCTATGGGCATTCTGACACAATTGAATGCTGTTAATGTTTCTGCCACTAACAAACTTATTCCAATCTTTCTGTGATCATTTTTTTAAATAATATTAATTACAGGCATACCCCTTATAATAAAGATATTACAACCTAGTTGCTAAAATAAAAAAGGGGGAGTAATTAGCTGTATTAGCTACTGCTTTATACACCCAAAATACATTAGCTAAATAAAAATCATTGCTAAAAATGAGTATGCACCGGCAGTAAAACAATGTGAAAGGTGAATACTCCCCCAAATGAAAGTAATGTGGAATTTATTACTGTGAGGGCGAGGCTGTGCTTATATATTTTCCAGAAGCTGGGGAACGACCAGTGAGGGTGCCAGAAAAGAAACATCAGGGTGTGAACTCCGAATCACCCAGAAAGATGAAAAAGCTCCAGCTGCAGCAGAAGAACTCACAGACAGAACATGGGAATAAAGAAGAAGAGGTCTCCTAAGGCAACCAAAAGCAGATCGAATATTGTTATATCCACCCAAAGAACTGAAAAACCTGTTACCCCAGGATTTGTCTTTCTTGCTGTGATCCCTCTGCTTTCTATACAAACCGAACTGGTTCCATCCTGATTTATGTTTCGAGACACCTACCCCTGCTGCATCACTTGTTTCATATATAACTGTAATTGTGACTACATGTGTTTGACCCCCTCAAGCCTTCTTTACTTCTACTAATGTAAATCATTTACAGATAAGTCCATACTATATTTTATTGAAATACACCCTGCTTTAACTATACTCTCAAACAATGTATGAGTGTTTATGATGTCATACTGTTTGTAGAACCACCCTCTTTTGATTTTGGACTTCGGGGGAACCTGCACAGAAGTGATTTCTGGACTTTTACTCATGGGACGAACCTGTTTCTTCTGTTCTCCTTCTCCAGTGTACTTATGGGTACACCTGTGTATGTATGACTCCTCTGTATGGAATCTTGTTTGCATTCATTGTAATCCTGCTCCATGTATATCTAGAAGGGATATGCACTATTATTTTGTCTACTATCATTGATCATTTCAACCACTGTGTCTTTGTATTTAGGTAATAAGTTAAAGTAGAGACTTTCAGCAAAAATTAGATGCTTTAAAGGAAACTAGAATTTATGAAAGACAAGCTAACAGAAATTGAGTTTTGTTGAAGTGTCATTATAGATTTTATCTTATTTGTGCTATACCCGTGAAATATAATAGGTCTAATTATGATTGGCAAAAAGTTAAAAATTGTTTGTTAGGGATTTTTAGAAATACCTCCATAGGAGTGGATTTGGCATAATTTGATAAATTGATTTCCCGTATCAATGAGGCCTCCCTGGATAAAATTATGGTGGACGATTTGGCACGACAAATTTAAGGTTCATTTAAAGAATTAAGTCCTTTGCATTGGCTATATATTGCTTTCACCCTTTCTTCCTCTGGTTATATTATATCTTCTTGTGGCTGATGAAGATCTTCTTCCTGACAAAACTGCTCAAGATATAAGTAATTGGCTATCTAAATCAAAGGGATGGTTACAAATGTTGGTAACTCCCCTTATTTCCTTTGGTGCTCTCTTTGTTCTTTGTTTCCTCTGCCTTATGAAAATTTTGTTGTCCCTCATTAGAACTACCCTGACCTCTTTGTATGCTTTCCCCCCTCTTCAACACTTTCATAAAAATCTGTAGGTGCTCTGCGCTAAACAAGAAAGGGGACATGTTAGGGGGTGTACGTGCAGTTCCCCTGGAGGCATGAGACCCGGAACATGCTGACTCTGCAGTGATAAAGTACATGCCAACCTTGATGTAAGCACTGTGGAGGAGACTCAGACATTCTGTGAGATATGCTCAGTTCCAGGATGAGAGCTCCGTCACCTCCTGCCTTGTGGCCTTGAGTTTAGCTCAGACTTGGCACTGTGGGAACTTCTGCCTCAAGAGAAAGGGGGGCAGAAGGGGGATAAAAGTGGGGAAGCTCAAAGAGGAATTAGGAGTTAGGAGGTGATTGCTAAAAGAAGCTGCCTAATAAAGTCTTGCTACTCTTTGACTCTCCTGGCTCGTGACTCCATTCTCACTGCACAGCAGAAGTACCAGAGAGGGTAAGGCCCAGCTGCCCCTGACCTTAAGTCAGTTGTAACAAAGAGAGATATAGGAAGATAGCTTGATAGGGTGGTAAGGCTTTTAAGGAAGGAGGAGACATGGGAGTGTTTGTAGGCAGCAGAGAAAGAGTCAGTATACAGGGAGTGATTAAAGTGTGAATGGAGAATTATGGGAAAATGGTGGAATAAGGTAGGAAATTACCTGATTCCCCCAAATTCCCCCCAAAATAACATCTCAAAGTGAATTTTGAAACAGTAGAAAAAAACAAAGGATCAGCTAGGTGGTGCAGTGAATAGAGCACCAGACCTGGAGTCAGGAGGACCCTAGTTCAAATCTGGCCTCAGACACCTGACACTTACCAGGCTGTGTGACCTCGGGCAAGTCACTTAACCCCAATTGCCCTCCAAAAATAAAAAAAAAAGAAAAAATCAAAAGTCAAGATAAAACAGTTGTAAAGCCCAAGACAACTTTAGAGAGCGTTAGGAAAGATCTGAACTCCAGGCATGGTGGTCAGGCCAGAGTAAAGTGTAGATACCACCTAGTCAACAAACAGCAAACCCTGGGGGCAGCTGTGTCAGCCCACTCTTAGGTTCAGGAAAGACAGTTCAGAACTCAAAATGTAACAATGAAATAAAATGAGTAAGTGGAAATGATAGAGCAGACAATTTGCTGGAGGAGACAGAATGAGATGAGGTTAAGAATGCATTTAGAATTTGAAAGACATCATTAAAAATGGAAAAAAGGCTGGGGGGCAGAGCCAAGATGGCAGAGTAAAAACATGAACTCCATGTGGCTCCTACTCCAAACACCTCCAATACCTATAAAATATGACTCTAAACAAATTTTAGAGTACAGAGCCCAAAAAGTGATAAACAAATCTCCTGCTGAAGGCATCCTGGAAGGCTGACAGATAGGATCTATTGCCCCCAAGCTGGGAGCCAAGCACAGTTCCACATGAGCCACATGGTCCCAGCCCCATGGCAGTCCAACCAGTGGCACAGATGGGTCAGAGCAGACTTCAAGAGAGTGAATTACCAGCAGCTGTGGTGGTTTCCAGACTTTTCCAACCCATAAATGCCAAAGAGAAAGTAAAAGGTCAGTGGGAAACTCTGTTGGAATTGGGTGACAGAAGAGTGCTGTCCCGCCTCTGCCCTGGGATGACAGGTGGAGGAGGTGCGGTGGCTGCAGCTGCTGCCATGTGGCTGCCTCCAGAGCTCCTGGCCTGAAGATAGTAGGATGACCAAGCAACCATTCAGAGGGTAATCACTCTTTCTTTGACCTGCTTGGATCTGAATCATGGTCTTGGGTGGTGGTCCTGCGGTGTGTGGCCAGTGTTCCAGAGCATCAGGTGTCTGGAGAGAGGGTGCCCTCTTCATAGCTCTGACAAAATCTGCGAAAACCCCAGTGATTTGGGACAGCTCTCTGCAATCTGGAAGCAGAGTTCTATTGCAGCAAAGAGCTCAAAAGTCAAGTAATTGGCTGGCAAGATGAGCAAGCAAAAGAAGTGCAATCAGACCATAGAATTTTTTTGGGGGGACAAAAAGGAACAGAACATGGAACCAGAAGAAGTCAATAATGACAAAACTCTTGCATCAAAAGCTTCCAAGAAAAATATGAGTTGATTACAGGCCATGGAAGAACTCAAGAAGGATTTTGAAAATCAAGTAAGAAAAGTGGAGGGAAAATTGGGAAGAGAAATGAGAATGATGCAAGAAAATCATGAAAAGTGAATCAACAGCCTGCTAAAGGAGACCCCCAAAATACTGAAGAAAATACACCTTAAAAAATAGACTAACTCAATTGGCAAAAGAGGCCCAAAAGGCCAATAAGGAGAAGAATGCCTTAAAAAATTGAATTGCCCACATGGAAAAGAAATTTCAAAAACTCACTGAAGAGAATAATTTCTTCAAAATTAGATGGAGCAAATGGAAGCTAATGACTTTATGAAAAGTCAAAATACTATAAAACAGATCCAAACAAATGAAAATATAGATGGCAATGTCAAATATTTCATTGGAAAAATCACTGATCTGGAAAATAGATCCAGGAAAGAGAATTTAAAAATTATTGGACTACCTGAAAACTATGATCAAAAAAAGAGCCTAGAAATAATCCTTCAAGAAATTCTTAAGGAAAATTGCCCTGACATTCTAGAATGAACCAGAGGGCAAAATAGAAATTGAAAGAATTCACCAATTGCCTCTTGAAAAAACTCCCAAAAAGAAAACTCCTAGGAATATCATAGCCAAATTCCAGAGTTTCCACGTCAAGGATAAAATATTACAAGCTATCAGGAAGAAACAATTTGAGTATTGTGGAAATACAATGAGGACAACACAAGATCTAGCAGCTTCTACACTAAGGTATTAAAGGGCTTGGAATATGATATTCTGGAGGTCAAAGGAGCTGGGATTAAAACCAAGAATCACCTACCCAGCAAAACTGAGTATAATGTTTCAGGGTGAAATATGGTCATTTAATGAAATAGAGAACTTTCAAGTATTCTTGATGAAAAACCAGAGCTGAACAGAAAATTTGAGTTTTAAATACAAGAAGCAAGAGAAGAATGAGAAGGTAAACAGGAAAAAGAAATTATAAGGAACTTATTAAAGTTGAACAATTTACATTCCTACATGGAAAAAACGATAATTGTAACTCATGAGACTTTTCTCAGTATGATAGTTGAAGGGAATATATATGTGTGTATCTATATGTATACATATATATGCATGTATAGGAAGGTATATGTGTGTATAAATACATATGTGAATGTGTAAAAATGGAAAAAAGACCCATGTGTAAAAAGTATTTATAACAGCTCTTTTTGTGGTGGCAAAGAATTGGAAATTTAGGGATGCCCATCAATTGGGGAATGGCTGAACAGGCTGTGGTATATTAATGTAATGGAATACTATTGTCCTATAAGAAATGATGAGCAGGCAGACTTCAGAAAAAAAATGTAGAAAGACCTATATGAACTGATGCTGAGTGACATGAGCAGAACCAGAATATTGTAACAGTCACATTGTATGATGACTGATTTTGATAGAATTAGCTCTTCTCAGCAATGCAAGGATCTAAAACAACTCCAAAAGATTCATGATGGAAAATGCTATCCACATCCAGGGAAAGAACTTTGGAGTCAGAATGTAGATGGAAGCATACTATTTGCTCTCATTTTCTTTTGTTGTTCTGTTCTGTTTTGTTTCTTCTTTCTTGTGGTTTCTCACATTAGTTCTAATTTTTCTTTATATCATGACCAATGTGAAAAATATGTTTAATAGGAATGCATAAGTAGAGTCTGTATCAGACTGCACACTGTCTTGGGGAGGGGAGAGGAGAGGAGAGGGAAGAAAAGAAAATGTATAATGCAAAATCTTATGGAAGTGACTGTTGAAAACGAAAAATAAATACATAAATAATTTTTTTAAGCATACATTTAGAGGGAGGAAGGGCTCCCTCTTCATGAGATATAGGAGAGAAGGAGGAGATAGTCAAAGGAGACATTGAAGGGACATGAGAGGTGTGGGAGGGAGCAAAAGGGATCTCTTGACAAATGGCCCCAATGCTATCAGTGAAGTATGAAGTGGTTAAGGTGAGGAATGAAGATGTCTTGAGAAACTTGATGAAAGATGGAAAGATTTGAAATGGTCACTGTAATAAGTGGGAGAGTAAAGTTATTGGGGAAGTAGAAAAGGATTACCTTGTAGCAGTGAAGGCCAGTTTGAGATTATGTAACATAAATTTGTATGGACCCAGTGTACCTGGTCAGCTGCCTTTCTCCATCTCCATTTAGCAGCACATTAATGTAGAGGAAGGGAGCAGATGGTAGAACTAATCCAAGGTTGTAGTTTGGCAAGGCAGGATCGGTGATAGCCAAAGGGGTAAAGGATTCAAGGGTGGTGGATAATATAAAGTTGAACTGACATGCCTTTTGTCTTGTAACAATTGTACCCTGATCTTCCTTTAAGGCTGTCCCATGTATTCCACACTGTCTCTCCTTGAAGAACATACTTTATTAAAATGAATATAATAAAAACATGATAGTAGAGTAGAAAGTAAGGTTACCATTAAGATGTTATACTTTCTGGGAAATACAGAAACCGGAGGGGAAAGTATGATGGAGAACATCTGTGTGATATGAAGCAAAGGAAATAAAAATGCAGCATACTTCAGGTCACCTGAACAAAAGGAGAGATGAAGAATTTGGGAAACTAATCAGAAATATAGAGCAGAGGAATGCAACGGGGAGATTCAGCTATCCAGATATGACTAGAGATCTCTCTGACAAAAACAGAGCAGCTAATAACTTCTTGTTGATGATTTCATCACATTGAAAGATAGAGGAAGCAATAAGGGAAGTAGCTACTATGGACCTGATTCTGACCAACAAGAAGTAACTGTTGAGGCAGCTAGGTGAATAGAGCACTGGCCCTGGAGTCAGGAGGACCTAAGTTCAAATCTGACCTCAGATACTAGACACACATAGTAACTGTGTGACCTTGGGCAAGTCACTTAACCCCAGTTACTTGCCTCCCCCCCCAAAAAAAAAAAAGAAAAGAAGTAACTGTTATTGAAGGAGAAACAGTGGTAATCATAAAGGAAATTGTGAGAGATAGCAAAGGGTTAAGCTTCCACAGGACAGCAAAAACTGCTGAAGTAAAGACTACTGATAAAAAATTGTGAGAAACAGTAGAAGTCAGGTTTCCTTAGAACTGCTAGACAACACTAAAGTAAAATAAAAAGAAGCTAGCAAACAGCAAGTGGGCCCAACCAATCAGAAAGCAGACAGTGGCCTTGGGACTCTCAGGCCCAGGTAATGACAGATCTAGGTTAAACTGGTGAGGGGTCAATGACTGGGTGTTCCAGGGTTACTACTACCCTTGCTTAAAGAACCTCATGTATCATGTATATTATCTGACATGACCAGCATAGAATTAGAGCCTTAATAGCAATAATGTATGGTAATAGGAGGTTTGTACCCAGAAGAGAAAGAACCAATCCACCCTCCACAGGGAGTGTCTGCACTGATGTAATGCATAAAACTTGCTTTGCTTTTGCACCCTCCACTCTTCCTTCCAAAAGAGGGGTGGAGTCCACTTCTGGCCAGAGCTATTCTATTCTCCTGGATTTCTCAATAAACTTCTTTTGTTATTCAGATTTTGGTATCAATTGTATTTGTGTTTCCCACAGAAGTGATCAGTCCATCTTAGAATTCATAGTGTAAGAGGGGAAAGCTAGATTAAGTGCACTACATTTTTGGTCAGTAGATTTCAAAAGGTTCAGAAAAAGGATCAGGACATTCTCAAAAATATTTTATTCAGGAAACACAGGGAGAAATAATTGTAAGGAAGGAAAGGGGTACATATCTAGAGAAATCTATGTGTATGCACAAATGTAGCAGCAAGCACCCCAGCATCCCCAGGGTGTCTGCCAATACAGGTTCTTGGATCTGCTTTGATAAAGGAAAGCAACTCAAAATGGGTTAACAAGCTTACTTTAATCAGTCAGATATGTATCATTCACCTAGTTCAGGGGAAAAAGGTCAGCACCCTGAACTTCAAAATATACAGACAAATTTATCAAGACAAAAACAGATCAAGTAGACAGATTTCCAAACTGTCCAGCCATTACATCCATACCAAATCAACATCTGGGTTTCAAAGCCAGGGGGCTCTGGACAATGGCTTTCCAGAGTTTGATCTGATCAAATCACAGAACACTTTTCAAAGTGAGCCCCCAAACAAAGCTACACATTAGGGATTATATAGCCTTCTCCTGGCTCAGAGAATGTAACAACCTTATTAACTCACTGGCCAATCAAGAAGTATCTACTGAAGAACAAGCCTCCCACCCCAGGCTCCAGGTGCACTTTAGCCTGGGGCAGGGAAGATCTTCAAAATTTACATTCCCATTACAACAAAGAACTCACTGACCAATTCGTATTTTAAATGTGGGGACAGGAGGCAGAAAGAAGGGTAGGTAATGGGAGGTGAAAACAAGTGAGGCACATTCCATAATCAGAGTATGAGCAGTGATGAGGAATGCCTACAGAAAGAGGCCGGTTTTCATTGCTGTTTTTGTCTTGTTTCTAAGTTACCTGGGGGAAAAGAGGAGGGTCAAAGAAGGAAGAAAATTGGTGCTCAAGGTAGATGAGGTGGTGATAACAGAGAAAAGTGAGAATGATTCAAGCCTTAACTTTGCTTGTTTTCTCTGCCAAAAAAGAGGATCTTTGAAGTGGAAAGAACCAAACAATTGGCTTACAGGAAGTAGAAACCCAAGTTAAATAAGGAGATATTAAGAAAACACTTTTGATGAGTTCAAGACCTTGATGAATAGCTCGGTTGTGAAAGAACTAGCTGATGTAACTAGTGAGTCACTGTCAGTGACCTTTGGAAGAATGTCAGGAGCAGAACTGCTCCGGGATTGCCGAACAGCAAGTGTTCTGATTTCTTTTGAGGGAAGCATGTAACAGACTGCATAGTCTCTGAAAACTCTTCCCCCCCTTATGATACTGCGATATTCAGCCTTGCTTTTGCTTTTTTTTTCCTACCAAGAAGGGTGGTAGGAAATGAAAAAATAAAAGTAGTTAACAGAGAATTGAAACTCAAGATGAAAGGCTAGGAAGGAGTCCGGCAGAAATTAAGTTTGGGTCAACTTTTACACCATATGTTATTATAAATGCAAAATAAATGGGACCTAAATGTTGAAGATTTTTCGCTAAAAAGAATTAGAACCAAAGCATACCTTTCACAAATATGGGTTGGAGTTTGATTCTTAATCAAACAAAGATTAGAGGCCATTACACAAGATAAAAGCAATATCAGTGATACTTGAAATTGCAAAGCTTATGCACAAACAAAAATAATTCATCTAAGATAAGAAAAGAGAAATCTAATAAAAAGAATCTTTGTATCAAATTTCTCAGAAAAAGACCAAAATATTAAAGATATAAAGATACCATTCATTTATAATACATATACATACGCATATACGCATATACACACGTATGATCCCAAAAGTCTTAGTGCAGTTTTAAGCTTGATGTATGGATTTTTAATCTGTGTATTATAGATTTTCAATCTATGTATCAAGCTTAATGGAGGCAGTTAGATGGCTCAATGGATAGAGTGCTTGGCCTGGAGTCAGGATGACCTGAGTTCAGATTCAGTCTTAGACACTAGCTGTGAGACACTGGGCAACTCACTTAACCTCTTTTTGCTTTAAACCCCTGGAGAAGAAAATGGAAAACAGTTCCAATATCTTTGCCAAGAAAATGCCATGGACGGTATTGGTGCGCTTTGGTCCGTGGAGTCATGAAGTGCTGGAATGGACTGAACAACTGAACAGCAACAATAATCAAGCTTAATATATATGATATAATATATAAATAACATATTAATCTATTATATGATATTATATATAATACATGATCATGTTATATAAGTATATATTATACATTCTAATATATTATGAAAGTTTAAAACTGCACTGACCTTTGAGAACCCAATTATCTATGTGTATATACATGTGTACATATGCATATAGACATATATGTATATGTATTGCGTACATGTGTACATGTAGATATCTCCAATAGGTATATATCCCAATAGGTAAGGGGTCAAAAGATATTAACCAAACAGTTCCCATAAAAAAAATCATATGACCAATTATATCCCATCAAGCCTCAACCTTGGATCACCCAACCATTCACCACTTTCACTCCTACACAAGTGTTTCTAACTGAAGATGGAGAAAATCAAGCAACTTTTTTGACTGGCTCTACTACAAATTTATGTTACACAACCTCAACTGGGCCCTCACTGCTGCTAGGCAATCCTACTATTTCTTCCTTATCAACTCTCTATCCAACTCTCCACAATGGCTCTTCCAAATCTTTTCATCCCTCCTCAAATCAAACATGGCTTCCTCTTCCCTACCCTCTCAACTGAGAACCTCATGTTTTACAGGAAAAGAAAATCTGTTCATTCATTGTGAGCTCTCTTCTCCCCTCTTTCTCCTCTCTTATCACACAGATATTTTCTGCTACTATCTTCTTCACCTCTGATTCACATGATGAAGTAGATTTACTCCTTACCAAGATTAACCCTCATTCAATCTAACGTACTCAAGCTATTCCATTATGTTTCATTTCCTCCACCAGATTGGCCCCTCTGTCATCCCAATTCTTTTGTCTTCTTTCAATCTCTTCCTGTCTGCTAACTCATTTCTATGGCCTACAAACACACACCCATGTCTCCCCATCCTGAAAAAAATACTCTCACTTGACCTATTCATACCCACTATCATCCTATATCTCTTCTGCTTTACATCACTAAACTCCTTGAGAAGACCATCTACAATACATACCTCTGCTTTCTACCTCTCATTGTCTTCTTAACGCCTTACCATTCGGATTCCAACTTCTTCATTCCACCAAAACTGCTCTCTTAGTTGCCAAATCTAATGACCTTTTCTTACTTCTCATTCTTCTTCACTTCTCTGCATCCTTTGACACTGTTGAACTCTCCGTTCCTTGATACTCTCTTCTTCCTAGGTTTTTTGGAGACCATTCTCTCCTGGCTTTCCTCTTAACTATTTCACTGTGCCGCCTCAGGCTTCTTTGCTGTATCTTCATTCAGATTATGCCACAGGGTGCTATGGTGGGTCCTCTTCTCATTTCCCTCTGTACTATTTCACTTGGTGAAGCTTCCATGGATTTAGTTGCCATTTCTATGCTGGTGATTCTCAGATCTACATATCCTGCCCCAAGCTCTGCTGATTTCCAATCTCACATTTCCACCTGCCTCTCAAACATCTTGAATTAGATGTCCAGTAGACAGCTTAAACTCTGTATGACTAAAACAGAACTCATCTTTCCCCTAAACTCTTCCACCTTCAACTTCTACCTTCCCTATTACTGAGTCCCTCAGGATTCCAATCTAGGGGTCATCCTGGACTCCTCGCTATTTCTTGCCCCAATATTTAAGCTGTTGCTAAGGAGTGTCAATTCCAGCTTTGCAACATCTCTCTGATGCTCCCCCTTCTCTCCTCTGACACTGCCACCACTCTACTGTAGACCCTCATCACTTCATGCCTGGATTATTGGAACAACCTGCTGGTGGCTGTGCCTACCTTAAGTCTCCCCACTTAAACACATCCTCCACTCAGTCACTAAAGTGATTTTCCTAAAGTGCAAGCCTGATCATGTCAATCCTTATAGTGGTTCCCTATTGACTCTAGGATCAAGTACAAAAGCCTTTGTTTGGAATTGAAAGCCCTTTATAACATAGCCTCCTACCACCTTTCTAGTCTTCTTATATCTTACTCCTACCACTTCTTCTTTGATCCAGTGACTTTGACCTCCTGACTATGCCACAAACAAAACACTCCCTCTCTCAGCTCTGGGAATTTTCTCTGACTGTCCCCACTCTCTGGGAGACTTCCCCTCCTCTGCTCTGACTACTGACCTCCCTGGCTTCCTTTAAGTCCCAACTAAAATCCCTCTTTCTAGATCTAGGAAGTCTTTCCCCCACCCCTCTTAATTCTATTGCCTTCCATTAATTATTTCCCATTTATTCTATATTCAGGTTGCTTTGTATATTTGTTTTACACAGATTGCAAGCTCCTTGAGAACTTAGTTTTCTCAGGACTTAGTACTGTGCCTGGCACATAGTAGGCATTTAATAAATGTTTATTGATTGAATGACTTTTAACAAACATATGAAAGAACATACCAAATTACTAACAAGAGAAATACAAATAAAAAACATTCTGAGATTTCATCCTTCATCACTGGGTAGTATAATCAATAACGTATTGAACATAGAGTCAGTAATACCTAAGTTTAAATCTGTCCTCTGACCCTTACTAGCTGTCTAACCCTAGGCAAGTGTATCAGCAAGAACCCAAGCGTTCCCAGGGTGGCTGCCAACACAGGTTCTTAGATCTGCTTTGTTAAAGAAAAGCAACTCAAAATGGGTTAACAAGCTTACTTTAATCAGTCAAATATGTATCATTTACCTAGTTCAGGGGAAAAAGGTCAGCACCCCGAACTTCAGAGTATACAGACAGAATTATCAAGACAGAGAAACAGATCAAGTAGACAGGTTTCCAAACTGTCCAGCCATTACATCCATACCAAATCAACATCTGGATTTTTCAAAGCCGGGGGGCTCTCAACAACGGCTTCCCAGAGTCCCATCTGATCAAATCACAGAACACTTCTCAAAGTGAGCCCCAAAGCAAAGCCTCACATCAGGGATTATATAGCCTTCTCCTGGGTCAGAGAATGTGACCACCCTCTTGACCCACTGCCCAATCACACAACATCAAGGTGTGGGCATTCCTGAAAACCAAGCCTCCTGCCACAGGCTCCATGTGACCACATTCAGCCTATTAGGAGGCAGAGTACATTTTCAAATCAAGGAAGGTTCTCAGAGTCTCTAAAGCCTATCAAAGGGCCTAGGGACAGGGAAGATCTTTAAATTTGCATTTCCGTTACAGCAAGTAATTCAACCTTTGTCTTCCTTGGTTTTCTCATCTATAAAGTAAAGCTAATAACATCTACTTCTCAAGGTTGCTGAATCTTCATATGGGACAAGCCCAGTATCTTTGGGTATACCCTAAGGTTCTATCCTGGGTCCTCTCCTCTTCTTCTGTACTTTGGTGATTTCAACAGCTCCTATGGTTTCAACTATCTTCCCTATGCAGACGATTCTCAAATTTATTTTTCTAGCTCTAATCTCTTTCTTGATACTTATATTTCCAACTGCCTGTTGGACATCTTGAACTGAATGTCTTATGGATATCTTAAACTCAAACATGTCCAAAACTGAATTAATCTTTTCCCTAAAATTCTTCCTTTTTCCAAACTTCCTTCTTCATATCAAGGGCATCCCTATCCATCTAGTCATCCAGGCTCCCAACTTAGGCATCATCCCAGACTATATCTAATCAGTGCCAAATCTTGTGGTTTCTACCTTTGGAGTATTTCCTGTATACACTCTTCTTCTCTCTTCTCCTCTGACACTGCTCCTATGCAGAGGCCCTCATTATTTCATATCTGGACTACTGAAATAGCATGCTTCCTGCCTCAAATCTCTCCCCATTTCAATATATCCTTTATTCAACTGATCTTCCTAAAAGTTTCAAGATATAATATCTCCTTCCCATTCCATCTGCTCCAAAGTCTCCCTATGCCTCTGGGATTCTCTACAAAATCTTCTATTGGCTTTTAAAGACCTTCATAACCTGGTTTCTTTCTATCCCTATTATTCCTGGCTCTAAGCCCTACTCTTAACTCCGTGCACTTTACTGACTCTCCCCATGCTGGAATTCTCTTCCTCTTCATCTCCACCTCCCAGTTTCCCTGGCTTCTTTCAAGTCTCAGCTAAAAGTCCATTTTCTGCAGTAAGCCTTTTCTGATGATCCCTTTCAATGCAACTACCTTCATTCTATTGACTATCTCCAATATATACCAAATATATCCTGTTTGTACATAGCTGTTCCCTCATTAGACTACGATGAGCTCCTTGAGAGCATGGACTGTATTTTACCTTTCTTTGTGACCTAAGTGCTTAGCACAGTGCCTGGCACTTAGTAGGTATTCAATAAATGCTTGTTGATTGATTTATATTTGTTCATCTAATCAGATTGAGCAAAGTGTTCTAGTTTGTTGAAAACTATTTGAGGGGTGGCCAGGTGGTGCAGTGAGAAAGAGCACAGCCCCAGAGTCAGGAGACCTGGGATCGAATCCAGGCTCAGAGACTCAGCACCACACCCAGAAATAACCTTGAGCAAGTTACTTAACCCCAATTGCTTTAAAAAAAAAAGAAAGAAAACTGTTTGAATCCTGACTTACAAGTGCATTAGAAACATGAAATGTGCAAATTTAGAGACATCTTCATTCTAACTGTTCATATGGACTATTTGGGCCTGAACTGTAGTAGAATCTTCCAATCTCATATTGGTCTCATCCAGGGGGTGGGGAGCCTGAGACCTTGAAGTCACATGTGGCCTTCTAGGTCCTTGGTGTGGAGCCTTTTGACTGAGTCCAAGTTTTACAGAAAAAAATCCTCTTATTAAGAGGATTTCTTCCGTGAAGTTTGGATTCAGTCAAGGGGTTGCACTTGAGGATCTAGAGGGCTACATGTGGACTTGAGGACTCAGGTTCCCCACTCCAGCAGTAGTCGTACCCACTGTACCTTGATCCCAACATCGTGACATTATTTTGGTCCTCTCCAAGAATGAAGGGTAACAACCACCACCAGTTATTTTTCTGTGCTTTTTGTCATCTACAACTTTAATAAGCACGTCATCTATTTCTTTACCGAATCATGAATCAAACATCATAAGAAACACAAAGCCAAGGACAGACACTTAAGGCTCTTTGCCAGGTACCTGCTTGCAAACTGATATGAAGCTGTTTTCAAAATTACAGTCTGAAGTTCTATGGAGTTGTTAAATAGAGTTGTTACATCAGTACATAATGCAATATGCTATGGATAGGCAATTAACCTGACCCAGAGTTAAATAGGATGAGGACAGCTGGCTGGATTGTATTGGGGAAAGGACAATGAATGATGAAATACCACAATCTCCTAAAAATTAAAGTTGTCGGACACCCAAAGGACACTGGAGAGATTCTCTCCATTTATCTATATTAACCTATCCAGAGTCAGTTGTAGTCATCTACTGGCCTCCAAGTCATTTTCCTTCCTTTCTCAAGAAGTTCAGTAGCTGACTCAGTCTTCTTTTTCTTCACCCTACTCTCTGCTCTCACATTGAAGATTCCAGTATATACATTGATGTCCCTTCGACTCTCAAGGACCCAGTCTTCACTTTTTCTCTGGTGCCTTTTTCCAAAGTGCTGCAAAAGTGGTAGAGGGGAGATTTCATTCTTCCCCCACACTCCAGCTCCCAAACAGAAGTAGCAAATGCAACTTAAAGCAGAAACACAGGGTAGTGAGAGATATGTGCTTATACACCTGAATGGAGTTCAAAAACGTTGTTCCTGAACCCCAACTTCCTGTTCAGAGGATGGATAACTTTAAATTCTTAGACAGTAAACCTTGACACCTAGCCTTCTAGCAGAGAAGCATTGGTCTCACTGGTAACCCCAAGTTAAAGAGCTTGGGATCTTAAACATCTATTGAGAAATTTTCTGATGTAGCATGTTCCTTGGAAAAAGAACGTAGTTCTCAAGGTTCCTGTACAATACTATTTAGGTAGAAAAGCCAGTAAGTTACTTTGACAGCACAGACCTGATGAGAAGGGATTTGCTTATTGAACAAGCTCTGATGCACATTTATCTTTTGAGGAGAGTTTAAACCACAGTGTGGTGCTCTGAGTCTTGTAGAGACTGTGTAGGACTCTGTGGGAAAGAGGGACACACCAGAATGACTGAAAGTTACCTCAACAGCTACCCCAAGGTCAAGAAACTTCTGGGGACGGGAGATGGAAAGTGGAGTTGATGGACTATTTGATGAACTTTATGCTTTTGTATTTGTTCGTTGAATCTTGTGAATCCTTAGGTCTTAGGTTTTCTGTTGTTTGGTCATTTTTTTCAGTTGTGTCTGACTCTTTGTGACCAGGTTTGGGGTTTTCTTGGCAAAGATACTGGAATGATTTGCCATTTCCTTCTCCATCTCATTGTACAGATGAGGAAACTAAGGCCAACAATGTTAAGTCACTTGCCCAGGGTCACACAGTGAGTAAGTGTCTGAGGCCAGATTTGAACTCAGGAAAAGCCTTCCTGACTATCCACTGTGCCACTTTGCCGTCCTGTTTTCTGTAGGATGAAATAAAGGTTTTTTACCAACAATTGTATTGTATATTGTATGTCGATGGATAACCTAGAGATTCTGCAATATATATGTGGGACATCACAGACTGAACTCTACCTAAGTTTTGTTTTATAGACTTTCCTGGATTAATTTAAGTTAGGCCAACGAACTAAAGAAAGAGAAATTTACTCTTTGTAGTCAAGCACCCAGGATCAGACCCAGTCTATATGAGACCAAAGAATTGAAAGGACCTTAGACCACTGATCATGCTTGAAACATACAAACTTTTTCTCTTTTAATGAAAAATAGATATAAAAATATACAGTCACAATCACTCTTTTTTGTTGTCTTGTTTAATTGTTTTCAGACAACATACTTTGTTCTTAGTGTATTTGTCTGTGTTTGCTTTGTCAAAACAAAATATATCAATAAAAAGGGAACATATGGCAAGAATCAAAACAACACAATGTACAGGAAGTCTCTGCTCTCTGCTGCATTTTTTATGGTTATGGCATCTGAGAACTGAGTGCCTAAAATGAAACCATTCTAGCTTCTACAGAACTGGTTAAATATAAACTTGCTATTGCCCTTTATCACTACTCGCAGGGAATATTACTGTCGAGTTCAGACAGGAAAGCAAATTTCATATAATTTTGGAAATCTGATAAAATAGTGGAGTAGGCCAGAAAATTCCAAGCTCTCCAGATTTCCCCCAAAACAAGAAAAATAGCACCTCAGGGTGAACATAGAGCACTAAAAATAAGCAAGAATTGGGACAGAACAGTGGTCCTCCCAAGACAGAGAAGATGTGAAGAAAAATCCTGGGACTAAGCTTTAGTCTTTGTGAAGAGTAAACACATCTAGTCTAATGCCATTGAAAATAGCAAATGGCAAGCCCTAGGGCTAGTTGGGTTGGGAGGTAGCCTCAACCCCAGTCACAGGAGCTTTTACCTCTCAGACAGTGTAGGGAGTCGGGTATCTGAGCCAGGGAAGATTGAGGGAACTTCTGCTGATAAGGAACATCAGACCCAGCTGTTCTTCTGGGACCTTGCCCTGGGTGAGAAGGAACCAGCATAAACCTGGTGAGTGCAGAAGCAATGGGATGGAGACACTGCCGGCTATGGGCACTTACAGGAGAGTAGAGTTCTTGGTTTTGGTTCCAGGACAGAGGGGAGAACTGAAGGAGAATCTGAGGCCAGAGGCACCAACCACACTGTCAGAATTAGAGAATTATTATTTTAAAAAAATAACAGGCAAAGGAGAAAGAACTCAAATATAGAAAGTTACTATGGGAATAGAGTAGACCAGGATTCATCTTCAGATGAACTTAAGCAAAAAAATAGCCCCTCCTACCTCAAAGAGTAATGTGAAATGGTCACCTGCTCAAAAAGTAGGCTTTAAAAATCAAATGAGAGAGATGGAAGAAAATGTTTTTTAAAAGAACAATCCAAGAAAAACAAGATTATGAAAAGAAAGCCAACAAATTAGAAAAAGAGATCCAGAAGCTTAAGGAAGAAAATAACTCCTCCAAAAATAGAATTGGACAAAGGGAAGGCAGTGAAGTTATAAGAGACCAGGAAATAATCAAACAAAATGTAAAGAATGAAAAAATGAAAGAGAATGTGAAACATCTCATAAGAAAAACAACAGAGCTGGAAAACAGATCAAGAAAAGAAAACATAAGAGTTGAACTATCTGAAAGCTATGATCAAAAAAGAATCTTAATCCATCAATAATACAAGGAATAATTGAAGAAAATTGTCCTGAAGCATTAGAACAAGAGGATAAAGTAGAAAATTTTAAAATACACCAATCACTACCTGAAAGAGATCCTATGAGGAAAACCTACAGAAATGTCATAGTGAAATTCTGAAATCCCCATCTCAAAGAGAAATATCACAAGCAACAAGAAAAACAAAACACAATTGAAATATTGAATCACCACAATTAGTATTATACAAGACCTAACAGTGGCTACACTAACAGACCACAGCTCTTGAAACACTATATATTGGAGAGCAAAAGAACTGGAGTTACAGCCCAAAATATCAAACTCAGCAAAGTAAAGTATAATATTGAATAGGGGAAAAATAAAAAAAACCAAACCCTGAACTTAATAGATTTGGCATATAAGATCCAAGAGAAATATAAGGTATACATCAAAGACTAATTGCAAGGCCCTCCATAAGGAAAGACTGTTTATTTTTATATGAGAAAATGACTAATTTATGCTCAGAAAGTAATTTTCTTTACTGTTGTATTAAGTCCACTATTACACATTATCAACAGTATCTTCTATAATAAACCTTAAAAGGGAAACACCATTTTAAAATCTGAAAAGTTTTTCTTCTATCAAAAGAACAGGTTCATATGTGCTGGCATACTATTATAATCAACAAAAATTCAATTCATTTAAAAAATTATCTAGGGAGAATTAGGTGACTCTGGATGGTGCCAGGCCTGGGATCAGGAAAACCTGAATTCAAATACGCCCTGAAACATTTCCTAGCTATGTGACCTTGGGCAAGTCATTTTACCTCTGTCTACATCCGTTTCCTCATCTGCAAAATAGGGATAACTTCCCCGTTATTTCCCAGGATTTCTGTGAGGATACAAAAAAAAAAAACGAAAAAAGGCAACCTGACTTCAAGCAGTTTACAATCTAAGGGGGAAGAAAACAAACAAATATGTACATGCCAGTTAAATACAGGATAAACAGGAAATAACTTTAAAAAGGAAAGGCCGCAGAATTAAGAGAGGTTAGTGATGAGGTATGGGTTCTGGGAGCCCCCTCAAACTCTCTTTGAGTCCTTGAGATACAAGCTCTGGGAACCTCCCTTGGACTCTTGATTAAATCATCCCATTTGGTGAGGCATTTGCATGAGGCAATAAGCCTTACATTGTGGCAGACCTCTAGCCTCATTACTAACTGCTTAACTACTAACTCTAGCCTAGTTACTAGCCTAGCCCTCCATTGTTCTTCTACTTCCCACCCTTAAGCCTATCAAAATATCAATCCACCCTTGAACTGGCCTAGCCCACCATTGTCTATAGTCTCCAGGTGGCTTCCCACCCTTAATCACTCATTGACTTCATTAACTCCTCCTAAAGACCCTCCCCAAACACCTCCTCTAGACCACCCCTAGATTTTTCCCACAACCTTCTGTATATAAGACCCCATCTTGTCTCCATATATGTGAGAGTGCCATAGAATGACCTAGCACAGACTTACTCTGTCTGATGCAAGCAAACTTTTAATAAATTTTACTTTTCTTTGGCTGAGAAGACTCAAGTCAAATTCATTCGGCAGGACCTGGTGTGTTGGTATTTTGGGGTCGCCAGAGCAACCCTAACCCTCTTAGTGGGTAACCTCTTCATTTTGGAAAAGCTTTCTCTAGAAGATGGGATTTTTTTTGGAACTTAAAGGAAGTCAGGGAATCAGAAGGCAGAGATGAGGGGGTAGAAATTTCCAAGCATAGGGAACAACCAGAGAAAATGCTAAGAGACATGAAATGTAATGCTTTGTTCATGGAACAGCAAGTAGGCCAGTGTTACTGGCTTGAAGCATAGATGTAGGAGAGGGCTAGGGTATGCAGGGCTTTGAAAACCTAAAGAGGATTTTGTATTCTATCTGGAAGGTGACAGGGGAGCCATTGAAATTTATTTAGTGGGGGATGGAGGAGTGACATGATTGGATCTGTGATTTAGGAAAATCCCTTTGGTGGCTGAATAAGCAGGAAAACCCATCAGCAGGCTATTGCAATAGTCTAAGCATGAAGTGATGAAGACCTACACCAGACCTGTGTCTGTGTCAGAGGAGAGAAAAGGGAATATTAGAAAGATGCTGCAAAGGTTAAATTAATAGGCCTTGGCAACAGACTGGCTACGAAAGATGAGAGATAGTAAAAAGTTCATTCTGACATCTAGGTTGTGAGCCTGAGGGACAGGAAGGATGGTATTGCCCTCTATAGTAATAGGTAAAGTAGGAAGGACTGGGAGATAATTTAGGAAAAAAGATAATGAGTTCAGTTTGGAATTTACTGAGCTTAAAATGCCTTCTGGGCATCCAATTTAAGATGTCTGAAATGTAGATGCAAGATTAGATGTCAAGAGAAAAGTTGGGGGAAGATAGGTAGATTTGAGAATCATCAGCATAGAGATGGTAATGAAATCCATGGGAGCTGATGAGATCACTATATGAAGCAATATAGAGGGAGAAGAAAAGAAGGCCCAGGATTGAACCATGTGGTATACCTATGGTTAGAGGTTATAATCTGGATGAGGATTCAGCAAATGAGATGTAGAAGGAGTGGTCAGATAGGGAGAAGCAGATCCAGAAAGAGAATGGTATCCTGGAAACCTAGAGAGAAGAGAGTATCAAGGAGAAGATCATCAACAGTGTCAACGGCTGCAGAAATATCAAGGAGAATGAGAGAATTGAGAAAAGACCATTAGATTCAGCAATTAAGAGACAGTTGGTAACTTTGGAGAGAACAGTCTTAATGGAATGATGAGGTTAGAAACCAGATTTTAGGGAGTTAAGAAGGGAGTGAGAGGAGAGAAAGTGGAGGCATCTATGAAGACGGGTGGCCTTTTAAAGGAGTTTAACCACAAAGGGCAGAAAAGATAGAGGAGGATAGTGGGGATGGAGGGATCAAGAGAAGGTTTTGGGTTGATTTTGTCTTTTCTTTTTTACAAGGTGCAGGCATAAGCATATTTATAGGCAGTAGGGAAGAAGCCAACAGACAGGGAGAGACTGAAAATAAGTGATAGAGTAGAGATGGCAGAGGAAGTAATCTGTTAAAGAAGACAGGATGCAATGAAATTGCTTGTGGAGCGAGAAGGCTTAACTTTAGTAAGGAGTAAGGCCACTTCTTCATATGACATAAGAATGAAGGAGGAGATAGTGGCAAAAGATATCTGAATGATAGGAAATGAGGAAAAGGGAAGAGGAAACTTGTGGTCAGTGGTCTCAATTTTTTTTCCATAAAATATGAGGAAAGGTTCTCAGCTGTCAGGTTGAGGAAGGGGCAGCTATGAGAAATTTGAGGGATGAAAAGGTTTGAAGTAGTTGCTATGGAGAGTTGGATATCAAGTTGATAATGAAGGATTGCCTAGCAGCAATGAGAGTCCAGTTAATTGTGTAAAAAATCTATAGTGGAAACAATCAGAATGATTATGTTATTTTATCCACCTTTGTTCAGCAGTAGTAGGAGCTAAGGCAGTGGATGGATGGGAGTGATCCAAGGTTGAGGTTTGGCAAGGCAAAATCAGTCTTATGATAAGGTGCTAGAAACTCAATAGAAGATGATAGCAGAGTAAAAGCAGGAATTTCCTTGAGCTTGTCCCCCAGTTACCTCCAATACCTGTAAAACAATGACTCTAAACACATTTTAGAGCTACAGAACCCACAAAATGACAGAGTGAAATACTTCTCTAGCTGAAGACAGTCTGGCAAATCAAAAGGCACAGTTTATCACACCAGGCTGGAGCAGACTTCAGGGGACTGAATCACTGGCAGCTGTGGCAGTTTCCAGACTTCTCAATCCACAAATGCCAAAGACAAAGTAAAAGTTCAGTGGGGAAATCCTGTTGGACCTGGGTGAGAGAAGAGCATGGTTGGCCCCCTGCCCCTTGTCAATAGAGGTGGCAGTGGCTGCGACAGCAGCAGCAGTGATGGCTGCTTCTGGAGCTCCAGGCCCATGGATGTTGGGGGCACTGTGCAGCTGATCAGAGGACTATTGCAAGAATCTCTTTGCTGGTGCTGAGGCAGGACTCTCTTGCTTTGCCTTGCTTGGATCTGGGTTGAAGACTTAGGTGGCAGTCCTGGGGTGAGGAGGAGTGCTGGCATGGCAGAGCTTGTGGCAACTGTGGAGAGGAAGTCCTCCTCACTGTTTTGAGGCAGGTGCCTAGCAGTAGCTCTGATAACAGCTGCACAATACCCCTGAAATTTGGGACAGAGCACTCTCCACTCTGGAAGTAGAGTTCTACCATAGTAAAGAGCTCAAAAGCCAAGTAATTGGCTGGCAAAATGAGCAAACAGAGAAAGAGAAATCAGAATCTTTCTTTGGCAACAAAGAATATCAAAACATAGAACCAGATGAAGACAACAAAGTCAAAACTCCTGAACCAAAAGTCTCCAAGAAAAATATGAATTGCTCACAGGCTATGGAGGAGTTCAAGAAAGATTTTGGAAACAGAGGAAAAATTGGGAAGAAAATTGAGAATGATGCAAGAAAATGATGAAAAACAAGTCAACAAGGGGCAGCCAGGTGGCTCAGTGAGTAAGAGCACCGGCTCCGGCTCCAGTGTAGGGATGACCTGGGGATCAAATCCCAGCTCAGATACTTAGCACCAAACCCAGAAATAACTGGCAGTGTAACCTTGAGCAAGTTACTTAACCCCAATTGCTTTAAAAAAAATAGACTAACTCAAATGGCAAAAGAGGTCCAAAAAGCCAATGAGGAGAAGAATGCCTTAAAAAGAAAATTGGACAAATGGAAAAGAAAGTCCAAAAGCTCACCGAAGAAAATAATTCCTTCAGAATTAGAATGGAGCAAATGGATGCTAATGACTTTATGAGAAATCAATATATTATAAAATAAATCCAAAAGAATGAAAAAATAAAAGACAAAGTAAAATATCTCATTGGAAAAATAACTGACCTGGAAAATAGATCCAGGAGAGATAATTTTAAAATGATTGAACTATCTGAAAACCATGATCAAAAAAAGTCTAGACATCATCTTTCAAGGAGGAAAACTGCCCTCATATTCTATAACCAGAGGGCAAAATAGAAATTGAAAGAATTCGCTGATCACCTCTTGAAAAAGAGCCCAGAAAGAAAACTCCTAAGAATATTATAGTCACATTCCAGAGTTCCCAGGTCATAGAGAAAATATTACAAATAGTTAGGAAGAAACAATTCAAGTACTGTGGAAGTACAAGATCTAGCAGCTTCTACATTAAGGGACCAAAAGGTTTGGAATATGATACTCTAGAGTTCAGAGGAGTTAGGATTAAAACCAAGAATCATCTACCCAGAAAAAACTAAATATAATACTTCAGGGGAAAAAATGGACATTCAATGAAATAGAGGACTTTCAAGCATTCTTGATGAAAAGACTATAGCTAAATAGAAAATTTGACTTTCAAATACAAGAATCAAGAGAAGCATGAAAAGGTAAACAGAAAAGAGAAATCATAAGGAATTTATTAAAGTGGAACTATTTACATTTCTATATGGAAAGATGATATTTGTAACTCATGAAACTTTTCTCAGTATTAGGATAGTTGAAGGAAATGTGTGTGTATGTGTATATGTGTGTATGTGTGTATATGAATACATAGACAGATGGCACAGGGTGAGTTGAATATGAAGGGATAATATCTAAAAAATGAAATTAAGAGGTGAGAAAGGAATATACTGGGAGAAGGAGAAAGGGAGAGATACAATAGAGTAAGTTATCTCACATAAAAGAGGCAAGAGAAAGCTGTTACAATGGAAGGGAAGATCAGGGAGGTGAAAGGGAATGAATCAACTTTACTCTCACTGGATTTGGCTTAAGGAAGGAATAGCATACACACTCAATTGGGTATCTTACTGTACAGGAAAGTAGGGGGGAAGGGGATTAGAGGGGGGGAAATGATAGAAGGGAGGGCAGACTGGGAGAGGGGGTAGTGAGAAGCAAATATTTTTGAGAAAGTACAGAATCAAAGGAGAAAATAGAATAAATGGGTGAGGGGACAGGATGGAAGGAAATATAATTAGTCTTTCACAATATGACTACTATGAAATGTTTTTCATAACACACATATATAGCCTATATTGAATTGCTTATCTTCTCAGTGAGGGTGGGTGAGGAGGGAAGAAGGCAGAGAATCTGGAGTTTTAAAAACCAGTGTTGAAAAATAGTTTTTACATGCAACTGGGAAATCAGATATACAGACAATGGGGTATTGTAAAGCCAAGCACAAGCAGCTTTCCAGAGGACTGCTGCTGTGAACAGCTTTCAAAGTTCTGATTACATAGCATAGAAAATTCTCTATTTATTCAGTTAACAAATTAAGGCAAAATATTCACAGAAATCAAAGTACAGCATGATCACATAGTTTTCACCAGTTGTCACATAGTTTTAAACAAAGTATAATCATTTAGTAACTCAATCAAGCCTCCTTAATTGACACAAAGTACAGATATCAAGTTTTCCACCCCTAGTTCATATTGTCTTAATCTTAAAATCAAAAAGTCTTCTTTCTTTTTAATTGGAGATTAGTTTCCAATCATCCTTAATTAGTAAGTCCTTAACGCAATCATCTAAATGTAAAGGTCAAAGTTGTCCACTCCTAGTAAATCATGATCTTCTTAGTTTGCATTAAATACACAAGGAGAGGTCTTTTCATCTTAACTCAAGGCTGGCTCTCCCTTTCTATAGTTCCCCTTCCATGGTCCCAGCTCCTGCCAGAATCTATCCCACTGTCAACTTTGAGTTCAAAGGCAGACAGCTCCATGGTCTACCATCTTGCCCTGCAGACTGGGGGAAGAGGTAATCATTATGGTTTGCCATCTGGGTGGTGGGGGTAGGGATGGGGAGAAAATTTGAAACTCGATATCTTTTGGAAATGAATGTTGAAAACTAAAAATAAATAAATTTTTAAAAACACCATGAAAAAAAAAGTAATGTAATAGAAGCTCAATAGAAGAGGTCAATGTAGAATTGAACTTGCTTACCAAAGGATCAAGATGGAGAAAAAGGAGAGAGTGGAAGGGCAATGGAGACTGTCTGTGAGAGGACTTGTGGGTGGAGGGATTAGAAGTCGAATTGTAGACAAATGGTAGGGTTTGGTAAGGGAAGGCAGAAGGAGAGGTGGAAAGTTAATAAGTTAATAGATTATGGTCAGATAAGGGGTTTTTGAATTCTTGAATGTGGAGATGGTCGTACATGATGTCTTTTGAGGACTGCAGCTTTGGCTTTGAGGTTTGCTCTCAATTGTGTCTGTTTATGACTGTGGCTGCATTAGCAGGTACCTGAGGCCTAGATCAAATGTGTTACCCTAAGACTTTAGTCTCCTAGATAATAAATCCTTATCAAATGATCTCTTCTGTGCTGCTTCCAGGATACAACAGACTAAGGTAATGATAAAGCTCAAGTCCTATTCCTTTGTCTCTTTTGCTCTATAAAAACCTTGTACTAAGAATCAATAAATTCTCGTTTATTGTTCGTGGTTCTTCCTTGAACCACCCACATGACCTGGTCATTTCTTATTCACGTCTCCAGTCATGTTTAGTGCTGGACACTGAGCAGCCCACGGCAACCATAATGGGTAGACTTTAAGGAGCCTAACTATTTGTGACACTTATATTGAAAGCAGGACAGAACAATCTGACACAGACTGAGTCTGAGCTAGATTGAATCTCAGCCTCTTCATGGAGTTAAGACGGATCTCATATACAGAAAGATTGTGGGAGGGATCTAGGAGTGGTCTAGAGGAGGGGTTTGGGGGAGGGTCTTGAGGAAGACTCTAAGGAGGATCTTGATGGGACTGAGGTCAGACTCCAGGAACCAAGAGAATGGGATTTTGATGGGATCAAGGGTGAGAAGCAGTAGGAGGCAATCTGGAAGTAATAGACAATGGATGGAGGCCTAGGTTAGTTTAAGGGTAACAGAGATTCAATGGTAGTGATAATGGAAGGCTTATAGCCTCAAGTAAATGCCAGATCCAGTGGGAAGATTCAAAGAGAGTTCAAGGGGCTTCCCAGAGCCTGTCTGTACCCCATCAAGTGGACTCCAACTGAACAGAACTGGAGATGCTTCCTGTTAGTCTTAGGGTATAGATGCAATTCTTTGTGAAAGAACCTAGCAGTTCCTTAGCTAAGGGAGGGGCAATGGGGACCAAATTAAATTACGCCTGTAATGTAATGCCAAGGAAAGGCAACTTCCCAGGTTCAAAATACCAGCATAGGTGCTCTCTATTTTATTCAGTGACAAACCAAGAACAGAGAAGATCAAAACATGACATCATTCAAAATACAGCATTTACTAAGTGTGATTAAATAATCTCCAAGTACTACCCCACCCCAGGACCTTCCAATCATTCAATCAATTACAAAGTCCCCGTTCTAAATACTTCTCCACCCCTAGGCTATACCTTCATTTGGTCCACCACAAAACCCCTCTTCTCAAATGGAGATTAGTTTCCAAACATAAGTAAAGTACCTTCATTTGTCAATCACAGAGCACAATAAGGTCAAAAGTTCCCCACCCCTGGATCACAATTGAATCTACCCCAGAGTTACATCAAGTTTAAACACAGCACTTAATACCCAAATGGAGGTCTTTTCTTCATCTTGACACGAGGCAAGTTCTCAGCAATCTTAGTTCCTGGGGAGACAAGGCTTAGCAAGGCCATAAGATACATTGCCAGTCCCTTCATGAATTTATCCTCTGTCTGTAGAACAGTCCTAGAACCCCTGAACACATTAGCAAAGCCCTCTCCCAGGATTTCTGTAAACATCCAACAAGAAAATCCTTCTTCAGGGCTTCTGAACCAACAGAAAGGTTCCCAGACCCCTGCAACAACAGCACTGTCCTTCACCAGTGGACAGTATTCACTCTGTCTGCAGGACAGTCTCCAGACCCCTGCAACAACAGTACTGTCCCTCACCAGTGGACAGTATTCACTCTCTGTCTGCAGGACAGTCTCAGGGCTTCTTAACCAAATGCCAGGTTCCAGGACTTCTTCAACAAAAGGACTGTCTTTCACCAGTGGACAAATCTGGCAAAACAACATCAAAACAGACAGACAAAGTACCAGCAAAACAGCCATGTCTCCTCAGTCCTTGGCAGCTCAGGGGGCAGGTCTCAAAAGTCCAGGGCAATTCAAAGCGGCCACCAGCAATTCTCTTAGTCTCTCTCTCTCTCCACGAGGTGCTGCTTCCAAAAAGATCTTCCGCCTCCCTCTAGTGTCTCTCCAAATCTACCTCACCAGCTCCTCCCACTTCAGGACTTTCTTTTCACATCAACAAGCCCATCCCACAGGTGGGATTAACAAACTCTGGGTTTTAACACAATCAATTTGAAAACCAAGCCAATACAGGGGAATCTTTAATTGCCATTACTATCACAACGCCTTTCCTATGGCTTTAGCCCCAGCCCCTCCCCCCTCTGCAATTCCTGCTCAGGTCACTGAGGCAGCTCCCCCAGCCCCTTCTGCTGCACCCCAACGCTTTTCCCTTGGTTTCCCCCAAAGGAATTTGGGTCCTATTTGTTTGACGGGAATGATGAGGTGCAGGCTCTGGGAGCCCCCCTTGAACTCTGATTAAATCATATGAGACATTTGCATGAAGCACTAAGACTCACATTGTGGCTGGGCCCAGACCTCTGTTACTAGCCTAGCCCTCCATGTCCATCTACTTCCCACCTTTGAGCCTATCAGAATATCAATCCACCCTTGAACTTGGGCATTGTTTGGCTAGCAATGACCCCAGAAAATACCCCCCAGGAACAGCTGCTACTCCCACTAGTGACCCAGGATGGGATTATCATATCTGTGAGATAGAGAAAAGAGACCATATGGTACTTTGCCTGTTAGAAGGACTAAGAACTTCATTTCAAAAGCAAGTATATTATCAGAAAGTTAGAGAAATTTCTCAGATAAATCAAGAAAACCCCATTCTTTTCCTAGATAGATTCGTGGAAACTATTAAAAGGCATACAAATTTAGATCCTGACTCTATAGAAGGGGCAGCAATCCTTAACATGCATTTTATTAGTCAGTCTGCCCCAGATATTAGGAGGAAACTGCAGAAATTGGCTGTGGGACCCCAAACAACTCAGGCCCAATTACTAGAGATGGCCTTTGGAGTCTTTAATAACAGAGACCTGGTTGCAGCAGAGGAGAAAGAACACAGGGAAACAAACCAGAGACAGAGAACATGCTTGATTCTTGGCTGCTGCCATGGCCAGGAAAAGCCCCTCCAGGGGTCCCCCTTGGAGGAAGTCCAGTCACTTGGTGTATCAGAAAGCACCCCAGCGTCCCCAGGGTGGCTTCCAGCACAGGTTCTTGGATCTGCTTTGATGAAGGAAAGAAACTCAAAATGGGTTAACAAGCTTACTTTAATCAGTCAAATAAGTATCGTTTACCCAGTTCAGGGGAAAAAGGTCAGCACCCCGAACTTCAGAATATACAGACAGAATTATCAAGAGAGAGAAACAGATCAAATAGACAGTTTCCAAACTGTCCAACCATTACATCCATTCCCAGTCAACATCTGGGTTTCAACATCTGGGTTTTTCAAAGCCGAGGAGGGGCTCTCAACAACGGCTTCCCAGAGTCCACAGAACACTTCTCAAAGTGAGACCCCAAAACAAAGCTACACATCAGGGCTTATATAGCCTTCTCCTGGCTCAGAGAATGTAACAACCTTATTGACTCACTGGCCAATCAAAAAGTATCTACTGAAAAACAAGCCTCCCACCCCAGGCTCCAGGTGCACTTTAGCCTAGGGGCAGTGAAGATCTTAAAAATTTACATTCCCATTACACTTGGGCAGGGGGAAAACCTGCTTTTGATGCTACAAGGAGGGTCACTGGTCCAAGAAGTGCCCCTCCAGGCACCGCCCCCCCCCAGAGGAAGCCCCAGGAACCAGCACCTCTAGAACTGTGCCCATCTGACCAGGAGGGACATTGGAGGAAGGATGGTCACTGAGGTAAAAGTGGTAGAGCCACCTCCCAGTACCCTGTCCTCCAGTCTTCTCGAGACTTGGAGTGAAGGGGAAGCCTGGGGCTTGGCAGTGCTCCCACCTTATCCATTTCCCTTGCTGAGCTCTGGGCAAGCATCGAGGCTGAAGGTAAGGTTACCCACTTTACTATGGCTAAGTTCTCTGTTCTAACCGATTGGTTCTACCCTCCCCTTCACCAGTCAGGTCAGGGGTATGGAAGGGGAAACAAGGGATGTCTCCAGACATACCCAGTCCCCTGCCTACTTGAAGATCTGCTGTTTGAACACTCCTTCCTTATGCTCTCCTCTTATTGGGAAGGGACCTGTTGGTGAAATTGGGGAGCCAATTTTCTCTAGTTAAGCCTCCCAGATCTCCCCATGTTCCCTCAGAAGTGTGGGCTTGGCATCATTCACATTCCAGAGTCTGACCCCTTCAGTGTGAAATCTGACCCCCTTGAACAGCATCCAGAGAGGCAGGGATGGCTCTATACCCCTTGCCAGCAGGAAGCACTTTTAGAAGCTGAGATATTTGCCCTTTACCCCAAAGGAATTTGGGTTTCATTTGTTTGAGGGGGGAATGATGAGGTATGGGCTCTGGGAGCCCTCTTGAGCTTTCCTTGAATGTTTGAGGTACAGGCTCTGGGAACCCCCCTTGAACTATGATTAAATCATCCCACTTGATGAAGCATTTGCCTGAGGCCATAATCCTTACATTGTGGCTGGGCCCAGACCTCTGTTACTAGCCTAGCCCTCCATTGTCCATCTAATTCCCACCTTTGAGCCTACCAAAATATCAATCCACCCTTGAACTGGCCTAGCCCACCATTGTCTATAGTCTCCAGGTAGCCTCCAGCAACTTCCCTCCCTTAATCACTCATTGACCTCATCTGACTTCTGAAGACCCTCCCCAAACTCCTCCTCTAGACCAGCCCTAGATTCTTCACACAACTTTCTGTATATAAGATCCCACCTTCCCTCCATGTATGTGAGAGCACCATAGAATGACCTGGCACAGATTTACTCTGTGTCTAATATAAGCGAACTTTTCTTTATAATAAACTTTACTTTCCTTTGGCTGAGAAGACTTGAGTAGAATTCATTTGGCAGGCCCGTTGTGTTGGTATTTTGGGATCTGCAGAGTAACCCTGACCCTCTTTATGGGTAACCTCTTCATTAGGAGTTCATGCCTCAGGAGAACCTGAAACCTGAGGTAGTGATTTTCTAGGTAACTTCCCCTATAAGATGCTGAGTAGCTTAAAGAGTTTCTATATAATTACATAATTATTGTGTAAATTGTTATTTTGGTTCTGCTTTGCACTATGGCATACTGTATAGAAAGTGTGACTCAAAAGCTGGAAGGCCTCAAGTCAAGTTCTTTCTCTAACAGATGCTGACTTGTGGAGCCTTGGGCAGGTCACTTAATTTCTCAGCACATTAACAGTCTAAGTCTATAATTTGCAGAAAGATGCTGACATGTATTGTTAAAGTTAGTTTCCATAACTTGGAGTCCCTTCCAACAATTACAGTTATCCTTCTACCCTGTGAGGGTTAGGAGCTTGGTGCCCTTAGGATCTGGAAAATCAGAGGAAAATTGTTTGGCCCTCCTTCTGTACCAGAAAAGAATTCTGTTTTTTTTTCCTTTCTCTTTTATGGTGTGCTTACAAAACCTTAAAATGTGGGTTAAATATTTGGTTATAGGCTCTGTATCATCTGCTGGCCTTCATGTATTCTCTGTAGCTTCCACAAAATTCCTAAAAAAATTCCCATTTAATTTCATATGCCAGCCCATGTAATATTAAAACTGGAATGAGGAAAACTGTGATGTGGAGGGGTAATTGTAAATCTCAGGTCCACGCTTTCTCCCTATCCTCTTGCATTAATTCATATAAATCCGCCTACATTTGTATTAATTCTTCAGCAACAAGTGTTTTGTTTTGTTTTTGGAGAGGAAGTTGGGGTTTAGTGACTTCCCCAGGATCACACTATTAGTGTCAAGTGTCTGAAGCCAGATTTGAACTCAAGTCCTCCTGACTCCAGGGCTGGTGCTTTCTCCACTTGTACCACCCCAAGAAGTGTTTCTTAGAAGAAAAAAAGTGCTCCAAGGTAAAACCAAAAAAGACAAAGAATCCAAAGATGTAGGAAATCCAGACCTGTGAGGATAAAAAGTGCATGAATGTCAGAAAGAAATGAAAATAGACCTTTGAAACTGTGTAATAGCATCCAAGCTCTTCTAACAGAAAACCTGGATGCTTTCAGGAAGAAGTAGCATTATGTTCATTTTTCAAAGACATACAGAATAGAGGAGGCATTAGGTATTAGATATTAGGATGAATACAGAAGAATGGAACAAATCTGTGGGAATAATATTTATAGGATTTTGAACAGGAAGTTTCCTTAGATATCATGTAGTTTTACCTCCTAATTTTAAGGATGAGGAAACTGAAGATAATATTGGCTGAGTGGTTTGTCTAAGATAAACACATAATAAGTAGCAGAGCCAGGGTTTAAATCTAGGATTTCTTGACTCCAAAATCAGTTCTTTTTCCCCCCAAAATGGGCCAAATCAGAATTTGTTCAAATTTGTGATCGGTCCGAAAGACAACAAAAAGGCCCTGTAACTGCTTTTTTAGAAGCTACAGTAATATGGATGGTACAGTGTTAACAAGTGAGGAGAGCAGGCTGAACAGCTATTTAATTATTATTAATTTAAACTATTCAAAAGGGAAAAAGACTCCATGAGAGAATATGTTCCCTGTAGCAAAAGGTATCCAAGTTAATGCAAGATAATTACTTATCAAGTATTTTTCAGAGGGAATTCATGCTAAATATAAGGCTTGTACTAGATGTCTAAGATCTCTTTCATCTTTGAAAGTCTGTAATTATAATGAGAGAAAAGTCATTGTTGAGGTTTAGGGTTTTAGGGGTTCTCTAGACCCCAAAATATCAACATGCCAGGTCCTGCTGAATGAATTCTACTCAAGTCTTTTCTCAACCAAAGTAAAACAAAGTGTATTAAAGATTCGACATAATGTGTAGACTCTTAAATATTTGTGACTCTTGTTAACACTATCAGGCCAGAATAATCTGACATAGAGTGTCTGCACTAGATTAATCTCAGCTCCTTCATGAGGGCAAGATGGATTTTATATACACAAAGATTGTGGGAGGATTTAGGAGTGGTCTAGAGGACGAGTTCCGGGAGGGTCTTTGAGGAGAAGTCTAAGGAGGATCTTTGATGGAACTGAGGTCAAACTCCAGGAATGGGATTAAGGGTGGGAAATAGCTGAAGGTTGCCTGGAGGTAACAGACAATGGAGAAGTAGGCTATTTTAATTGTAACAGACTTGTAGATATTTTGATAGGATCAAGAGTGGGAAGCAGTTGGACAATGGAGGGCTAGGCTAGGTTAGGAGTAACAGATCTGGGTTTAGCAATAATGAAAGGTTTATGGCCTGAGGCAAATGCCTCATCAAGTGGGAAGATTCAATCAGAGTTCAAGGGGTTTCCCAGAGTCTGTACCCCATCATCATCATATACTTAAGAGTGTCAATGTGATGAGGAATAAGCTGTGGGAACACCTTGAACTCTGATAGAATCTTTCCATTTGATGAGGCATTTGCATGGGGCTATAAGCCTTTCATTGTGGCTCTGCCCAAACTTTTGTTACTAGCTTGGCCCTCCATTACCCAGCTGGTCCCCACACTTGATCCTCAACTGTCTGTCATCTCCAGCTAGTCTCCAGCAACTTCACTCATTTACTGGAGTCTGACCTCATTAACTCCTCCTGAAGACCCTTCCCAGATTTGTCCTCTAGACCACTGTAGCGGCAAGTACCCCAGCATCCCCAGGGTTGATGCCACCACAGGTTCTTGGATCTGCTTTGATAAAGGAAAGAAACTCAAAATGGGTTAACAAGCTTACTTTAATCAGTCAAACATGTATCGTTTACCCAGTTCAGGGGAAAGAGGTCAGCACCCTGAACTTCAGAATATACAGACAGAATTATCAAGACAGAAACAGATCAAGTAGACAGATTTCAAATTGTCCAATCATTACATCCATACCCAATCAACATCTGGGTTTCAACATCTGGGTTTTTCAAAACTGGGGGGATCTGGACAACGGCTTCCCATAATCCAGATCAAATCACAGAACACTTTTCAAAGTGAGCCCCCAAAACAAAGCTACGCATCAGGGCTTATATAGCCTTCTCCTGGCTCAGAGAATGTAACAACCTTCTGGACCCATTGGCCAATCAAAAAGTATCTACTGAAAAACAAGCCTCCCACACCAGGCTCCAGGTGCACTTTAGCCTGGGGCAGGGAAGATCTTACAAATTTACATTCCCATTACAACCACCCATAGATTCCTCCCATAACTTTTCTGTATATAAGACCCCATCTTGCCTCCATGTGGTGTGAGAGTGCCATAGAATTTTCTAGCACAGACTTGCTCTGTGTCAGATGATTCTGGCCTACTTGTCCAATATAAGTCTTATAGATACCAAGGCTCCTTAAGAGTCTACCCATTATGGTGAACTTTTAATCAACTTTGCTTTTCTTTGGCTGAGAGAAGACTTGAGTAGAATTCATTCAGCAGGACCCAGTGTGTTGGTATTTTGGGGTCTTGTGCACCCCAACCCTAAACCTCATCATTTTATGAAGAACCTCTTCAAATGGAGGGAATCTAAGTATTCCACCATTGTGTATTTCCATCAAGTTGCCCCAATTTGAAATTTTAGTATTTCAAGTATAATACCTCCTGTGGAGCCACTCCCTCAACTAGGTAAGCATTCAGATTCACAGGCTGGGACTCCAAAGAGCTATGTAACTACCCTTATTCTGGATTCAAATGATTGCCCTGAGGGCTGGATTTCTAGTACTCTCATTCACGAGGACAGGATTTTTTCATTGATCTAAAGCCAGTAGCCTCAATTAACTTTTAGCAAATATTTACTAAGGTAGCATAGTAGGAAAACTTTAAAGATATTTTCCTTAAACACGGAAATGATTTCCTCTCAGGGATTTGATTAGAAATTTTCCATGACTTGACTGTTCTGCCATAGGAATGGAAGATTCCTACCTGGTTCATCGTTTAACACAGGCCTAGAAGTTTGATTTCTTTTAGCTAGTCACAAGATATCTACTGTGGTCATCTTTCTATATCTAATTATCCCAACATTTTCTCAAATTGATTGAAGGCTTGTTTGTTCATAACCAGATTACACTTTTGGTTGATGCAATTGACCTTTCTGTGATTACATTAATAGGAAGACATAGTATTTCAGTAACTTTAATAATATCATTAAATCAACAATACTTTACAAAGTATACAAATATTCTTTAAAAGAGAGGAGCTTAAGTGTTTTTTGGAGCACAACATAATTCAAGAAATGTTTATTAGATGCCTGTTACCTAAATTTCATTAAAAAAAATTATTGGCAAGACATTGAAATCTTGTGACCTGATAGTTTTTGACATTGTTTAGCTTTTGCTGAAACATCATACTTTTATCTACAGTTTTCAACAACTGTTTAAGAAACAAAAATCTATTGTCTGGGAATCCCCTTGAAATCTCCTTGACCCTTTCCACTCCATCTGATGTTCACCTGAGCCTTAAGCCTTCCATTATTGCTATTCCCAAATCTCTGTCACCCTTAACCTAACCTAGCCCTCCATTGTCTTTTATCTCCAGGTAGCCTTCAGCTTCTTTCCACCCTTAATTCCATTCTTTTGGCTCCTGGAGTCTGATATCTAGTCACCCCAGTTCCATCAAGATCCTCCCTAGACCCCTCCTCCCAGAATACTAGACCACCCTTAGACCCCTCCCACAATTTTTCTGTATCTAAGACATTCCATTTCCATGAAAGTGCTCAGATCCTTAAAAGTCTTGCCAATGGTGAGGTTCCATAAGAGTCTACTCAATATGGCAAGTCTTTAACAAGCTTTGTTTTACTTTGGCTGAAAGAAGATTTGGGTCGAATTCATTTGGGCAAGACCCAGCATGTCAGTATTTTGGGGTCCTGAGCATCCCTAAACCTCAACATTTCAAACCCCAACACTATGAAGATAATTGCCAAACATCACATGTATCGCCATCCATCCTCATTTCTGTCTCTTTATTTTAGTGGTATTTTTATGTTTTTTGTATTTGCTATAGTTTTACTATTCTTATTATCTTGGGCTATATATTTGAGAGCAATATTGTAATTTATTTTATATCGAATCAAATCAATTTGCTAGTAAATTAGGACTAAAATGAGCTTGTCTTCAAAGATTTTCTGTTGATTCCAAGTGGCATCTATATGGATTAGCTTTTCTCTTTGACAGAGGCAAATAATTTCCTACATTCAACAATTGCTCTTTTGAGGTTTAGGGGTGCTGGGACCCTGAAATAGCAGCACACAGGTTCTGCCCAAATGAATTCGACCAAAGTCTTCATTACACCAAAGAAAAATAGTTTATTAAAGATCTGCCATATTGGGTAGACTCTTAAGGAATCTGAGCCTCTGTATGGCTAATACCAGCAAGCCAGATTGAATCTGAGCCTTTTTAACACTAATGTAAGCAGGCCAGGTAGAATCTGAGCCTTCATGGAGATAAGATGGATCTTATATATAGGAAGACCGTGGGAGGGCTCAAAGGCTGGTCAAGTAGTCTGGGGTGACTGGAGGAGGGATCCAGGGAGGATCTCCATGGCACTGAAGTCAGATGCCAAGAACCAAGAGAATGGGGTTTTGATAGGATCAAGGGTGGGGAGTAGCCAGAGGCAATTGAAGAGTAACAGCCAATGGAGGGTAGGCTAAGTTAAGGGCACCATTGATTTGGGCATAGAGACGATGAAAAGCTTATGGCCTCAGGTGAACACCAGATCAAGTGGAAAGATTCAAGGAGAGTTCAAGGGGCTTCCCAGAACCTGCACCCCATCAGTGCAATGAACAACTCATCACATGTTACAGCAACATTCTGTGAGCTCCTTAGAACTATTTCTCCATTATACCTTTATCAATTAGGTATAAAATCAGTGAAATAGAACATTGTCACAGAATCCATGTTAATGTCTTTAAAAAGCAAATGTCTTTCAGTAAAAAATTGGGCCATATAATCATTGGTTTACAAACTTTTTTTTTTTAAATTAGAAGCAAACACAAGCTTAATATCTGAAATTATCTCATAGCAGGAGGCCATTATCTTATAAAATTGATGTGCTTCATTGTGACTGTCACTTAATTATTTAAGAAGGTGCATGTTCTTGATAAATATGAATGTCTTTATACATCCTTTATTTCTTATTAAGGTGGAGCTCACATAATAAAGGAAGAGGAATTTAAAACATGAATGAATTAAACAATGTTTTTCAGGCTAGTGAATATAAATGGTTATTTGGAAGTATAACTTTTCCAAATAATTATTTTGTTCCAGTCTGTTAATGTTGAAAATAGGCAAAGAAAGATTCTATCCTATCTCATTTATGGTAAAATATTCCTTCTTTTTGAAACTCATAATTGAAATAAATTGATGAAATTGTGGTTTTTGAATATGCTAATAAAATTTAATACATTCATTTCTGGGGAGAATTTTTAAAATGGGAAAAGAAAAATTTTATTCCTTCCCTGACATTAAGAAAAAAATGGAAACCACAATTGCTTGTTGTTTTTCTTTTGGTCTAGACTTGTGATTTGGTCAACAACTCCTATATAATTTATAGTCTAAGGAAATTACCTAGGGCACCGAGAAGTTAAATGTATTGGCTGTGGTCACAACTAGTAAGCGTCAGGGGTAGAGAAAGAGAGAAAGCTAACATGAAGAAAGAAATTCTCAGACAGTCGCAAAATCTTTGGTTAATGATTTCTTTCCCTTCTTCCTGAAAAACCTTTGAAAAGTCTGGGTAACAAATATAACTAATTTAAAATTTATTTTCACTTTCAATTTTCATTCTCTGTGAATATGCTAATGACCCAAAGGCAATTTAGAAGAAAGGACAGATTTGTGTAATCTATAAATTGAATAATAAGTCTTTGAATAAAGCTTACAATGCTTGAAAATTAGTGTTGAATGGTAATATCTGAAATTTGCCATCAGATAATATAAAAATAAACAGAAATGAGAATATCTGGGAATAATTTGTTAAATTATTAAATAACACTTATTGAAGATTTATCGGGAATAGAGATATAACTAACATGGAGCTAATGAGACTTTGCCCAAGGCACTATCATAAGACAAACTGAACCTCATGGTTGCTCTTACACCCTTTTCCTTTATTATTAGTTTTTTTTTTTTCAATTTCCAAGCATTTTTTCCCTCATAGCTGTCTACTGGGGAAAGGAAAGAAAGGGGAAGAAACCCTTATGACAAATATGCAAAGTCAAGCTGAACAAATTTGTTTATTAGCCATGTCCAAAAATGTATGTCTGCTTCTCCATAATTTTGTCCCATCACCTTTTGGTCAAGAGATGGATAGCACCTGTCATCACTGATCCTCTGGAATCATGATCAGTCATTTCATGGATCAGAGTTCTTAAGTCTTTCAAAATCATTCGTTTTTACAATACTGTTGCTTATAGTATAAATTGCTCTCCTTGTTCTACATCAACTCATATAAATCTTCCTAGATTTCCCTGAAACTATCCCTTTTGTCATTTCTTGTGATACACAAGTAGTATTTATTACATCCATAAACTATGATAAGCTCAGCTCTTTCAGAATAGATTCTTATCACTTTGGTTTTCAGTTATTTTTCACTGTAAAACATGCTGCTGTGAATATTTTTGTACATGACTCCTTTTCCTATTTCTTTGATCTCTTGGGCCTCATAGTTCTAGTAGCAGTATCTCTGGGTCAAAGGATATGTATTGTTTAGTAACTTTGAGAGCATTGTCTAAATTGCTTTCTAGAGTGAATGGACCAATTCACAGATCCATCAATAGTGTTCTTGATTTGTTTGTTTTCTTTCATCTCTTTCAACATTTGGCATTTTCTTTATTGGTCAGCTTTGTCTGTCTGATAACAAAGCTAAAGACAGCTAGTATTTACATAATTCTTTAAAGTTTATAAAGCACTTTATACATTATCTCATTATATCCTCACAATATCTGTGGGAGATAAATTCTATTACAATCGCTTTTATAGATGAAGAAATTGAAGCAAACAGGTTAAATGACTTACCCAGAGTCATATATGCAGAGTAAATATCTGAGGGGATACTTCAACTGAGGTTTTCTCAACTACAGTTTCAGTGTCTATGCACTACATCACTTAGATGCCTAGCTGAGGTGTTTGAAGTTGAATTTCAGAGTTGCTTTAATTTATATTTATCTAATTATTAGTAATTTGGAGCATTTTTTTCATAGAGCTATTGACAACTTGGACTTTTTTCCTTTGACCACTTGGCAATTGGGTAATGGGTCTTATCAGTTTATGTTAGTTACCTATATATTTTGGAAACGAATTTATCTGAGATACTTGCTGCAAAGATTTTTTCAAGTTGCCTCTCTCTCCTCTAATCTTAGCTACATTACTTATGTTTATGTAAAAATTTTAAAATTTTATAATATTCAGAATTGTCCGTCTGAGCTTCTCTGTATTATTTTTTGGCCATGACCTCCTCCCCTCTATAGATTGCAAAGATAATTTCTTCCTTACTTTCTTGTTTGTTTATGAGGTGAACTTTTAGATCTAAGTCAGGTGTCCATCTGGATTTTATCTTGCCAAACACACACTCCTTTCCTGAGACCCTCTTCTCTCTGTCATTATGCCTGCAGGATTGTCCTGCAATAGGCCTGGAGAACAATGACACACAGGGCACTCAGAATCAGTGGCCCGATAAGTACTAGCCTCCTCAGCTGCAACTTTAGGGCCATTGCTGTCTACTATCCCAACTAAATTTGCCCTATATATATAGTTACTATATTTCCTTAACTTCTTCGCATTAGTATATCTTACAAATTTACTATAATTATAGTTATAGTATATATGTATGTGTATATATATGTATATATACATATATACTCCAACTTCTAATCTTTTTTTAAAAAATATTTAACTAATTAAGTAATTTACTTTTAGTTTACAACATTCAGTTCCACAAGCTTTTGAGTTCAAAATTTTCTCCTCCTCCCTCTCCTTCCCCTTCCCCTTTCCCCCACCCAATATGGTGGCAACTTTCAGTATTTTAAAAAATCAATTTCACTCCTTTTGAGTAAAGTATACTTTTCCAAAGCCATATTATTGATAATGGGTACCATCCCTGCAAATCTTAATAATACCTTGATACTGTATTCCACAGGTTAGAGCATGCCCATCATCTCACCAAGGGACCCCAGTTGAGGACTCATGTAGGTCAGGCTCATGCTAATGACTCCAATGCAATGTAGAATAAGTAATAGATCTTCCCAATCCATAAATTCAGTCATAAGCCAAAATTTCCATTGTTTAGAAATTGGTGATGAATGGCAATATCCGAAGTTCACCAAGAAGATAATTATACAATAATTAGGAATTGGAACATCTGGAAATAGTATTCTTTGAAGTTATCAGCAACAGAGCTATGACTAATATGACCCCAACGTAAGGGGAGCAGTCTACTCTTACACTCTCTGGATGACTGAAGTCTTGTGTCAATGTGCATTAGTATAGTGTAATGAGAAAGTGAACAGGGTTTAAGTGGGGCAGGGCTGTGCAAAGCTAACAGCCTCACTCTCTCCTCTAGAATCCTCAGAGTCCAGTGGCGAGGTATAGGTCAGGATGACTGGCGATGACCCTAGATGCAGTGAAAAGGCCTGACATTTTTAAGCTAAGGTCTTTCCATGGAATTAGGAGGACCTGAGTTCAAATTTGACCTCAGACACTTAGTAGCTGTGTAGCCCTAGGCAAGTCACATAGTCCCAATTGCCTCCCCCAACCACAAAAATAAAAAAACATGGAAGAGGCCTCCTGGAGAGAATTCTAGGAAGATGGAAGAATAGGTCAGAAAATTCCAAGCTTTCCAGATTTCCCCCTCAAACAAGAGAAAATAGCACCTCAGGGTAAATGTAGAGCAGTAAAAAGAAAAAAGAAAAAGAATTGGGGCAGAACAGTGGTCCTCATGGGAAAACCAGAGATTATCTGAAGAAATGACTGAGGTTTGGTCTTTGTGAAGTATAAACAATTCCAGGTTAGTTCTGCTGAAACAGCAAGTGGAGATCCCTGGGGCTAACTGGGTTAGGAGGTAGCCTTGGCTCCAGGCATAGGAATTTTCACCTCCTGGACAGTGTGGGGAACTGGAAGTCTAAGTGGGGGAAGATTGAGAGGACCTCTACTGATAAGGGACACCAGGCCCAGTTGTGCTGCCCAGATGTGGTCCTGAGCAAGAAGGAACCAGCACAGGCCAGGTGAATATAGCAGCAGTGGAGCAGGGATGCCCTCGCCCTGGGTACTTACAGGAGAATGTAGCTCCTGATTTCTATTCCAGGCCAGAGGGGAGACCTGAAGGAGCATCTGAAGCCAGAGGCACCATCTCCCATACCCCAGACCTATAGGTAATTACAATAATAAGCTGCTACAAATTTAAAAATGAGCAGGAAAAAGAGAAAGAGCCCAACTACAGAAAGTTACTATGGGAATAGAGAAGACTAGGGTTCATCTTCAGAGGAGGATACTGAAGCAAAAAGAAAAAAAGACTCTCCTACCCCAAAGAGTAATGTGAAATGGTCACCTGCCTAAAAAGAATTCACAGAACTTTTAAAAAGATTGTAAAAATCAAATGAGAGAGATTGAGGAAAAATTTTTTTAAAAAAGAACAATCCAAGAAAAACAAGAAAATTATGAAGAAAAAGTCAAAGAAATAGAAAAGGGGATCCAGATTCTTTTTTTTTTTAAAGCAATCAGGGTTAAGTAACTTGCTCAAGGTTACATGGCCAGTTATTTTGTGTGGATGTTAAGTATTTGAGGCTGGAACCGATACCAGGTCTCCCAACGCTGGGGCCGGCACTCTTACTCACTGCGCCACCTGTCCGCCCTGAGATCCAGATTCTTAAGAAAGAAAACAGCTCTTGAAAATCAGAATTGGACAAAGAGAAGGCAGTGAAATTATGAGACCAAGAAAAAATAAAATATAAAGAATGAAAAAATGGAAAAGGATGTGAAATATCTCATAAGAAAAACAATGGATGTGGAGAATAGATTAAGAAGAGAAAACATATGGGGTGGCCAGGTGGCTCAGCTAGTAAGAGCACTGGTTTCGGTTTCAGTGTTGGGACGACTTGGAGATCGAATCCTGGGCTCAGACACTCAGCAATAACTGGCCGGGTAACCTTGAGCAAGTTACTTAACCCCAATTGCTAAAAAAAAAAAAAAGAAAAAAAAAAGGAAGAGAAAACATAAGAACAATCAGACTACCTGAAAGCTATGATCAAAAAAAGAATCTTTATACAATAATGTAAGAAATAATTAAAGAAAAACATCCTTGAAGCATTAGAACAAGAAGGGAAAGTAGAAGCAGAAAAAATCTACTGATCACCACCTGAAGGAGATCCTATGAGGAAAGTCTACAGGAATATCTTAGTTAAATTCTAAAACCCCCAGATTAAGGAGAAAATATTATAACAAAAAAACTATTCAAATACGGTGGAGCCACAATTAGAATCACACAAGACCTAGCAGCTGGTGACACTAACAGACCACAGGTTTTAGGGTATTATATATCAAACAGCAAAAGAACTGGGGTTGTGACCAAAAATATCATATCCAGAAAAGTTAAGCATAATCCTGAATGAAAAGAAAATGAATATTCAATGAACTGCCAAATTTTCAGAATTTTCTTGCAAAAAATCCTGAACTTAATAGAGAATTTGACATATAAGATCCAAGAGAAATACAAGGTACACATCAAACACTAATGACAAGGGTCTCAATAAAAATAGGCTGTTTACTTTTAGATGAGGAACTGTAAAGACATTTGTCTAAGACTGGGCAGTTTGAAAGAAAGATAGGGATAGATCTGAGTATGATGTAATTGTGAAAAAGTAAAACTGCGCAGGAAAAGGTGAAAAAGAGTATTGATCTCACACCAATGAGATGCTACAGGAAAAATCGACACCCCAGGGTTGGTAGTTGGGGAACTCTGCTCTCAGAACATACATATATACCTAGAAGGGTACAAAAGTCTTCTGGATTCAGACAGCAATGAAAAGCTAAGGGGAGGGGGAAGGGAGAGAGGACAAGGAAGGAATTTTTGAAGGGAACCCTACTCATATTGTTGGGGGGGGGGAACGGGATCCCGATAGGTTCCACAGGGCGTCTGGAAAGAATTCAGCTCAACCTTTCTTGGAGTTAGAGTTGAGAAAGTTTATTAATACGCCATTACAGCGGGCAAGAGTCCTTAGGGGACCTGCGAGTGAGAGGGCACAGGCTTTACTTTTAAAGGGTAGGGCTGCCATTGTCTGGGCTGACCGGAGGGAAGGGACCTCAGTGCACAGATAGTTTAGATAAGATTTGGGCCAGGCCGGAGGAGACAGGAGGGATTAAGTAAGAACAAGGGATTCCCAAGGGGTTGCCTAGGCCTAGTGCGGATGGGGGGAAGGGGCAGAGTGGGAGGCTGGGAAAGGAATTTTACAGATAACAATTTGACAATACAAATTGCAGTTACAGTTTCACAGACTGGTTTCCCAAGTTGGTTTCACAAATTGACCTAGACCCCAGGTGCCCCATCAATGTCAGATCTGGGTTAAAGACAGAACAATATATACATTTAGAAGGGAATGAAAGTCTCCTAAATTTATAAAGAAACGAGAGGGAATAGGATAAGGGGAGTGTGGGGAAGGGTGTCCAGATTAATGGGGACGGGATAACGAGGGAATAACGTGTATTTGAAGGGCTATAAAAACAGGAAGGAGGGGGGGGAGTATAAGGGAAGAATATTTGTAGGGGAGGGAGGGTAGCAAGGTAGGGGGCAGAAGTGAAGAAGGGGAGTCAGGAAAGATAGAAAAGAAGATATACAACAACCTGAAATAGAGATCAGGAGTAGAACTTGCTAGGGGAAAAAAAAAACAGAGTAGTAGTCATGATTTCAGACAAAGTTAAAGCTAAAATAGATTTAATCAAAAAAGAAAAATAGGGAAATTATACTATAGGACAGCCATATTAACCAATACTGCTTTAAACTATTTAAAGTAACTGGACAGTATATGGGTTGGAACATTGCTGTGGTGTAAAAAATGATGAGTTGGTAGACTTAGAAAAATATGGAAAGATTTGGACTTATGGAAGATGTTATCTACCCTCAGAGAAACAGGATAAATAAGTATAGTATGATCTTACATAGATACATATGACTATGTATGTCTACATATGAGTATGACTATAGTTACCTAAGTATATGAATGTGTAAGTGTACATGTGTAGATGTATATCTATTTGTGCTTTTTGAAGGGCGGGAGAGCAGGCAATTGGGCTTAAGTGATTCGCCCAAAGTCACATGGCTACTAAGTGTTAAGTGTCTGAGGCTGGATTTGAACTCAGGTCCTCCTGACTCCAGGGCTGGTGCCCTATTCACTGTGCCACTTGGCTGCCCCATAACTATTCTTTATAGTAGCTAGCTTGACAAACATCAATAAGTAATTTTCTCCCTCTTCCTTTTAAATTAAAGCTCTTTGGATTAGATCTACAAGATTCTAAACCAATGCATTTTAACCAGCCCTTGTGAGGGCTATATTCCCAATCAAGAGCCCAACATATTTTAAATCTTAAGCCATGCTCTAGATATCCAAATGTGGATCTCAGACAACATCTTCTCAACCAGAAGTCTTCTTTCCAATTTTCATGTTTGTCCAGAAACTTCTGTCTTAAATTGGCAGCAATGATTAAAAAGCACAACATAAACTTTTGGTCTATCACCTGTGCTATTACAGATATATTTCTACTACAATCCCATCTCTAGCATGGCCTATACTTTCCAAGTCCATGTCCCTAGTCATCATTAAAGTGTGGGAGGTGCTGCTGGGTTTGGGGAGGTGATTAGAACATCTCCAGCAGTTTTTTGAGTGGGATAGCTACAGGCAGAGATAAAGAGGGTGTATGATTCAGGCAAGGGGAACAGTCTAAACAAATGAATGGAGGGGGGAGAAGAAGCCCTAAGTGAGGGGAATGGATAGTTATATAGTTTGGCTAGAATGTAGAGTTCATGAAGGGAATTAATATGAAATAAAGCAGGAAACGTAAGTAGGTATCAGATATTGGAAGACTTTAAGTGCCAGGTTTATAAGTTAATGTTTATTCTAGAAGCCAGAGGGAGAAACCACTTAAGTTTTTGGAGCAGGTGAATGACATGGCAAAACCTGTAATTTAAGAAGATCATTAAAGTGAAGGATTGATTGGAGGGTGTGGTATGGGAAGTCCAGAAACAGAGAGACCATTTAGGAAGCTATTACAATAGCTCAGGCAAGAGCCAAAAAGGATAAAAAAAAATGGGCTGATAGTTCTAGGAAGGAAGAGGATGGTAGTGAGAGATGTTGTGGAAGTATAACCTACAAGATCTGATAACTGAACATGGGGGATAAAATACAGACAAGAATGAAGGATGCTTCCAAGACTACGCAGATGGCTGACTAGCAGTGTGATGGTTTCTTTAGTAGAAGTAAAGAGGATTAGAGGATAGGAAAGCTTTATAAGGGAGAAAATCATGAGCTTCATTTTTCACAAAGTCAGTTGAAGATGCCAAGAGAATGTTCATCAATTCGCTAAGCTCTCTCCGTCCCGACGTTGCTTGCGTCATACTTCATTTAGTACACGTTACATACCCCCTCCCAGAGTCTGTTTCTCAAGGGCAGGACTTATTTCATTTTTCTCACATTCCCAATGCCTAGAACAAACCTTTACACATAGTATATGGTTAATAAATGTTTACTGGATTGAATTTAATTGAAATATGTCACTAAAGTTCAGGAAATCATAGAGATGAGATGGGAGATGATGAGATCATAAAGGGAGACACTGTAGGGAGAGAACAAAAGCGTCCCCAGGGCAAAACTCTGGCTGAAAGAAGAGATAGATGATGATCCAGGAAAGAAAATTAGAAAGTTAAATAGGCAGGAGAACAAATAGAGATTAGTATGAAGGAAGCCAGGATATGAAAGGACTCAAGAGGAGTGGAAGTCAATACTGACCAAAGCTACAGACAGGTAAAAGACAATGGGGCTGGGAAGAGATCCTAGATTTCACTACGACTTTGAGAGAGTACTTTCATCATGATTAAGGTAGAAATCAGATTGCAAGGATCTGAGAAGCGATTGGTTGGTGAAGAAATGGTATAGGTTACTGGGTATAGATATTCAGATAAATGATTTATAAGTATCCTGTTTTCAAAGTTAGTCATTCGGTTTATGTACAGTTCATGTGTGCTTTCAAAGTTGTCTTTTTCTTCTCTTCCTCTAAATCTTCCACTCCTGTTTTTTTTAATTCCAAGCCTATTATTTCCTTCTTTCAGAATCTCTATTATTTGAGATATTCTGTCACATCTTCTAAATTGTCTCCTCTGATTTTCTTTGTTCATTTCTTCTTTCAGAACTTTATTTCTAACCCAGTTACTATCAATATTTGATCTTTTAAAATGCATAAGTAGCATTTCAATATTTTTCCCAATGAAACTTGTAGAAGGCTGTATCTATATCTTAAAACACTCATATGCTGAAGTATTAGACAGAAGAGGTATTGCCTCTGGATTCATTGCTAACCAATCATTTAACTGGTTGGAGCATGTAAATAGAACCTTCATCACTTGAAACATCTATTTCTGATCCATCATCTGGATCCAGCAGTCATTGCATGAGAGACAGCTGGTCTGAACAACTTTAAGTCTACAGAGGTAAGTATCCATCAATCTCAACTTGTCAATCAGGGAGTTCAACTAATTCACAAATGGCAGCAAGTGATTATAGTGGATTATTTTTACAAGGCCCCTGCCAATCTCTGGTGATATTTTGTAAACAGGAAAAGTCTTCCCACAATTAAGTATGGAGTAACTTCCATCAATCTATTAACTTGTATATCCCATGAACATCAAGGTTTCCTACCAGAACTGTCACTATGTTGACTTCTTGACAGTGAACATGGACATAATATTGTCATTTATTTCCCTCAGTATCCTTCTGAGCTGAGATTATAGTTAGGAGGCAAGCTTCTTTAAGCTATTCTCATTTAAGAGGTGGTGAATATATGAAGTGTCTCCATCCTCAGAGACTTCTTGCTGTTCAGTTATTTTTCAGTTGTGTCAGACTCTTCATGATCCCATTTGGGGTTTTCTTGGCAAAAATACTGGAGGGATTTGCCGTTTCCTTCTCTATCTCATTTTACAGATGAAGAAACTAAGGCAAAAGGAGTTAAATTATTTACCCAGGGTCACACAGCTAATTAAGTGTCTGAGACCAGATCTGAACTCACTGAAAGTGTTAGACTTGTTGTCAGGGAGATCTGAGTTCAAATCCAACCTTAGACACTTAATAAGCAGTGTAATCCTGGGCAAGTCACTTAACCTCTTTCAGTCGCAGTTTCCCCATCTGTAAAATAGCGATAATAATAATTGCATTCACCTTAAAGGGTTATATAGATGTCATTATGATGATGATGATGATGACAGTCTCAGTGTCCCTAACATGTTTATTAGAGTGTAATTAAAATGCTTAGGTTGTGGGTCTACTTGAGGATAGTAAAGTGTCATTCTGGACTTAATAGCAGCCAAAAATAACATCCTTTTGATAAGTGTATTTCTGAAGTCCTTATGGATGCTGGTAGAAAGTTCATTCACTAAGAAGTATTTTTCCCCAGTACCTTAGCAACTTTGGGAGCTTTCTGTTTCCTAGTTGGCTATGCCTTTGTATATCTAATGAAGTCGTCAGTCATCACCACTATATGATTTGTTCTTGCTATCTCTTCCCAGAGATATTTAGTAAATGTAGGGAAGTTCCAAAGGTCTACTAATACTCACACACTACAAATAGGCAGCACGAGTTTCTTTGCACCCAAGTCTCATACCTCTTTGGGATATCTGACGTCATTTTTAGGTAAGCAAAATCCATTTCTTGGTAGTTCTCAAATCCTTTCTTGTCCTATATTTCCAAGTCATCATAGGAAGCTTTTGCAGCCATTGAGACATGAATTTGGTAGCACAAACTACTTCCTGGTAGTTTGTGTATTGACATTGACCATCCAGTCCAGTATTACATTGTATACCTCCAACTTCTGCCATTATCTCAATAGTGTGATGTCAACTGATGGGTTCTGACTTCATGGACTTGCTTCTTGGTTCATATAACTTTATATATGATCATTTATCAGCCTTTTGCTCTCTTCATCAACCATTCATTCTCTTTGCCCCAGGCAACTGAAGCAAAAAAACAGTTGGTTAAATGAAGTGAAATTCATGTGTGCTATTGGCATGCAGTCTGGTGGAAACCCCAAACTTTCATCTCTACTTCAAGTTGCTTGTAGATTATCTACTTCTTTGGATGTCACATATAGTTTTTGCTATTTCTATTGGTTTCACCATAGCTTTGGGCTTATGTGGCTTTCTGGACAAGAGATCTACATCCATACTGGTCTTTCTTGGTTGGTAGTGAATACTTAAGTCAAAGTTGAATCCATCTCTCACAAACAGCATCCAATGAGGCATTGGTCAAAGTATATCAACAGAATGCTCTCAGTCCACATTTGCAACTTTGCTTCATATGTAATGTTTTTTAATTTCCCAGTAACAGCCCATACCCATGCATGGGTAAAGATCTGTGTAATCAGGGTATAAAGCTCTGGGGGAAAAAATTCTATCTGCAGACAGAGGAGAACAAAGAAGGGATGGGAGAAGATGCCTCAGCCTCTTGCTTATGCAGGCAAGGGTGAAAAGGTCATTTACTCTTGATTATGTCTCATTGTACCTTGTGTCCCTACAACCTCAACTTCTTCTAATAGTATCCTATTTCTCCATTCTGTCCAAATCCATGTGGCCAGCAGATCTCGTCCTTCTCATCCCATCCCACCCTCTGCAGCTATGATAAAATTACCTCTCCCTGAAGAAACTATCGCATCTTTCCCTAGAAGAGTGTAGGAAAGGCCCCATTGTGAATCTAAAAAGAATTACAAGAGAACAGGGAATATCTAGAAAAGGAAAGATCACGACAAGACAGAATGACTTCATCATAAACAGGTTAGGTCACTTCTAAATCTAGGATCTTATAATATGCCAGACTCATCTTATTTCCTTTTGGGGGAGGAGAAGACAAAGCTATTAATCTAGTAGACCAGTAGAATTTTGTAGATACAGTTTATCTAGAATTTAGCAAAATATTTTGTTCTTTACCACAGCAAACATGGAGAGATGTCAGCTAGGCAATACTTCAATTAGATGGATCCATAACCCATTGAATGTCTGGGTGTCTACAAGTCATCACTAATCATTTCATGCCATCTTAGAAAGTTTCCATTGTAGGACCCCAGGGATTTGTGCTTGGCCCTCTATTACTTATCAATGGTTTAGATAAAGACATAAACAGCACTCTTCTCATCTGAAGATGACCCAGGTTGGGAAGGATACTCAACACATCACATGTCAGAGTCAGGACCCAAAAAGATCTTGAAAGGCTAGAACACTAGGTTGAATCTGATAAGATGAAATTTAATAGTAATAAATGTAAAGTCATACACTTGGGTTCAAAAATTTGACTTTACAAGTAAAAGAAAGAGGTGGCTAGACAGCAGTTCAGCTGAAAAACTTGATGTGAGTAAAAGGAAACTAATGTGACAGACTAGGCTACATCAAGAAAGATAATGCTTCAACTATAGTCTAACTAGGGAAGAATATAGCACAACGATCATTTCCTTCTTCTATATTTCCTTCTATTAATTCAACCTAAAATTGCATATGCTTTTGGGGTTATCATGTCACCTTGTCAGCTCATTTTATTTACAGCCTTTACAAATACAGAATTTACAGCAACTAAAACTCCGTCTTCTCCTCATTAGCTATTATCTGACTATGCTGCCCCTATCTTCAGCTTGTATAGTAGACTAGACTCAGATACTTGACTAGAAGAATACGTAGACACTGATCTTCATATGCTGGTAGAACCAGCTTTAACAATTTAGGAAAATGTAATTAATATGATTCAGGAAAATGGAAGAGACTACATGGGAATGTCAGGATTCAAATGGAATAGAGATTTCTAGGCAAGAGACACCTGTGAGGTAACTATAAGACTTAAAGACTAGGAAAGAACCTCTCCTCCCCTTCTAAATTCCTCTTAGACAAATTTCTTAAAAAAAAAAATGTTAGCTTACATTTGATATCTCCACTTCTTCATGACTTGCTCATTCATCAATCTTTTGTAAAAGGGCTTCCAAGAAGCCTTCCTTGAGTTCCTCAAGCAAAAAGGGCCACGCCATTATTTAACTACCAAGTGATGTTACTAACCACTCACATGATTCTGTTCTCCAAAAAAAGGATTTGTCCCTGGGGAGTGTCATGACTATTTTAGTAGTTATTGGCTTCCACTGCACTGGGCAGAGGTACAGAACTCTTTGTAGTTCAGAGAGGTATGGGCAACCTTCTAGCCATCAGCTCACTTTTCTCTAAGTGGCTATGTCTCTTCACCTTTTCTCTCTCTCTCTCTAGTGGATTTACTCAATATGAATCAACTTCTTTTTTTTTCCCTTTTTTTTGGAGGGGGGAGGGCAGGACAATTGGGGTTAAGTGACTTGCCCAAGGTCACAGGCTAGTAAGTGTTAAATGTCTGAGGTCGGATTTGAACTCAGGTCCTCCTGACTCCAGGGACGGTGCTCTATTCACTGTAACACCTACCCTCCCCCTGAATCAACTTCTGAAGACTTGCTTCTACCAAATCTCATTTCTTCTCACTTCTATTTCACAGAACCCTAATTTGTGAAATGGTTTCATGAATTGATATACCAGATATAGATATTTAAGCAGACAATGCTTAAATGGAGAAAGCAATATATTCCTGACAGAATCATTAAGAACAAACAATAGTAGTGTATAACATTAAAGGTTTGGTTGTGCCCCTATAACATCTTCCAGACCCCAGTAATTATCAGGCAATAGATTTTTTCAGATTTAGAAGTGCTAGAAAATACACAGTTCAGTTTTCTAACACTTCCCTGTCCCTGCCCCTCATCTTCCTTTGAATGGCCAGAGTAGTACAAACAATATGACATAGTTCAAAACTGATGCTGCCCATGAACTTACACTTTCTTTTTTTATATAGCTTTATTTTTAAATTTTTTTCTTAAATTTTTTGGTTTTTATTCATTTTTTTGTTTACTTTTAGTTTACAAGATTCAGTTCCACAATTCCTTGAGTTTCAAATTTTCTCTCCCTCCTTCCCCTTCCCCCACCCCCTACCATGGCAGCATACAATCAAGTATAGGATCTGCAAATACTTTCACATTAGACATTAGTCAGGTTATAAAGAAGGATTGTATCAGATGGAATGAACAATGGGAAAGAGGAAACAAAACCAAACAAGAAAAAGAAAGAGAGCAGGTAGCTTGCTTCAATCTGGATTCAAACTCAGTTTTTTCTCTGGATATAGACATCTCTCTCCATCATGAGTCTTTTGGAGTTGCCTTACATCACTGCATAGCTGAGAAGAGTCCAGTCTATCAAAGTTGGTCGTCACACATACGTTGTGTCTGTAATTGTGTACAAATTTCTCCTGGCTCTGCTCTTCTCACTCAGCATCAGTTCATATAAACCTCTCCAGGTAGATATGAAGTCCATCTGCTCCTTTCTTATAGCACAATAGTATTCCATAACATGCATATACCACAACTTGTTCAGCCATTCGAACTTACACTTTCCAAAAGGTTAACTTTTAGATGAAGAATGAAGGATTTAGGACTAAGTATCTTTTTGAGCAGGGGGAATGGAATTTGGGATTTGGTGCAAACAGAATTCCTGAAGGCTGGCGCATTTCTTGGTTTGGGTCATTCTGTTCCAGGAAGAGACTGCTTCTTGTAGCTGGCTTATTGTTTGTGGAGAGGGATGGGCAAGTACAGCTAGACATGGAGAAAAGCTCCATTCTGTTAGTCATCTTGCTTTCTCAATCTCCCCTTTCTGACTAAATTTGAATACTCTAATTCAGGCCTACACAGCCTGTGACCTGCAAAAGGATTTTGGGGTGGTGAAAAATGTTTTTCTCTGCCACTGAAAATCCTTTGGCCTGCCGTAAGCAGCATTCGGGGCTGCAAGCTGTGCAGGCCTCATCTAATTCCTCTTTCCCTTGGTATGTCACATCCCCTCTGTCTCTCTGACACTTAGGATTTTGTGATTTAAGGTCAAAGCACAAAGCTTTGATATTGGGGGGCATATATATTTAGATTCCATTATACTGATTTTATGACAACAAGATAGGAATAAGTTGGGAATATGTGTTCTACTCAGAGTAGATCTAAGTGGAAAGAAACCAAATTAAAAAAAAAAAAGATGATGACTATGGAAGAGAGTAGACAAATCAAATCCCTGGGTTTCCTGGGAGAAAAGAGAAAGGTGGAGCTTAAATGAGAGATAAGCTAGGACTATGATTGCCCCTGAAGAACGACTAGTAGAATTCTCTATGATTTCTTCACAGACTTCTCTTTTGAAAGTGCATGGCTACTCAGTTCTAAGGTTTAAAAACTTTTTTTGTTTTGTTTGCTTTTTGAAGGGTGGGAGGGCAGGGCAATTGGGGTTAAGTGACTTGCCCAAGGTTACATGGCTAGTAAGTGTTAAGTGTCTGAGTCCAGATTTGAACTCAGGTCCTCCTGACTCCAGGGCCAGTGCTCTATTCACTGCACCACCTACCTGCCCCAGTTAAAAAAACTTTTTAAACATATTTTTCACCTTGGAAAAGTGAAGAAAATTTTTGGCTAGCTGTCACCCCTGTTTACTGAGCTTAATCTAGGCATTTCATGGTAACTGACTGCAGCATAATTCACTTTTGAGACCAGAAAAAGAAAAGGAAGAATATAGTTTTAATGAAACTAAGAAAGACTTTAGTACCATTCAATACAACTAAACAAAATTTAGAAATTATTTATTAAGCATCTACTATAAGCAAAGGATTGTACTAAATGGAAGGGACAAAAAAGGACAAAAACAGACCAGTCCTTGCCCGTAACAAGCTTACTAACATAATAATTGTTAAGTTTTTGGCTTTATGTCTGGCACATAGTAGCTGCTTAATAAATGCTTGTTCCCTTCCCTCCCCTTTTGTCCATCTGGGGATAAAACATGTGCATGAATAAATAAATACAAGTTAATTTGAAGTGGAAATGAACACTAACATCTCTTTTTTTTTTTTTTTGGAGGGGGGAAGGCAGGGCAATTGGGGTTAAGTGACTTGCCCAAAGTCACATGGCTAGTTTTGTGTCAAGTGTCTAAGGCTGGATTTGAACTCAGGTCCTCCTGACTCCAGGGCCGGTGCTCTATTCACTGTGCCACCTAGCTGCCCTGTATTTTTCTATTTGCTTTTTTTTTTTTTTTAACACTAACATCTCAATGGATCTGGGAAGATTTCAAGAGAAATGTGAAGGAATGCATTACAACTTGTACAAATTCACAGAGGAAGGAGATGCCATATTGAGTTCAAAGTAGAGCTATTTTTCAATTTGATCTCAACAGCCAGGCAGAGGAATTGTCCACAGTTAGTTCAGATTGGAGTCAGGAAGATCTGAGTTCAAAGTTGGTCACAGATACTTACTAACTGTGTAATCCTAGGCACGTCACTTCATCTCCGTTTGCCTCAGTTTATTCTTCTATAAAATGGGGATAATAATAGCGCCTATCATCCAGGGTTTTTGTAAGGATCAAATGGCTTAGCACAGGGCCTGGCTCATACTAATTGCTACATATGTTGTTTTTCAGTTGTGTCTGACTCTCCATGACCCCATTTTATTGGCAAAGATACTGGAGTGGTTGGCCATTTCTTTCTCCAGCTCATTTTTACATATAAGGAACTGAGGCAAACAGGGTTAAGTGACTTGCCCAGGGTTACACAGCTAGTAAATATCTGAAGCTGGATTTAACCTCAGGGAGATGAGTCTTCCTGATTCCAAGCCTAGTATTCTATTCACTGCACCACCAAGTCACTCTATTAGCTATTATCATTGTATTATCATCATTATTTTACTAAAACTTTAGTCTCCTGACTTCCAGTTTGGTGCTCTTTTCTATTCCTAAAACCCCATTAAATATCAAGAGGTATTTAGTTTTGGTGCTAAAAAGAATAGATGTATTTGTCCAGAAAGAGTTCACTCATAGCATATAACAAATAATTGACTTAGTCAGTCTTGTCACCTCTTGGTAAGTTTGTATATACAAAGGCCTATGTTTCTCTACAACTGAAAAGTCTGTAAAATGTTAGTGAATACTGGTTGGTGGGGACAGAACAGTCACCAAATCCTGTCGATTTTTCCTTCATCTCCTCAATCCATTTATCCTGCTATCTTTTAGGGGGATCTGGGTTTAAGCACTGATTTGGTCAATTCATGTAACCTTTCAGGATCCCAGACATATCTCTATGTCCCAGAGTTAGTTGCAAATATGTTGCTCATTTGCACCAGTGGAGGGACTTCCCTCTATACCAGTAATTCTCTAAAATAGATGAAATCATAGATCGGCATACACACACACACACACATCAAATAAATGGAAAAATTACATAAGGGCAAATTCTTTTAATGTAGACCAACCCCGCCCCCCCCCAAAAAAAACCCCCCAGAACCAGGAGAACTATATGCAGTTGAATTCCAATCAAATGCAATCACCAGTATTGCTTCCAGAGTTCAGTTGGTATAATATACTTCCTTCCTTGGGGGAGAAAGGAGAGAGCTGGAGCACATTAGGGATAATGAATGTTGTATACCGTGATAGTTACACCCCTCCCATCAGTTTTGCTGAACTGAATTTCTTTGTTTCAAGGTAGAAGACTGTGTATATACGGGAGAGCTATATTTGTAAATAAGTGTGGTTTAAAAACACCAATAAAACTTAAAAAAAGAACTTTTACTGAGAAAATATGAACATTAACTTGAATTTAAATTTCCTCATTTTAACTCATTTATTTCTGAAACATAAAGACTATTCCATTAGGTTTTATTAATTCTGTTTTAAAATTTCTTTTTTTATGCCTATGGTGTCATAAGACTGCAGTATAAGTTAAATATATTTAATTACAAAAGGCAACTATCATTTTAAATATACAAAATGTTATTATTTTAAATATTTTGTATTATGCACTAACAATATTATTAACAAAATAGCATAAACTTCAACAGAATGATCACTTGAATATTTATAAGCCAAACTGTCAAATGAAATTAGTGTTAATGAAGAGTTCTAATTTAGCAACACAGGAAGAAACAAATGTCTATTATTTACATAAACAAAATATCAGAAAAACTCTGTCTCATAAAAGTCAATTAATAGGTGCACCGCATTTAAAATAAATCTATGTTTATAAAAACATATTACAATCTGTGCCTCAGTATCTGATCTCTGAGCACTTGGTTTGGTCTTGAGAGCTCCTCGCACCCCCCCCCCCATCTTTATAGTTCAGCCTCTACCCAATTTTTTGCCTGGAAATGTCAGAATCTAGTCTGTTTCTTTCCCTTTAAGGCCCCCAGGTATTACTGAGGCTAACAGAACAGTAAACAAAGAAGAGGGCTATTCTAGACAAAATATGGAGCTGAACATAGAAAGAGACCCCTTTCAGGAAGCTCCTCTTTCCCAAAGGCTTAAAACTCTGTCCCTCCAAAACAACTTAATGACTAGACCCAAGCACCTTGCTGAAGACGTTGCTCTCTCCCTTGCCTGCTTTCCTCCTGATGTCCACTCACTCCCCTCCCACATGCCCACTCTTGGTCTATGGGCAGCTTTTTATCTCCAATCTCTTTTCAGTGTTCACTTTCAGCAGGATTGTGCTGCTATACTTCTATAACAACCTGCTCTCAGAAAATAACATTTTTCAGTTCAATCTGCATTTTTAACATTTTCTTCATCACTTGCTTATCTAGACAATCACAAAAACAATAAATCAAGTCCTGATCTGAAGGGTTTGCCTGTTTTTGAGGTTCCTGGCACTGCAGTCGCTCCCCACTTTGAAACTTCAAAATTTCATCCTTCCTCAAAAGAATGGGCTTCTGGTTTGCTCTTGACCTGGACAAAGGGAAGGGAAGTTGCTGCTTGATTTAAGTGCATGGTCCCTTCTGAGTCACACTTTCCTCCCTGTGTGCGTTCTGGCAAGCTGTACCCCAGACCTGCAATCTTCAGGTCCAGAACTCTTCTTCTGATGAGTCTCAAACTCATTATAATGAGTTTGAACCATTATAATACAATATAAATTAAGGGGTAATAACATACTTTGCCATGTGGGAGAAGAGAATAAGAATTTATATCCTATATTATATTCTTATTCTATCCTTTAGTACCTACTATGAGCAGAGCACTGTGCTAAGCACTTTTTACAAATACTATTTCATTTGATCCTCACAACTCTGAAAAGTAGGTGCTATAATTATCACCATTTTACAGTTGAGGAAATTGAGGCAGAGGTTAAGTGACTTGCCCAGACTCACACAACTAGTGTCTAATTTAAACATAGGTCTTCTTGACTCCAGGCCCAGTGCTGGGAGGGAAGAGACATTTGATTCTAGCAACCCTGAGTGCTTTCTTTCATTGGACAGGACAGGGGTCATTAAAAATACTACATAGCTTCTCAAAAGCAATACAAGTTATTCTCTACCTCTTATTCAGTTCTGGGTACAATTAACTGTTCATTTATAACGTGCATCCCAGCGTTATGAGTATTTGTAAAATGACCTGTAGCCTAGATAACTGACCTTCTTTATTTATACATTTGATTGTTCATGTGTGGAGTGTTATGGGAATGGGAATCTAAGATCTTCCCTGCCCCTAGGCCCTTTGATAGGCTTAAGTGACTCTGAGAACCTTCCCCAATTTGAAAATATGCTCTGCCCCCTAATAGGCTGAATGTGGTCCCATGGAGCCTGTGGCAGGAGGCTTGTTTTTCAGGAATGCCCACACCTTGATACTTTGTGATTGGGCAGTGGGTCAAGAGGGTTGTGACATTCTCTGAGCCAGGAGAAGGCTGTATATACACTGAAGTGAAGTTTTGTTTTGGGGCCCACTCTGAGAAGAGTTGTGTGATTTGGCTAGATGAGACTCTGGGCAGCCGTTGTGCACCCTGACTTTGAAAACCCAGATGTTGGTGCTTCCCTCTCTGGTAACTGACTAGGTATGGATGTACTGGTCAGACAGCTGGAAGCCTGTCTGCTGATCTGTTCTCTGTCTCCTTGTAAACAACTTGTTTGTATTCTCTGAAGTTCAGGGTTCTGGCCTTTTTCCCCCTGAACTAGGTAAATGACATATGTTTGATTAAAGCAAGATTGTTAACCCATTTTGAGTTGCTTTCCTTTAGAAAAGCAGATCCAAGAACCTGTGTTGGCAGCCACCCTGGGGACGCTGGGGTGTTTGCTGCTACAGGTAGTTAGGCCAATGTTTTATGACTGGTTATAATTCTCATTCAGGAGGTTCTGCAATGTTATAGGGTTGAAGAAACCAGCACGACGTCATTCACAAATAGTAGCATTTTAAGGATTGTTTCTTCTACAAGTAATCCCTAGATTCTTTATTGAATATTGTCCACATTTGAACTCAGGAAAATCCAGGGAGACCTGGGTTTAAATCCAGTTTTAGTCACTTGTTGTATGAACCTGGGCAAATCACTTAACCCCTGTCTGCCTGTTTTCTCATTTATAAAATGGGGATAATAATAGAACTTACCTCCCAGAGCTGTTGTAAAGATAAAATGAGATGTTTGTAAAGTGCCTTGCAAATCTTAAAGCATTAGATAAATGCAATTATTATTATTATTAATGACAAGTTAGACTCTGATGCCTCATCACATCATGCAGATGATCCTGGATTTTTGAAGGCCAAGGCAACATAAGCTCTTACTATTCATATTGACCTGGAAAGACTTTGAGAGCAGGACTCTGGTATGAGAAAACTTTCTGAATTTTTCTTCTAATCCCTAGTATAAAATTCTTGAACTAAAATATGTGTGTTCTGGTTATCCTGAATGTGAGTGATTTTCAACAAACAATTTTTGAACGAATGAAGGGATTAAAATGACTAGCTATGCATGTAAGAATCCTTTGACTTATTTCTGGAAATAATCTGGATTTTAAAACCCCCTTAAAGAATCTACATGGGCGGTTATTATCTTCTCATTGCACATGTGTAACATCTATTAACATTTACTCTTATCATTTTAGGAATCGCTCTCCCCTCCTCCATGCCAAGAGATAATGCATCACTGGAATTATTTCAGACATCAATGTATATTATAAACAGTTTACTAAGAGGTAGAAATTAAAGACAAGGTGATATAAAGGAGATTTATTTTGTGTCATTAAAAATGTGAGTACATGTCCACTAAAAATATTTACTTGTATCCCAAGAAATCCCATGTGCTCACGGAGATTTTCTTAAGTAAGCATTGTAAAACATGCAAGGTCACATATAGCAATACCCTGGTAGCAGATGGAAACTGAAATCCAATTCACAATATAGTGCTTTATCTAAACCAAACCCTGTCTTTAATGCAGTAGGCATTTAACAAATGTTTATTGAAGTTTATTTTGGAATTTAAACCACTTTCTCCCCAGCATTCACCATTTAGAATCCATTCCTTCATGGAACCCAGATTCTTTCTTCTGTAGGTATATTATAAAGGAAATGGGAATTCTCGAAGTGAAAAGTGAGCTAAGTTCCTATGACCAATCAATTATGGCCTTTCTGCTTTGTGATCTATCCTCTGTCCTCCGCCCAACCCCACCTTCAGGATTTCTTTTCTATTTGGAATGATTTCATTCACATTTGGGAGTCAATGTGACACATATTAAAGAGGTATGGCCCGGGAGTTGGGATATTAGTGTTCTTTTCTTTGTTCAGTTAGTGACTGGAAATATAACTTTTACTTTCCCTGGGTTTCAGTTTCCTAATATGGGAAAAGATAAGATTAAGCTAAATTCAGGATTTTCAAACTTTTTGAAGTCATAAAATATTTTCATATTTCAAAAAATTAAATCAAACATTAATCTTGGATTTTCAGTGATCATTATAAAACAGTTTGATTTACCAAAATTTTCTATACATCATCATTTATATATGGGGACACACACGCACACACATACCAAAATAGCATTTGATATGTATGTGTGTGCATTAAAAATAATGTATACATGTAAAGGAAATAAAGGAAAATCTATATCAATTTGTAACTAATGACCCATGTTAAGGAGGGGGGAAGTGGCTTAAAACAATTATCCTTTCTTATGAATAAGAATGAATTTCTCCACTTAAGTATAATAGTGATGACTCATCATGGCATGGAGATTCTCAAAGGAACACAGACTTCTAGCCCATTCCACCTAGTTAGAAAGGCTCTAAGTATAAGCCTTGGAAAGGATTCTGTATTTTTCCAGTCTGAAGAGGCTTACCACCAGAGAGCTGGTTGACATGTGATTAATTTTTTTCAGCCACAACAATTCTTGATGACAATCTACTAAAATGGAGAGAGGTTGAATTGTACCAATACCAGTAGAACTGTGACCTTATAAAGTGCTGAACTAAGTCAATGTTAGAGTAGTAAGGCTGGAGATAGAGGTGCTGGGAAATGTAATAAAAATTCTTTCTTTATATTTTATTCTGCATCTGGTTCATAATAAAACTCATTCAGTAACGTTCTGCCAGTTCTTGACAGCACTTTTAAATATCATCTAGCAGAGTTACCAATATATGTTGATTGTAATGAATTGTAGTATTTGCCCTTCCTTTTTGAAGAGGACCATGGCATCAGGGAGACGATGACATGACTTGCAGGTGACTTTGATTTGAGGGAGGGAGGGCTGTGCAAGGTCACCAACCTCACTGTCTCCTCCAGAGCCATCTGGATTCATTGACCTGATATTCTCAAGATGACTGTAAGATGACCCAGGAGGCAATGGGAGACCCTGGTCCTTTTAGGCTAAGGCCTTTTCAGGTACTCAGAGTGAGGTAAGGTTCATTCAGTGAATAGGCCTCTTTAAGAAGTGAGTCAAGGGATGGATGGCCCCTTAAATTAGAAAAAGAGAAAGAAAAAGAAAAAAATCAAGTTGGGAGGGGAAGACTCTGAGGCTTGCTGTTCCAAAGAGAAACAGTTACCATCAACATTCACTCAGCCAGGAGGGCCAGAAGTTGGAGTTTGGACAGGGACTTATTGTGGTCCATTCTACGAGCTTCAGAGTGAATCAGGAGGGAGGGAGAGAGGAGAAAGAGAGGGGGAAATAGAGAGAGAGAGAGAGAAAGAGAGAGAGACAGACAGAGAGAGAGACAGAGAGAGACAGAGAGAGAGACAGAGAGAGAGAGAGAGAGAGACAGAGAGAGAGAGAGACAGAGAGAGAGAGGAAGGAAAGAAGGAATCTAGCCAATAAACCCCAAGTTAAGTGGGCAGCTTCTATCCATCAAAATTTGCCTTCCTGGGGTGGCTAGGTGGCACAGTGAAATGAGTACTGGCCCTGGAGTCAGGAGGACCTGAGTTCAAAGGTGACCTCAGACACTTACATTCCTTTGGAGAGAAGGAGAGGGGCTGAGCTGAGTTACCCAACTAGTTGGATACCATTCAGGCAGCTTGGGCTACTCACAGGTTGTTTGTCCTTCATTTTTCCAAGAGGATCATGGTATCAGGGTCTTCCTTTTTTCCTTCCTTCCTTCTTCCAGGTTCACTCTGAAGCTCATAGATTGGACCACAATATGTCCCCGCCCAAGCTCCACTTAATGGCTGTATTTGCCACCTGCTGCCTTACAGTGAATGTCAGTGGTAACTGTTTCTCTTTGGAACAGCAAGCCTGAGAGTCTTCCCCTCCCAGATAGATTTTTTTTCCTAAATAAAGGGGCCATCCCCCGACTCACTTCTTAAAGAAGCCTATTCACTGAATGAACCTTACCTCACTCTGAGTACCTGAAAAGGCCTTAGTCTAAAAGGACCTGGGTCTCCCATTGCCTCCTGGGTCATCTACAGTCATTTTGAGAATATCAGGCTACTGGACCCAGATGGCTCTGGAGGAGACAGTGAGGTTGGTGACCTTGCACAGCCCTCCCTCCCTCAAATCAAAGTCAACTGCAAGATTGTAGTGGATAATAGACCAGCAGATGTTCAGCAAACATACCATTCTATTTTCCCCAAAATGTATTATTGACCTTTATTACAATATGAGAGAGCTGGAGGTAGGAGTAAAAATAAAACTACAGGCATATAAGCAGTAGCTAAATCAATAAACTGGCAAGAATGACCCACTACTGAGTTTGTCTACAATTTTAAAATTCTAGATTGGAAACTAAAAACAAAAACAAAAAAATTCCTGCTCTTAGAAAATAGTAAAGAGAGAGGAGAAAAGAATAGTGAGAGCAAGCCCTCCTTCATCATGGTATGTAAACTGTACCATTTGAAATTCTTAGGAAATCTCCTAAAAGGTGTCAGTTAAAGGGACAATCAATAGTCCTTCTTTTGGGAAAGTGTCCATTCCTTGCAGTTGACTTTAAATTATGCTAAATGACAATTGTGAAAGATGCTAGGAGGAGCATAGATTTGGATTTAAGATTTGCCCTTTTTTTTCTTCCCAAAGTCTCTGGAATCAATGAAGATTGGTTCAGAAATTACCCTTTCAAGCAGAACTTGTAGGTCCAAACTTCTTTGCCTATTTTTTCCTCCCCCAATTCTATCATAGTGTATATTCATCTCATATTGTAAATTTCTCCTTAAAATAAAAACAAACATTTTAAAAACTACTTACGGCCAGATAGCACAGTGAGTCAGAGCACCGGCCCCACAGTCGGGATGACCTGAGATTTAATCCCGGGCTCAGACACTTAGCACCCACCCAGAAACACCTGGCTGTGTAACCTTGAGCAAGTTACTTAACCCCGATTGCTTAAAAGAAAAAAAAAAAGAGTAGATTCAGTCAGTGGCAGCTAGGTGGCAGTGAATAGAGCACCAGCCCTGGAGTCAGGAGGACCTGAGTTTAAATCCAGCCTCAGACACTTGACACACTTATTAGCCAAGTGACCTTGGGCAAGTCTCTTAACCCCAATTGCCCTTCCTCTCCCCTCCAAAAAAAAAAAAAAAAGTAGATGCAGTGTACTTAAGAGTAGATTCTGTGAAATCTCTTTTCTGATTTCTGATGGCCTTGGTGCTTTTAATATTTGTAATCTGGATTCTTAGTGGTGTTGAATTTTATTTCACAGCTAGGTGGCCCAGTGCATACAAGCCTGGACTTAGCGTCAGGAAGACCTGTGTTCACATTCTTCCTCAACCACTTTAGTTGTGTGACATTTCTATGTTTCAATTTCTCTATCTGTAAAGTGGAGATAATAATAGCACCTAATTCACAGAATTTTTGTGAAGATTGAGTGAGATAACACATACAAAATGCTTTACAAATCTTAAAACCCTAAAATGAGATAGCATATATAAAGTGCTTTAAAACCTTTAAAGCTATAAAGTTATAGAAATGCTAGCTATTATTCTTTTACGTTTTACAAGCAACCCCTCAATTTAGAAAGGAGTTAAACAGTTACAAACGTTCTTATATAAGTTGGTTTGGAACTTGGAACACATTTTCTCAAACAGACTATGTTAGAAATGGAGTTTAGGTTTCCAAGATATCCTACAAAAACTGATTTAACCAATAATGTAGTTGAATTGTAGCGTTAATAACATTAGCCTAAACTCTTGAGTCCTTGCTAAAAGAAAGGGACTATGTGGTGGAAGAGGGAGGATAAGTGAAAAAATAAAAATAAAAAAGAATTTCTTTCCCCTTGCCTCGATTTTGGTCTGTCTTTGGTAACTTTCCACCTCCTTTTCTATAGCATCTCCCACCTCTTCCTTCTTTCTCAATTTTTTACGCAACCAGTGTCCTAATGTTCCCCTCAGACTCCAATATTGGTTGATCTAGACCATTATTACTCTCAAAGTGTTCAGTACTATAAAATTATGTTTCCTTCCCACCTTAATGAGAGCTCCCATTATTTATCAGTGCAAAAGATTTTACTTAAATATTAAAAGAAAAGCATTCTTTATTGAATCAAATTTTTAAAAATTATTTATTTTTAATTTTCAACATTCATTTCCACAAAATTTTGAGTTCTGAATTTTCTCCCCATCTCTCCCCTCTCTCCCACCCCAAGATGGCACACATTCTGAATACCCTTTCCCCAGTCTACCCTCCCTTTTATCTACCCTTCCATCTACCCCCCGCCTTACCCTCTTATTCCTTATTTTTTTGTAGGCCAAGGTAGATTTCTTTACCCCATTGCCAATATATCTTATTTCCCAATTGCATATAAAACCAATTTTTTACATTTGTTTTTAAAACTTGGAGTTATAAATTCTCTCTTGTCTTCCCTATCCACCCACCCTCATTGAGAAGGCAAGCAATTCAATATAGGTTATACACGTGTAGTTATGCAAAACACTTCCATAATATCATGTTGTGAAAGACTAGCTAGATTTCTTTCTATCCCACCCCCCACTTATTCTATTTTCTACTTTGACCCTGTCCCTTTTCAAAAAAAATATGTGCTTCTGCCTACCTCCTTCTCCATTCTGCCCTCCCCTCTATTATCCCTCACTTATCTCCTTCCCCCCTTACTTTCTTGTAGGGTGAGGTACCCAGTTGGGTGTGTATATTATTTCCTCCTTAAGTCAAATTTGATGAAAGTTAAGTTCACTCATTCCCTCTCACCTCCCTTCCTTTTCCCTCCATTGTGAAACTTTTTTCTTGCCTCTTTTATGTGAGATAAATTACCCCATTCTATCTCTCCCATTCTCCTTCTCCCAATATATTTCTCTCTCATCTCTTAATTTTATTTTTTAGACGTCATCTCTTCATTTCAACTCACCCTGTGCCATCTATCTATGTATTTATGTATGTTTCTATTTCCTCCAACTATGCTAATACTGAGAAAGATCTCATGACCTTTTATAATTCATGAGTTACAAATATCATCTTTCCATGTAGGAATGTAAACAGTTCAACTTTAATAAGTCCCTTGTGATTTCTTTCCTGTTTACCTTTTCATGCTTCTCTTGAGTCTTATATTTAAAAGTTGAATTTTCTATTCAGCTCTGGTCTTTTCATCAAGAATGCTTGAAAGTCCCCTATTTTATTCAATGTCCATTTTTTTCCCCTGAAGTATTATAATCAGTTTTGTTGGGTAGATGATTCTTGGTTTTAATCCTAGCTCCTCTGACCTCCAGAATATCATATTCCAAGCCTTAATGTAGAAACTATTAAATCTTGTATTATCCCGATTGTATTTCCACAATACTCAAGCTGTTTCTTTTTGTCTGTTTGCGATATTTTCTCCTTGACCTGGGAACTCTGGAATTTGGCTACAATATTCCTAGGAGTTTTCCTTTTGGGATCTCTTTCAAGAAATGATTGGTGGATTCTTACAATTTCTATTTTACCCTTTGGTTCTAGAATATCAGGGCAGTTTTCCTTGGTAATTTCTCGAAAGATGATATCTAGGCTCTTTTTTTTGATCATGGCTTTCAGGTAGTCCAATAATTTTTAAGTTATCTCTCCTGGATTTGTTTTCTAGGTCAGTGGTTTTTCCAATGAGATATTTCACATTGTCTTCTATTTTTTTATTCTTTTGGTTCTGTTTTATAATTTCTTGATTTCTCATAAAAGTCATTAGCTTTCATTTGCTCCATTCTAATTTTGAAGGAATTATTTTCTTCAGTGAGCTTTTGAACCTCCTTTTCTATTTGGCCAATTCTGATTTTTAAGGCATTCTTTTCCTCATTGGCTTTTTGGACCTCTTTTGCCGTTTGGTTTAGTCTCTTTTTTAAGGTGCTATTTTTTTCAGTATTTTATGGGGTCTCCTTTAGCAAGCTGTTGGCTCATTTTTCATGATTTTCTTGCATCACTCTCATTTCTCTTCCCAATTTTTCCTCCACTTATCTTACTTGATTTTCAAAATCCTTTTTGAGCTCTTCCATGGCCTGCGACCAATTCATATTTTTCATGGAGGCATTTGATGTAGGACCTTTGACTTTGTTGTCTTCTTGTTGTATGTTTTGTTCTTCTTTGTCACCAAAGTTAGATTCTATAGTCTTGACTTTTTTTATTCTGTTTATTCATCTTCCCAGTCAAATACTTGATTTTCTAACTCCCTGTCAAGGCAGGACTCTGCTTTCACTGGGAGTGGGGGTGGCTGTGGGTGCACTGTCCCAGGCTTCTGGAGTTTTGTATCAGTTGCTGAATCCCAAACCATATGTGGGCCTAGAGCACCAGAAGCCACTGCTACTACTGCTGCTGCCACTGCCATGGCCATCTCTGCTGCACTGGTGCTGGGGCCAGACCACATGCTTCTCTTCCACCCAGGTCCCACAGATTTCCCCCACTGACCTTCATAGCATTTGTGAGCTTAAAAGTCTGGAAATGGTCACAGGTGCCAGTGATTTAGTCCCCTGACACCTGTCATGGCCTCATTGTGCTGATGCAGCCCACGTTTGACTGTGCTCAGTTCCCAGCCCAGTGCAAAATACCCTTCCTTTGGGTCTTCAAGGCTGTTGGGCTGGAGGTGTCTTTCATTCAGTCATTTTGTGGGTTCTGCTGCTCTAGAATTTGTTTAGAGTCATTTTTTACAGGTATTTGCAGGGGTTTGGAGGTGAACTCAAGCAAGTCCCTTCTTTTACTTCACCATCTTTATTGCTGAATCAATTTATGCTAAGTAATACCTTTTCAGAAGGCTTACTCTTATCCCTCATCATGGTGCAGAGGTGTCCCTGAACCTTTGAAGGGTATTCCAGTGGAGCACAGACTCCACCAAGGTCCTACAAAACTGGAAGAAGGGCTTTGGATACTTCAGTGATGGAGCAGTCTAGCTAAGATCAGAGAAGATTATCCCTAGAAGGTAGGTTGGACACTAAGTGAAGATTTTTTTGGTCACAGCAACTCAGGAAAAGTAATGCTGCTTAGATTTGCCAGAACCAAGGGGGTACCCATAGCACTAAATTACAAATCTTTTGCAATGTTGAAGTAAAGCTTGAAAAGTCTCTTCACTTTTGCAGAAGTATTTGCATTTTTAAAAAGAGGATTCTTTTCCAAAATAGAATTAGTAATTGGTATAATTTCAAAAGCCATGTGAAAAATTCCAGGTAGTGTGGGAGAAGGTTTTGGGGAAGGAGCAAGTGGGAATCTTTTGTAGGTAGTCCAAGATTCTGTCACAGAATGTTCAGCTAATCTGAATCTATCCCAGCAGTTAAACAATTACTACTTTCCACAATTTCCTCCTTTTCTCCAATTTTGAACCTGTAGATTTTCTGCATAGTTCAAGTTTATTTATAGCTGTTACTACAGTGTTTCCCTGATAATAAGACACTGTCTTATTAATTTTTTTGGACAGAAAAACACCAGAGGGCTTATTTTCAGGGGAGGGCTTATTTTAATGAACATTGACAGCAATTTTAATAAACAGGTAAATGTGAACAAAAAAATGTGCCTTTATTCAATAAGCAAATCACTGGGGAAGAACAGGATGACGCGCTCACTGCTGCAGCTCTGATTGGATGCAGCTCAGAGCGTGGCGTGCGTTTCACGGGGGGGGGATGGTGCATACAGAGGGTACCGTAATGTAGTGTGTAGCGCAGGGGATCCCCTTCACTACAGTAGCAATCTCAATAGGGCTTATTTTCGGGGGAGGGCTTATTTTAGAGGAATCTTACACAGTAAGGGGAGGGCTTATTTTCGGGATAGGTCTTATTATCGGGGAAACACGGTATGTCAGGGGAAGTGGAGGCACTACTGGGGAAAGGTTGGGGAGTGGACACTTGTATACCTAGATCATGTGTACTTCAGGGACTACTTTTGGAGTCAAAACATATACCTATTATATAGTTCAACTTTTACGGTGGGTTTGAATTTGGGATCATAGCTCTTGTATAGAGCAGTGTACAAAGTGTTCTCAATTAATAAAGAGATTCATTTGACTGTTCTGGAATTTTGTTTTCCAAATTTACTATTCTTTTCTACTGATATAGAGATGAGAAGGCTGCGTTACTCTTTGTATTTTATTTAACTTATCTCTATTAAACCCCATCGTAGTTTGACTGTGTAAGAGGAACACCATAGCTTATGATGGCATTTCATTTGTGAAGTCTTTAAGGAGGGTACAAATGACCATAGAGCTGAGATACTACAAAAATAGCTGAAGACTCGTACAGAGCAATGAGAAAAGCAGGTACAGCAGCCAAGGGAGAGATGCCATGGACAAAGTGAAGAAGACAGAGCACAGATGATCAGTGGGGCAGTGAGAGTTCTGCTATTCCTCTGGCTTGCCATTGTCTATTTTTCAACACTGCATCAGTGATGAACTAGTTGTGGTGAGAAGCATTTGAGAGTCCCAGTCAGTGACAGGACATCAAACAGGAAAACACCAGCTAAAGAGAGTATGTCCATACTGGGATTCACTAGATTCCATTCCATTCCACAAAAAGGAAGACAGACATGAATCCAGAATTTTCTAGTATTTCATCTAAAGCAGAGCTTCCCAAACTTATGTGGTCCACCACCCCCTTTAAAAAAATTATTTAGCACTCCTCTTGGAAATCAACTTCCTTTAACCTTTTAATGTTTTTTTTTTTGCTTTTTTGTGCGGGAGGGGCAATTGGGGTTAAGTGACTTGCCCAAGGTCACATGGCTAGTTTTTGTGTTAAGTGTCTGAGGCTGGATATGAACCCAGGTCCTCCTGACTCCAGGGCCAGTGCTCTATTCACTGCGGCACCTAGCTGCCCTCTTTTAATGTTTTTTTAAAAAATTTGCATCATTTAAAAATAATTTTTAAAAATGATATCTTAAGTTTAATAACATTGTAAATTTGTGGGGGTTTTTCCTGCATTGAAATTTTGATGACACAATATTGCATCATGTAACTGTATATTATGATATAATAAACAAGTCTTTACATGCACATATTCCTGCTGAAGCATGACGGACTTCCAACAATGCATGACACGCTGGTCTGCCAACATTTACTTATTAAGACCTGTTGGCCACCTTGACTACTAATTGGTTATACCTTGCATTTTGAGAGTTTATTTGGAAAACAATGTAATCACTACAACTTTAACTCTGTTACACAATAGATGAAACATGTATGAATGGCTTTTCAAAATTATTTTTGATCTTCCCTTCTTTCCTTATGCTTTTACCACCCCCATAATTTTATTCAACTCCCTCCAATTGTTTTTTTTTTTGGAGGGCAGCTGGAGTTAAGTGACGTGCCCAAGGTCACACAGCTAGTTTTTGTGTTAAGTGTCTGAGGCCAGATTTGAACTCAGGTCCTCCTGACTTCAGGGCTGGTGCTCTATTCACTGCGCCACCTAGTCGCCCCAATTCCCCCCAATTGTACCCGAGGCTACTACTGCCCCCCATCAGTCCAGCAACCAGCAGGAGGTGGTATTGCCCACTTTGGGATCCTCTGAATAAAAACTGGATGCCATGACTTAAAGATTAATTGATAATGCTGTGTTTCCTACACTCCTTTGCATGTTCCCAGGAGGAGAGGCTATGGAGAGAGGAGGAAGAGGAACTAAACAGCTGGAATGAACTGTGTCTTTCTCATAATTTTGGAGTTTGGAGAACATGTACATATGCTTTTGGGTAGCAGCCTGAGTCTAGGAGATGCTATGAATAGGCATCTGTGCAGTAGATATTCGATTATTCCCTTTATTAATTCTATGCAAAAAGAGTAAAACATCGTATACAGTTCAACAGGTCTATCCAACAAGAAAACTGATTCCATTATGCCAAGGTTTTATTGTTTGATTTGTTACTGGGAGGAGTCAGAGATGTATGCTAGGCTGGAGCTCAGAGCTAATTCTGATGGGACGAATCCATACTAACTATACTTTAACTTAGACTAAGGAGACAGTATGGCCATTCAAAAAAAAAGGTAGAACTTGGGAAAATAGATTGCCTAAGCTCTGAGAACCATGGAGAGGTTAGTTTTTCCCCAGTGCTTCCTCTCACTGAGGTGGGATGCATAATGACTAGTCTTAGTGCAGGACTTCCCAGAGCATTAGCCTTTTTTGTGAATAGAATTAGATTAATGATTTAATTTAATTAGATTAATAATTAAGCACTATCACTTAGTGGTTAAAACTGCAATGTGGAAAGATGAATAAGGGTCTTTTGGGCTGCAGACTGAAATCATGTCTCCCTTCTGTCAGCCCTCAACTTCCCAGGAAACAAAAGACATAGAGTTGGACCTGATGATAGATAACAACCCTGGCAAAGTCGCAGTTTATTGGTAATATTTCTCAGTTTATTTCTCTTTTTGCCTCTCAGTCTTTTGAGGCTCAATTCTAGGGCAATCAGATTTTGCCTGAGTTTAAAAGTGCTCTCTAACTAACAGGAAGTAGTAGTGTCTGACCAGGTGCAAAGTCCCAAAAGTCTTAATGTAGCTTAAAGCTATTAAAGCTTAACACGGCATTACAATTTTTGAGGCATCCTATGTGTTATTGTGTCCTGATAGTGAAAAAAAGGACAATATGTCACGATAAAGCATAGTCTTGTATATACTGGAAAAGTGGAAATTTTATTCAGTCTTCATGTTGAAAACAGCTTCCCGTAGTCTCAGTCTTCATTCTCTTCTCCAATCTAGGTATTCCTGGCTATTTAATCATGAAAACCACTATGTGTTTTCTTTCTAATGTCATTTTAGCTATAACTAAATCCATTATCCATTCAAATATCTTTCCAGGGTAAGCAAATTTTACTACTAAAATAACTCTCTCCTCTAAGTATTTTCACTAAAATAGAATGTTCATGAAAATTGGGGATGTTGTAGGCCACAGCAAGAGAGAAGGTTTTGAATGTGGGGAATGTGTAAGGAAATAGTAAGAGGATAAAATAATGTTTAGTAAAAATACATAGTAATAACCAGCAATACTATTTTTAATTTTATATTTAAATTTTATTTATTATATGGACATATTTAAATTATATTAATAATAATCAAAATATAAAGATTCAAATATTTGTTGAACTGAACAAAAAGTACAGTGGAGCCAGATTCTGAAAGAATAATGATGCAAACTATTCCAAGTGTATTTACAGAACACCTGATATAGTCCTACTATACAAGGATCTTTGAGAAATGAAACCTTTTTTTTTATCCTTAAAGAGACTAATATATTGAATTTGCAATAAAAAATTTGTATTTTACAATGAGAGGGAGGGTGGGATGGTGACTAGATAGGCAGCCTTGGAATCAGGAAGACAAGTTCAAATCCTGGATGTAACACATTCTGCCTGTGTAATTGTGGGTAAGTTTATTTAAATTTTCAGTTTCCCAGGCTATTCTTTAAACTATAAGTTGCAGAGTGTTTTTGAGCTACATAAGTGAAGGGAGTTTCCACACCAAGAGTTCCCCATACTGTTGAAATCACAAGTCCAGACCAAAATTAATTAGAATTAATATAGAATTTTTAAAAATAATAAAATGTCAAAAGTATTAGACTAAAACATTCATATTATGTCTGAATTAATTATTTCATATTTGAAAACATTTATATATTGATAAAATAAATAAATTTTAATCAATGTAATTAAATGTTGTAATCAATAATACTTCCAGGTGGGCATAACACAAATTTTTATAGTTTAAGGAGACTTTATTTTGTAAATAAATCTTATGCTGAACAAAATTATGACAAATTTCAACCGATTATAAAATATCATTAGCAGAATTACATCAGTAATAAAGGAAACTTTTTCTTAATAAATTTCTATTTACTGAACTCAAATGTTATTTCATAGGATTCAGTGTTTTTTGGATAAGTTATCCCAATAAGATTGAGTATAATCAGCAGAACCTGAAGAGTACACATTTAATCATAGAGCAGCCAAGCCTTTCCATTTCATTGTTAGCACATTTTAAACTATGTCATGGAGCTATGGATGACTTTATGGCTCAAGAATGTATCTGGATAGTGAATTGTGAAAAGTTGTTTGAAGATAATCTTTGCTTAGTCACTCATCTATCAAAACACAACATGGTGGGGTAGGTTGTAGTGGAGAGAGAGAATGGAAAATTGAAATGAGGATGATTTTTTTGTTCAGTTAAGACAAACCTTGATCCTAAGTACCTCTTCTAACCTGAAGTTTTATTTATATATCAGGACCTGAAATCTTAAGTGGGATTCTCAAACTATCTGTAGATAAGCAAGAAATGGGCAGCTTTCTAGGAAAGCTTTTTGGTTCAATGTGTAAAAATAATGGACTAAGTAGCAAGTAATTCAAGAGCTGGTAAATTTTAATGTCTACTACTCCATCAGTTCTTTTGAATGAACTTGTAACAATTACTTACCCAAGATTTTCAGCTGAAAAATTGTGGTAACTTTATTTTCTAAGCTATCCCAAAGGATTATTATAAGTAATAATATTCCTTTATTCATTTTTTTCATTCATTCCATCCATTTGGTAAATACTTTTTGAGCATTTACAACAATATACAAGGCACTGTGCTAGGCAAATAACTGAAAATGCTTCTGAATAAAATAAATTTTAATAAAATTATGATGTTGTAATTATATATGGCTCCAAAAAAATGCTTCTTATAAATATAGTTGAGAATATAGACAAAGAAATAGCTTTTGATGCAATTGAAAGAATCTTGAACTTGGAGTCAAACATTCCTTTATGTCCCAGCTCAGCCATTTACCATCCTTGTGAAACCTCAGCTTCCTCATCTTTAAAATAAGGATAATAATATTTGTACTATTTATTTCACAGGATTGTTGCAAGAAAAGAAATTTGAAAGTTAGAAGGGTAGAGTTGAGATATTTATTCAATTGAGTCATCTCACCCCCACCTCCCTTGAAGTAAATTGACATGCCCAATCAATTCCATTTGCTAATCGAGGGCTTTCAAGTGATTATGATTGGACTTTCAAATATTTTTAGCTTCCTAAAACAGCAAAGGAGAAAACATGAGGGCCTGAAGGCCATTATATATTCGCTAGGCTTTAAAAAAATCAAACTATTGTAATTTGCTTTAATAAATGTTCTTTAATAATGTTCTATTATAATTTGCATTAATACATGTTCAATGGGGATGAGAGAATTATGTTTTGTGATTATGACTCCAACTGATAAAGGAGAGAGGGAGAGAGGAAAAGAAAAATGGGGAGGTGGGTGGGAGAGTAAGAGGGAGAAAGACCCAATGAATAATTAAATATGCCAATGAGATATTTTTGGTGAAATGTTGTCTGCAGAAGTGGGAAGCTGAAAGTCAAGACTATACTGATTATATAAATGAAATAAATTGCATTTATTCCAGCTTTTAGGAAATGACCAAAAAAATTAATTATCTTACAACAAAGTACATGCTTGTTAATTTGATTAACTCAAAAATTCAGTTTCTTGGGTAGGAATAACGTTGGGGATCCCTAATTTTTTTGGTGAGAACTCCCTTCAAAAATTCAGATATAATACTCCTGTCACTTTGTAGAGAATTCATGACTTGCTATAACTAAAAAGCGATTCATCCCTCAGAGGCCACCTTTTTTGGAACTGAGCCTCAGAAGATAGATAAAAGGTTTTAGGGCTGTTACTGGAAGCCTTTCTATCATAGTAAGACATTTAAGAGTTTGTACTGTCTTTTCATATTCTTCAAGAATCCAGGATCAGCTCCATGACATCACATATAATAGGAAGATGTTGGTCAAGGTTCAAAAATAAACACAGTGAAAATCAGATTCATACCTTGTTGAATCTTTTAAGCAGAGAACTTTTTGTCTATGAAAATACAGTATCATTTCTCCCAAAAAAGGCTTCATTTTTCATTGTAATATAAATTTAATAATACAAAAAAGAAAAAAATGGCATCAATGAAACTTTTAAAAAAATACACAAAAGAGAAGGAAGTTCAGGAGACAGAGCAGAAAGGTGGTCTTGTTATCATCACGTTAAATTTAATATGTACTTTAAAAATTACATACAAGTTCATAGTGTCTTATACAACTTTCTTTTCTATGACGATTTATAAATTGAAATAACATATATTTATATGTAAAAAAGGAAAGTAATGCTTTTGAAATTGTTATTTATAGCACAGAACTCTTCTGTGTTCCCAATTTCATCTACTTGAGCAACATTTCCATAGCCACACTGGCTAATGAGGTATTAGAGTCCAAATTCGGTGGTTTCATGATCCGCAATTATAAAATAGATTATTATAGAAATACTCTAAGATCTGTCTCATTTTTATTTCATTTGTCATCTTTCCCATTTCCCTATAAATTCCAATCGATTCCCTCTAAATGCTCTTGGGAATGATCTGGCTTACTTGAATATTGTATCAGTCTTTCTTCAGACATGTTTTCCTCTCCAACATTATTCTCTGGTTTGTGGAGTGATGCTGCTTGTAATTTTCCACCATCTTCCTCCAAAATATTTTGCCAGCTAATTTTTAAAGTACTGTTGTGCTTGGCTGCCGTATCTCTTGATGTGGAAAGAAGAACAAGTCTTTGTTAGATGATGTGAATTCTTTGATTCTTTGACCTCTTTATTATGGTGATTAATTTATATCAGTTAACTTCTGTAGAAAATCATGATAATTCTTTTCTTTATTTCACATTAAAAAATAATTTATATTTTATTTAAATTACCTAGTTTGGAACTATTGTCGATCAGTCAGTCAATAAGCATTTATTAAGTTCCTACTATATGCCTAGCACTGTGCTAAGCACTGAGGACACAAAGAAAGTTAAAAGACAGTCTCTGTTCTCTAGGACTTTACAGTCAAATGAGAAACAACATGCAAATAACTATGTACAAATAAGCTCTATACGTGATGAATTGTAAATATCAAACAGAGAAGGCATGAAGAATTAAGAGGAATCAGGAGAGGCTTCCTGTAGAAGGTAGGATTTTAGCTGGCATTTGAAGGAAGTATGAAGTGTATTTATCATTTCTTTCAATTTGATGCAAATATTGACTAATTGGTTGATGGTCTGATCAGAAATGACTCTCAGTAATGAATGGGCTTTAGTTTTCTTCATTTTTAAATAAAAATTTTGAACTAAGTGATCTTTAAGTTCTTTTTCAGCACTAACTAATCATGTATATGATTTCTATATTTCACACCAATGAAATATATATAGCTGGTATTTCTATAATACCATAAGATTTATAAAGCACTTCATAGATACTTGTATGCCATCCTCAAAACAACTTTAGGTTCCAGAAGAGGCAACTGAGGCTCAGAGATATTAGGAGACCTGCTCATGGTCATAGAACTAGTAAATATCAAAGGCAGGTAAATATGTTTGCCTTGTTTACAAGTCCAGCAATCTTTCCATTATACCACCCTGCATCTCAGTAAGAGAAGCATTACCCTCACATAATAGTCACACCTTATGCAAAGACTCTTGATTATGTTTTCATAAGAAAAAATACAACATTAAATCTCATTCTCTGATAATAAATGGGACAGCTTAACTTTTCTTTTTTTTCGAGAAAAATTAGTTTGGAAGGATTAAATGAGGAAGTTAAGAAATTGAATCTAAGAAGGGAGGAATTTTTCTTGAAATCAGAATGTGGCACAAGTTGACAGACTCTGATTAGAAAAATTCATTCATTTGTTTGTTAGTTCATTCATTCATTCATTCAACTGACATATACTGAACACTTCTTATAGAGGCACATTTCCTGTGTTGATGGGGCTTTCTCTCTAGTAGAGGGGATAGAACATGTAGGTAAATATAATATAGTAAGTAAAAGTACAATAGGAGATGTACAAAGTGATGTGTTAGTCTAAAGGAGGAAGACATTTCTTCCTACTGGGAGGAAAGGTGAAAGTTTTTGGGAAAGAGGAGATTTCTACTCAGCCTTGAAGAAAGGGTCTAACATGGGCAGGTGAACCTGGTAATAGAATGAAGTATTGACTGCACCCTACTTGGCTCCATGCCCATAGTGAATGCTTGGGTACATGCAGGTCTGACGGAATGGTTCATTCTCTGTTATACATAAAGTTACAAATTTCTCTAATGTAATAATGGCATCATGCCTGGACTATGATCATGGTTTTTAAATAATAATAATGATAATAATAATTCATTTATACAGTGTGTTAAGGTTTACAAAGTACTTGTAAAAAAAAACCCATGAAGTCAATTCTAGAACTAGATTTGTTTGTTTTTAAAATAGTGTCTCAGATCTGACTATCTTTTAAAATTTATAAATAGATTGATGCACTACTCTTGATGAATTGAGATGTTACTTTTTGGATTTTTGGAAAGTTTTTCTTTTTAAATTTTACTCTTATAGATCTATTATATGCTTAGGATGAGATTCAGGTTAAGGTATTTGACCATTGAGTCAAGGCTTAAAAATTTCAACTCATCCCCAACTTTTGACAATTAGATCTGGCATGTGTTATTGTCTTTCAGAGGTTTTTGACCTATCATTGCAACAGATACAGTTTAATATAAGAAATCCAATATGTCATGGAAGACAGGATTATCTGGAATTAAAAATATATGCATGCACAAAAATTAGAATTAAGGTGATCCCTTTTTACACTCCACATAGCCATTATCTCTGTCATTAAGAATCATAGTAGTGGATTCCATTTGCCTTTTTTCCTTTGCAAGTGAGACAATTTACTTTTTATTTAAACTATTGATAAGGGTAAACAGTTTTTGAAAACAGTAACTATTTCTAGTTATGTCTATCTATAGCACTTGGCCTTGTTCTGTACAATGTTTTTTTCATTGCACGAATGAAAACATGAAGGTCGTTTTTCAAATGGAAAACATAAAATTGAAACGGGTAGCTAAGCACTGGATGGCAAAATTGGTATCCAAAAAGATCTTGATAGGAAGCCAAAGGAGGACTTAATTTACCAGATGGAAATGGGGAAATAATGAGAAAATGTATGAATGGGGGTGGGGAGCATTTTTCTTGTCATATATTTTACTACGGTGTTTAAATATCTTTTGATTTGCAATATTTTAAATCTTGTCTGTCTGGTAAAAGAATTACATCAGTAAGGGCTCATGAGCTATGGTTTTAAGTGGACATTGACAATTTAAGTAGATGTTATCTTATTCCTCAAGCATAGAATAGCTTTAGCTGTACCCATATGTGAGGGGGAGCCCTAGTACTGTATAAAGATGAAGAGGCCCAAAACGGTTAACTGATTTTCTCAAAGGGACCGAGTTAGTATGTAGCACATCCAGAATGTCAGGCGTCATCTCAAAATAAAATGTCACCCCTCCCATGGTGATTGACACTCTGATAGAACTTAAAAGTCCCAAGGTCACCCCCTCCCATACTAAGTGACATTCTGATAGAGCTCAAAGTCCCAAGGTAAAGGAAAGAAATTCCAGGATGAATTTCAGGTATCAGTTAGTGGATAAGGTATTTGTAAGATAAATAAGGACTTCTCAGTCTCCCTGAATAGCTCCACAAAAGGTCTGCCCTGTAGGAGGCTTCTATATGTCAAGAGAACCCTAGCTGGATGAACTATGAATTCTTTCAGGAAGGGAGTCCTAAGATCCTGACATTATTGTCTAGTGCCTAGGGTGGGGAACCTGCAGCCTCAAGGCCACATGTGGCTCCCTAGGTCCTCAAGTTTGGATTCCAAGGGTTGCATTTGATGACCTAGAGGACCACATGTGCCCAACGTGCCAAGCTCATCACTGACCCAGGCCCTTCACCTGGAGGGAAAGTCAGCTAACATTTACACTGATAGCCGGAATGCCTTTGCCACAGCTCATGCCCATGTTGCTATTTACCGTGAATGCGGTCTTCTGACTGTGGCCGGCAAGGCTATAAAGAACTGGGCTGAAATCCTATCTCTTCTTGACTCAGTCTGGCTCCCCTCCCATGTTTCCATCATTCATTGTCCAGCCCATCAAGTGGGTGACACCCCAGAAGCGGTCAGGAACTGGGTGGCAGATCTGGCCACCCGCCAAGCCGCTATGTCCTGCCTTTCCCCAGCTGTCTGTTCCCTTATGGAAATGCCCATTTCCCCTCCTATTCTAAAATGGAAGATTCCTTTGCCCATAAATCAACAGGGAAAAAGGAGGAGTCAGGTTGGTGGCTCCCCCCAGGAGACCACCTCCTAGTCCCTGAGGCTCTGGGGAGGGAATGGATAAGGCTTTTACACCAGACTACTCACCTGGGGAAAGAAAACTTGGTCTCCTCTTGAGAGAAAGGTATTATATTCCCCATCTAAATGAGCACCTGTCTAGCATTGTGAGTCGCTGTGAGATGTGTGCATGGGTTAATGCAAAACAAAAAAAAAAATCCCAGGACGAGTGGGGGTCAGAGTAAGAGGATTACAGCCAGGGGGGACACTGGGAGGCTGATTTCACTGAGATAAAACCACATGTGCAGGGCTACAGGTATCTCCTAGTACTGGTGGATACATTCTCCGGGTCGGTAGAAGCGTTCCCTGTGAAAAATGAAACAGCCCTAATAGTAGTGAAAAAACTCTTTAACGAAATTGTCTCTCAGTTTGGCCTCCCCATGAGAATTGGGTCAGATAATGGACCAGCATTTGTAGCCAAAATATCACAAGCAATAGCAAAAACTTTAGGGATTACTTGGAAACTACACTGTGTATATTGGCCTCAGAGCTCCGAGCAGGTAGAGAGGGCGAGCAGGTGGAGAGGGCGAACAGGCCTCTGAAGGAGTTTCTCACCAAGCTTGTCCTGGACACCCAGGAATCCTGGGTCACCCTTCTACCACTGGCCCTGCTCAGAAGCAGATGCACTCCCAATAAATTAGGACTGACCCCATTTGAAATTATGTTTGGAAGACCATCACCCATTCTTCCTCTAATCCGGGAAGACCTAAATGCTGAAAGCACTAACTCTTCCCTCATCAAGTTCTTACAGGGTCCAAAGGTGGAAAAAAAAAAACAGAAAAAAACTCCTCCCCTCAGTCTGTGCAGCCCTCCCAGTCCCAAGCTCAGCCTCAGCTCACCTGGTTCAACCTGGAGATTCTGTGCTGGTAAAGAAATTCACCACTACAGGTCTGGAGCCGAGGTGGAAGGGGCCACACGTTGTGATCCTCACTACACCCACTGCTGTCAAAGTGGACTCTAACCCCACCTGGCTCCATTATACCAGAGTGAAGCCTGCTGTCACCTCAGAATGGAAAGCAGAAGTCCACGAGGACCCCCTAAAGCTAAGACTTATCTGATCCTCTTCCTGATCTTCCTTTTACCTCCTTGCATGGTCCCCCACAATCCCCATGCCCACAGACCAAGCTATACCTGGGTGGTAACCAGAGGAAATGGACAATCCTGGACTTTTCAGAACCCGGAACACATATGGCTCCCCCTCAACTCCCTTTTCCCTGAACTGGACTATCTGGGGGCCCACAGCAGATGCAGGCTACCTGCTCTGTTCAGACACAGGATGCCCATGTGCCTGCGCTTGTGTCACAGCTTACCACCTCCCCTCTTCTAGCCCTGGTGCCTCCTGTGCTACAGGGCAGGTGGTAGTGGGGGATCGGACCCACTGTTCCGAATCCATACAATCGGGTCTGACCCCTGGCAACCCATGCTCAATCTAACCATTCAAAACCCCTCTGACCCTGCCTGGGGAGCCCAGGTCCTGGGAATCATCGTCCCTGCCTGGGGGACTATGGTTGCTCTGGATGAGGAGGAGGAGGAGGGGCAGGTGGGAAAAATGGTAGTACTGACTGTAACCAAGAAGTCTCCTGTGCCCCTATCCGGTCGTCACCCCATTGGTCCCATAAGGGACTTGGCTATCCGTGCCCCAATAGGGAACCCTGATGTCCAAATCACAATACCAGCTGTCACTACATGGGCCCTGGTCAGGTCATACGCCCCCCCCCCCCAATCTTCAAAGATTCAGGAATCTCGCAATTATCAGGTCCCCTTACTTACCCTCCTGTCAGCTGTTCATAAAACACTTAACAGCTCTAACCACACGTTGGGAAAAGATTGCTGGATCTGTGTTGAACCCCAGCCTCCTTACTATGTAGGGGTGGCACTAAATGCGTCGGTCACCCCTACTTCCAACACCGAGAATTGTGAGTGGGACCACCCAAGGCTCACCCCCGGGGATGTACAGGGAACAGATTTCTGCCTCATATCATCCAGCACTCCTTTATCTAGCTCTTGGTATAGCTCAATTTGTGAACAAACCCACGAGATTCGGGCCTCTAGCTCAGACTACTTCCCTGCCCCTCTAGGAGCCTGGTGAGCATGCCATGGTGGCCTTACCCAGTGTGTCTCTGCTGCAGCGATCCTCAGAAAACAACAACACAACGAGGTCCCCCTGTGAATCCTGGTGGCCATAATTCCCCAGGTCACCCTTCTCCCAGGTGAACAAGGTTGGCATTACTTTTCCCCAGAAGGGCAAATGAGCCACCACCGAAGGCGGGCAGTACCACTCCTCATTCCCATCTTAGTGGGCTTGGGTCTTGTGGATTCTGCAGTGACTGGGATGGCAGCCTTGATTAAGGGGGAGGCCAACTATCAGGCCTTAAGTACACAGGTAAATATCGACCTCTCCCACACAGAGCAGTCCATCTCAGCCCTGGAAAGACAGGTGGACTCTCTGACAGAGGTGGTTCTCCAGAACCTCAGAGGCCTTGGCCTTTTTCTTAAACAGGGTGGCCTGTGTGCAGCCCTCGGTGAGGCCTGTTGCTTCCATGCAAACAATTCTGGAGTGGTGCAGGAGAGTCTGAAGTTGGTATGCCAGAATACTGCTAATAGACAGAGGGAGTTGGAAAAATCTGAGAACTGGTATCAGTCCCTGTTCTGGACATCCCCCTGGCTCCCTTGCATTGGCATCAGCCTTGGCTGGTCCTCTCCCCCTGCTGACCATAGCCCTGATTGTAGGACCCTGTCTCATTAATCGCTTTCTACAATTTGTCAAGTCCCATGTCAACTCCGTTAAAATGTTAATTGTCAGGGACCCCCGCTACCATCCTTTAGGAACTGAATTGGGTAACCTGGATGATGTGGCCCCAGCCGGGTCAAAGGTTTGACACACCTACAAAGAAAAGTAGGGAATGTTGAGCACCGACTCCACCCTTCCCTCCTCCAACTGATCCGTGAGCAGGAATTTCAGCCTGGGGTAAAATCCCTGCTGGATATTTCTCCATTCTTCCCCGTCCCCTGGCCACCCCCTCCCCCCCACCTGATATTCCCCATCTCCACCCATTCTAGGTCCCCTGTCCCTCAGCCTAGGGTAAACTTCCAGTGTTTGGGAAATTCAGAAATACACTGTCAAATCACTGATTGTAGTCTTGGCCTACGTAACCTGACTCACTTTAAAATCCGGCACATTGTCCGTGCCCACTCACTGTCTGATCTGGGTATGTGACCCGGCAGTCCCGCAGCAATGAAGTGCACTGCCAAATTTTACTCTCAGGCATCTTTTGGCTCAACAGTAGGTCCCTTTTTACTTTTCCAGTCTCCTTATACATTATTTCTCTCTGCCCCACTTCTCACTTCTACCCCACCCTCTGCTTCTGCCACAATAACCTACGTTTTCTTCTCCACACACAACAATATATTTCTGTGCCTTTGCACTGACTGCCCTCCCATACCTGGCACATCCTCCCTCCTCACCTTTGCCTTTAGGAGTCCCTAGTTTGCCTCAAAGCTTGCCTTCTACCTACAGGAAGTTTTTCTTGATATCCTCAGGTGCTAGTGCACTCCCACCTGAAACTACTTTTTGTTCATCTTATAACTATCATGTATATGTTCATATATGCCGTCTCCCCCTTTGAACTAATTCCAAAGAGGGTGAGGTTCAAGCATTGCTCATTCCCCCCACCCCGCCCCTGCCCCATTTTCCCCTCCAATACTAAAGCCCTTCCTTGCATGTATGCCTCTTTTATGTGAGAAAAACTTCCCCATTCCACTTCTCCCTTCCTCCTTCCCTCTTTCTCACCCCTTTATGTTTTGGAAAGATAATTAAAACATAATCAACTGACATTTAAACCTTCTGTTTATGTAAATGCCTTATAACTGCCTTAATAATCATAAAATTCTTAGGAATTTCATGTATCATCTTCCCATATAGGAATATGCACAGTTTAATTTTATTAAGGCCCTAATGTTTTATGTTTCTCTTGAGTCTTGTGTCTAAATGTCAAATTTTCTACTCAGCTTTGTTCTTTTCATACTTGAAAGTCCTCTATTTCGTTAAATACCCATTTTTTACCCTGACGTATTCGTACTCAGTTTTGCTAGGTGTGTTATTACTTGGTTGTAATCCTAGCTTTCTGCCTTCCAGAATATCATATTCCAAGCCCTCTGCTCCTTTAACATGGAAGCTACTATCTCTTATGTCATCTTGACTGTGGCTCTACAATATTTGAATATTTTTTCTTTCTGGCTACTTGAAGTATTTTCTCTTCCTGGGAATTTTCATTTTGGTATCTCTATTTTTTTTTTGCTTTTTGGAGGGGGAAGGCGGGGCAATTGGGGTTAAGCGACTCGCCCAAGATCACACGGCTAGTTTGTGTTAATTGTCTGGGGTCAGGTGTGAACTCGGGTTATTCTGGCTGGAGGTCTGGCCACCCGCCCCTTGGTATTCGTTTCCAGAGGCGGAGGGTGGATTCTTCCCATTTCCACTCTATTCTCTGGAATAAAGAGGATTTTTAGATGGCTTTCCTGGATAACGCCTCGGAAGGTGATGTGTGGGTTTTTTCTTTGATGATGACTCCGCTCTCCTCCTGCACTTTCTGGGTCCGTGGTCCTTCTGGTTAGGTAGTTCACGTTTCCTCTCTTCCGCTCTCTGACTCTGTCATTGCTTCTTGATGTCTCATGTAGCCCTTCTCTTCAGTGATACTCTGAGCCTTTTTCCCTTTGGCCATGCGTGCTTTTAAGGAGTCTCTCTCCGTGGACTTCTCGCCTCTTTTAAAATCAGGCAAGTGGTGACTGGGGTCACTTTCTCCCGTCCCTCTGTCCCTGCTGGCTTTCTCCAGCGCGCCCCGGAAGTCTTGTTGGCCTGCGGCCTAATCGGCATTTTTCCTTGAGGCTTGGCTTGGAGCTGTTTCCGCCTTGGGAGGCACGCTGTAAAGCGAGCCCCAAGGTAGGAAGGGCCACGGTCTCCTGCCCTTTGAGGTCTGTGCATCTGCCCGTCACCTCCGCCCTCCGTCCGCTCTGGCAGCGCGACCCGCTCCATCTCTTCTCCCCGCACCCCGGGGGGCCGGCTCTTTGTCCCTTGGCTCCGTCACCGCCGCGCCTCCATGGCCCCCCGCGGTGCTCCGCTTGCGGGCCTGGACCCAACGCCCCCGTCACTCGGGCCGCTTCCGCGGTGGCCGCCCTCCCTTCCCGCCCGCGGGTCTCCTGAGCGGGCCCTGACCCCGGCTTCCCCAGCGGGCGCCCGTCCGCCACTTAGCCAGGCGGAGTGCCATGACGAAGGGCCGTGGGAGAGCGCCCAGCGGCCCCGGCCCGGCCCGGCATGAGCGGCCTTCAGGGCGCCAAGAACGCAGCCGACACCAGCGCTCTCAGCACAGAGCCCGCGGTCTCTGCTCACGGCCGCGCCGCCATCCTGCCCACTCTCGCCGACTGCGCGACCACAGCTGAAGAGACGCGGACGGGCGTGGAGGGAACAGGGACAAAACCACGGCCGTGGGTGGGTCGCGGGCGCGTCAGCCCTGGGGGGGAGCCGCGGAGGGTGGCCAGTGACGCCGTGGGGTGCGCTCGCTCGGTCACACCGGCTCTGAGCCAGAAGCGGGCGGGGCGGGGGGGAGGCCCCCTGCGGCGGCGCCCTGTCCCCGCGCTCTCTGCCCGCGCGCTCCGCCCTCCCC